>NW_024412394.1:51273325-51484649 GCF_014898765.1 Herpailurus yagouaroundi | reverse complement strand
ACCCGTGTTTACAACTTACTTGTATAACCTATTATATATAACTTCAACACAAACATACATGATTTTGTAAAGATTCATAATTGTATACAATTCTTATTAAAACCGGTTAGAAATTATAGAGCGTTATGGCCTCTCTGTGGCACCAAATAATAGAGCATATCATGTAGTGACTTGATAATCATTGCTTCAGATAACTTTAATTGAATCTTATTTCTCTTAATTTAAGGATCTGGCTGTGTTATCACACTGTTTTGGACTAGAGTTCCAATCTGTCCTCTAATCAATTTTGTTGTTACCCATTTACCCATTCAGATGTCTACACTTATAAAATACATTCTACATTAGTCTGGTAACTTTAATCTGATTATTTCAAGTATAGTCACACAGAGAAAGGGGAAAAGAGATTTGATAACCGTCGCTTTAAACTGTGGCTCATTATATCAATTTATTCCATGTAATTCAAGCAAATCACTTTTGTAGGCTGTATTATCTACGTCAGTTAACTAGAGTGAACACGTTAATAAAATAGTCTTTTGGATTCTACTTACATTATTGCTATACAAATGTGGTTGTTGAAATTTATAGACTTGAACTTTGCTAATATAAGCCAGTGGTTTGCCTAACGCGATAGACAATTTACTAGAAACTCTCCATCTAAGTAAACGCAAAAATGTCTTCAAGATTTTGCCCCCAATAAGGGCACCGCAGCAGCACAGACCAGAATTGTGCCACCATTTACCTTAACCTGTTCAAGCAGAGAGTTAAGGAGAAAGGCAGAGTCGGGGTTATTTTTCCCTTGACTTCTACAAGGAGTTTATTTTAAAGACTTCAGAAATAGAAGAGGAGAATCCACCCCCCAAAAGAAAAATATATCTATTTTCTTGTATCATTTCACCTTCACTGTGTGTTTGCTCGCTCTTTTGAAAAGAATCACTGCATTAAAATATTCCTGTCTAAAAAAGAGGTTGGTGATGATTTTCTTTTAAGGATTTCCCTCAAGGTGAAGGATAGAAGAGGCACAAAGTGTTTAGACTGCACACAAAGTAGTTTTAAAAATGCATTTGTTTGCGTCATAGAAAATCATTGCTACTGTTAGTTACCTTGCTTTTTTAATAATAAGTGTATCCTCAGTTCCACAATAAATCCCCCAAATTTCATAGACTTTTATTTATACTTTTCCTATTTATGTTCTTATATAAATTGTAGCCTATGTTATGTTTTTCCAAATCAATTAAATCATATTTGGGATAACTTGGGGAAAAAAACACAAAAGGCAATATAAAGCATTCACTTATCATGTTGTTCTGTCAAACTAAAACCTCACTCAATATTACAGAAAGTATTGACCATTTTGCAGGTGTCCCATTACCTTTGGTAGCCAATTCCCTTTTGAGAGTGAACAAGTCTCCTAAAATGGACCCCCTAAATTGAATTGGTGCAGGGTACCTAAATCTCTTGGCTGCCTTTGAAAACAGGTCTCCAGGGTGGCCCAGCAGTGCTGCTGTATCACCAATTGAAAAATTCCAATTTACTTTCCTCTTTAGATCTGCACAAAGAATGAGTCCACATCAAATTGTTATGATCAAGGAAGATATTGCTTGTAACAGTCTTTCCTAGTTTAAAAATGACTTCGCTGAGGTTGAAAAGTAGAATACACATCAATAATAAAGGAAATAGGAGGGACTGAAATGACTCAAAATGAATTGTATGTGACTTCGGTTATAACTGATGAAAGTAAATTAACTAAAGAAAGGTAGTAAAGAAATGTAAAGAATTGTGTGTGTGTGTTTGGGAAGAGTAATATAAATGTTAGTATATGTGCCTAGCTTTTCAAAATTTTGTTAGGATGTTTTTCTTTTCTTGGCAACCTTATTTTAAAAACACATGAAGATGAAGATTTTGTGTGACAAGTAAAAATTCACTGTATTCTGTGGAAATCACACAAAGTCTGAAACTTGAACAGGTCTATTTACTGAACTACTACTGCAGATTTTTTTGACCATCATTTGAATGTCTAAATTTAGAAATAGCTCTTTCTAATTAAAGAAGTCAAGCCTAGTTCATCTAATTAAAGATGTTGATAGAGATATGTTCATTTAGGGACGTGGTTCTTCCTGAATATTTTCTCTAGCATAATTAAACAACAACAACAAAATACATGGCTTTTTTTTTTAGGGTTGACCAAGAAAGCTTTAATATTCCCCTCAACTTGACTCAACTGTAGTCTGGCTTCTTCTTGACTCTAGGTCCCTGGACTCTATTTTCTTAGAGCCTTTGCTTTAGAAACTTGCAATTATAAACTCTTCCAGGGATGTCGTTTTCAAGAACTTGGGAGACATCCTTTTGAAATTCAATTATTAAGAAAGTAGGGACCCCTTCTCCCAGTCTTTGTGGGAGGACAGATGCCTACCTTCTCTGGTAAGCACAGATCAGCAGAGTTGGCCTAATCACATTGACCAACCTTCCCTCCCCAACGTACTTCAGTATTTTGCTATTAGCTTGCCCCAGTGTTTACAAATCCTTTTGTTTGTTTCTTTGTTTAAGCTGAGCAGAGTTCAGTCTCTTTCCTCTATTATAATAACCTTGATTCCTGTTGCAATCATCTTGAATAAAACCTTCATGGCTGTTTTAAATAAATGTCTGGTGCACTTTTTCTTTGACAGTTAATAGACATTAAATGTAAATATTTACATAAGCATTTTTTAAAGATGAAGATTAAAATATTATATTCTTAGATTATTTGTATTTTTTCATCATGGTAACATTATTATTTCTATAACATTTTTAAATGTTGCAAAAAGCTTCCAAAGTCATTTACTTGAATTCATTGTCCTACCCAAGGTTATACCATGAAAGAACCTTCTAGTGTGACTCTAAAAGTGAACCTTTTTTGGGTTCCCTATTGCTATTGTATCCAGTCTCCAGGTCCCATACCATAGTCCCCATTAATGCATCATTTGCACAATTGTTGAGTTACTCAGAGTTCTACTACCACAAGGACATAGCAAAGTTTTAATTTCACTGAAGTTGTTTGATTTCATTACTCTGTTTTATACATTACCTTAAAAAGCCACATTATTTTATTTACATGTAAATTTACATTAACTGTAGGTTAACTAATCCATTTTAACAAAGACTAAAGTGTGAAGTATATTTGCTTCTCAAATGGAGTCCAGAGACTGACAAAATTTTTAAACACAGCAGGCATCCAATATCGTTGAGTGGATGTATTAATGAAGTCAGACTTTTGAGAAAATTATATCTGCATTTTTGTACTGTTCGGGACAAGGTTCACACACTATTGATAACCACAAGTCAATAAATATTGGTTCAGGAGAAAAATACTGATGATTGTTCAATTCCAAAGTTTTGAATGTATCATGTATATAGTAAAAAATTCCAAAAAGAATATATCTCCTTGTCTTTATCTTTCTTGGTAACAGCCTATTTGTTAACCCTGTATGATAGTCATCATGAAAGCGTTCAGAAGGATACTCTAAAGTGCAGTAGTCAGAGAGGATAATAGAATTAATTACACAAGAGACACTGTAATATTCATATTTATGAGAAAAGTGAGCACATGAAGAGTTAATAGGTGCAGAGCATCTGCTCATTTAATTTCGATACTTTTTTGGATAAAAAACTAAGAGAAATGAAGATCATTCATCTCATTCATGGAAGTGCTGAGGTACTAACACAGGTTTCATTGACCCAATGTCTAACCTCATTCTGCCATCTAGATGTTTTCTCCATTTCACCTCCAACCCAAATCACAGTTGTACCTTCCCCCTGCCTGCACACACACACACGCGGTTTAAATCCTCCAACCAGTTACTTCAGTGAGACAGAGAAAAATTTCATACAAACAGGGTACTCAAAATAGAAACAGGTTGTGGACATTTATAGTATTCAAAGCGGGAAAAATGAATATGTGCTAAAATATATTCACACACATCCTTTTGTTTATGTATGTATGGAAAAGGAAAGACTTCATTGTTTTCCTTCATACTGCACTCAACTCTATCACAACACCACTTCCCTTCTGGTCCCCGAATGTGTTAATTTTTCCCATACCAGGCAATTCTGCAACAGCTGGGTGTCCCACGATTTGACTCAATTCTGATGTTGTCTACCTACAGACTGCATTAGATCTCATAGATGAAAAACTCAGTCCCACGAGACGCCCCTGTCTGCCACTTTGGATGCCAATAGCAAGTTCGGGTTGCCATCTGTGCTTCTGATCGTCCAGCTATAAATCAGAGGTTATTCACGACTCCCTCCTAGGGTTCAATTAATTTGCTTGAGTGGCTCACAGAATTAAGGAAAATGTTTATTTACCAGATTACCAGTTTATTATAAAAGGATATAACTCACTATCAGCCAAGTGGAAGAGATGCATAAGGCAGGGTGCATAGGAAGGACTGTGGAGTTTTCATGCAGTGAAAGCACATCACTTTTCTTGCATCTGCACATGCTCACCACCCTGGAATATCTCCGAACCCCATCACTTCGTGTTTTTATGGAGGCTACATTACATAGGCATGAGAGATTAAATCGTTGACCATTGGTGATTGAACTCAATCTCCAGCCTCTCTCCTCTCCCTAGAGTGTGGGGCTAAAAGTTCTGATCCTCTAGTCAAGATTCATTCCCCTGGCAGCCAACCTTTAACTTTGGATTATGTAGGGGCTTTCCAAAAGTCATCTCTTTAGCATAAACTCAGATGTGTTTGGAAAGGGCTCCTTGTCAAAGACAAAAGACACTCTTACCACTCAGAAAATTCCAGGGGTTTTAGGAGCTTTGTGCCAAGCCCAGGAACAAAGACAAAATGAATTTCTTATTTTACCACATCCATAAAGTATATGCATATTTATATATATAAATTTATATATATACATAAATATGCACATAAAATATATGTATGTTGCATGGTGAATGTCTATGGTTTTTCCTGTAATATATATTTAGTAATTCTTCAAAAATAGTTATATTTTCTTGATAAGGTACGGATATTATAGATTTCAACTTGAGTAAATCCTATCTAAAAATATATTTAAAAATTTAAAAGAACATATAGGATAGACAAAACAAAACAAAACTTTTGGTTAGCAGCCTCTGATACAGTATGCTCAACTTCCCAGTAAAATTTCCACTGAAGAAGAAGCTCAAATTATTATCTTTCATGAAAATATTTTAAGGGGTGGGTGGGTCTAAGTAATTCTTTTATGCCAGGATTTTGAGAGTACCCACAATTTTATGTTAAGTGCTTATATAACCAAGAGCCGATATGAACAATGTAAGATTACTGGAGAAAATCTCAAAACAAACTTCCCCACTTTAGGAAGAAAGATCTTATTGACCTGGCTTATTTCTCCTTGTCTTCTTCTAATGGTCTTTCCATTGGTTAAGGTCTATGGTTTGTTATGGCTATTGGACACAGAATAAAAAAGGAGCAGATTGTGAAATATTGTAAGGGGACAATCATAAAGGCAGTAAAATTTTCTAATATCCTACCAGAAAGATGAGATTTTTTCTTGCTGTACTTGACTACATAACTTTAAAGAAAGAGAATGCCTAGTAGTAGTAGCTTTTTCCTTTAGTAATAACATAAAATATGATAGCTATCACTTGTGAATACACACACACACACACACACACACACACACAGAAAAGAGGATCCATTCCTCATGTTTCAAAGAGCATACTTCCGTAATTATTTCCTATTAAAAAAAAAAACAGAAGAAAATAATAGAATATGTATCAATGCAATAGAAGACCCCATAGCTTCAGAGGGAATCAGAAACCAATTCTTTTGGAGAGAATATTATATGATAAAAGTTAAACAGGTGAAAATCTAAAGAGCAGCAGAGTTGGAAAAAGACTTGAATGATACATTGAACTCTTGCAAAGAAACTAAAACAGCAATAGCAGAATCAAAATCCACAAGTGACGTGATTAAAAAAAAAGAATTAATCGTTCAGGGAAATTTAATTAATAATCTGAAGAAGAATGTTTTTAAAAAAAATCCATTAGAGTCTGAGCAAATGAAAAAGGGATGATCAATGAAAGTGAACGTGATTGATATCAATGAAGTACGGACTGTGGAAGTTTCCCTTGCAGAAAACCTAAAAAACGTGCAAATACCTATGGGAAAGAAGGCATAAACTGAATATAAATCATAGAAGATGATTTCAATTTGGTAATAAGAATACAGAGTGTGTGTGTGTGTGTGTGTGTGTG
The DNA here is from genome assembly GCF_014898765.1 of Herpailurus yagouaroundi. Lineage (NCBI taxonomy): Eukaryota > Metazoa > Chordata > Mammalia > Carnivora > Felidae > Herpailurus > Herpailurus yagouaroundi. Next base: position 51,478,411 of record NW_024412394.1, on the reverse strand, counting down.
TGTGTGCATAAATATATATCTCGTGGATATGTACATATGTAAGGAGTGATAACACCAAGTGAAGTTTTCTTTGGTCAGTGGGAGAAATTTTTATTTCTATTTTTAGAAACAGGTTTTTTTCCTATTTGTAATAATAAGCAGGTATTTATTATCATAAAAAAATAAATAAAATATTGATGAAATAGGAAAGCATGAATTATTTTACCCAGAGTGGGTAAAATTAAGAGAGCATCATCCTGTAAAACTTGTTGCTTTAATAAGATTTATTTTTCTGAATGTGTTCCATGTTACTAATTCACTATTGCTGTGTTTCTATTATTCTAAACAGACAAGCTATGTCACAGCAGCAATATGGGAATAATTCAACAAGACTATTTCATTCTATCCATATGAATGCTTGTACATTCCCTTGTTAAATCTGCTGATTTTTCCCAGAAGATACCCTTATATCCTACAAAGTCGTGATGTTGAAATGAATAAAGGTAACAAAGTGCCAAATAATTCCAAAATTACGCATTTTACATTATTGTTGGAAAGAATGGAATAGGAGGGGGTGGGACGGAATACCCAATTTAGAATGACAAAGTTATTAGAAGATTTCCTGCCTGCCTACATTTCAACAGAACTATTCTCTCTAAATATACTAGATAGATAATTAGAAAGATAGAGGACATATCAATCGATAGATAGACATTTGTACAAAGATATCTTTGTCTATCTATCTGACAACACACGCATACACACACCCATGTTGACAACCCCAAAGTATTTAAAAGTATTGGTCACTCATGCTATTAGGTCAATTACTTTATGAGATAATTACCCGAGATCAAACTAAATGATACTGAGGTTGAAGAAGGGGAATGGGAAAGCAACAAAAATACGAAAGAAGGAAAAACATATGCTAGTATAGTCTGAACTTCTATATTCACAGAGTTATCTCTACTTTGGCATTCACGCCTTTCTGTTCTACTGTTGAGAACATGTATGCTTAAGATGACTTCTATCATCTCAGGCCCTTGAATAACATAGATTCTCTAAGGCATCCACATAATTCACCATACACTGATCTGAATTGATTTTAAAACATCCATCAGAAAGCTTAAATGGCATTTCTGGGCCATGTCATGGACCTTTTTACTTATTGCCTAAATGTAAATTTCTTGTTTTGAAAGACAGTAGCATTTTATATGGTTTTTGCAATCTGAATGATAAGTGCAATTTTGTACAATAAAAAGGATTGCTTTGAGGCAGTTGAGATTTAATTAAATTCACTGAGCTTTGTGATTAAAAAAAAAATGCTATTCCTAAAACTGGAATGCATACAACAGATTCCAACATTTTGGAACCAGTATTAGACTTCTCTCGTACTTCATTACAAGTCATGACAGATGATTTGAAAAAAAAAGTAACATGGAAAATGTATCAATTTTGACAATAGTTCAGAATTCATAGTTAGCATCAGTTTTGTGGCTTATTCAAATAAGTATGTACTTCAATATTTACAACTAAAATTATTTAAAATTCTCAATTTAATGTTACTCTTTTATATAGTCTTACTATTATCAATTAAATAAGTAAATATTCAGACATATGCTTCCCATTTGAGATATACATGACTTATCTCTTCATTTGGTTGTAAACTCTTGAAGTCCTAACACCATAAGTTATATTTTTTTCTTTATTTTACTGGATGCTTATCATAGCATAATCCACTTGGCATATCCTTGCTGATTAATTGACTGATTGCTGTCAAGTTCTCATTAATTATTCATCAAATTTCAACAGCATTTTTCCTCAAAAAGATCAAAGAGTTCTACAGAAAACTGCATATTTATAGCATTTAGCACTACAGAGTTGAAAATAGTAAATCCAGGGAGGATATAGAAAAAAAAAATCAAAGGGATAAGGAAGGACAAATGATAAAATCAATTCAACACATACTTATTGGTTACTTAATTTTATGTATTTGATTACATTTCCAAATCATTCTGCCATCAAAGATGATTTTATTACACTGGGTGCAAAAGCAGAAAATCTTCTCTATTGCACATCCTCATAGATTTTTGTCTGGATTGATACGGGTATGCCTCCTTTCTAGCTTTAAGCCTTGTTTCAGTTTTTCAGATTTCCATTCAATGGGTTAGAGACCCATGCCACTGGTGCCACATGGTACACATATAGAGAGAAGTTTTTTGGGTTTTTTTTTGGGGGGGGTGGTGCAAGGATTTTACAAACAAGGAGTTACTTGAGTACACACAAGACCCTGCACTCTTGTTATCCCCCAGTTTAGGCCAGGCATAAATATCTGTATGTAGCATAGCTAAGGTTCCTGTAAAGAGGCTCCACTCTCAAAATGCTATATGAATGTATGTGCTCGGAAAGGAAGAAATGAGGGAGAGGGAGGGAACATCTATTCCACTACATAGTAATGGAAATTCCCTGTTTGGAAGCATCCCTGTTGTATCCAGTCTGTCCGCATGAGAAATCTCACACTGCTGAGATAGCTCTCTTCTAACTATTGGCACAAAGAGTGTGGGTAGAAAATGAGCCTCCAGAATCAGCCATGAACAACAGTAAGATAACTTATAAGGCAATACTAAATTGCCAAACTAAACTTTCTAGAGTAATGGGCCACTATAGGAATCATTACGTTACATTTCTGGAAAACTTTGTTCAGATAGTTTTGACAGCACGTGATGTTGAGTAGCAGAGCATAGAGCCCAAATTCCTGCCTCTCTGTCATTGGGTAGAGAGACATTTATACTACAGTTCATGCAACACAGATACCTACTCTTGATCATGTTTCTTCATGCTTTTACAACTGCACATTTTTCTATAAGGAGAAAGTCTGGGAATATCATTTCCTGTGCCAAATGGTTGACTTGTTTGTGTTACAAACACAATTTGGAGATTCTAAAATATTTTAGAATTTATTGTAAATTTGTATCTGAAATAATTATGTTGTCTAATACAAAAATATTTTTAGATAATTCCAAAATCCTCTTTAGAGTGATGCTATCTAAACCAACATAGGGATCAACTAATCGTCTAATTACTAGAACAATTATTATAGTCCTATTTGATAAGTTATATTTACCATCTAATTTTCAATTTAGCTTCCTTGTTTACACTATTTAGGTTCAAGGATACCTGTCTTCAATATTTATTGGGTACTTGGAATAATAGGTTATTTGTTGCAAGACTGTTGTTTCTCCTTCCTCATAAGTTCATAAACACATATTTACACTTGCTCTCTCTTTTATGACCTTCTAGCTTTTCTTTACTTCTACTTTTATTCCATGTCTACTTTGAGGACAACATTTTATTATTGTTATTATTATTCCATATGGTAGTAGGAAACGACTCCTTAGGGGTTGGGCAAGAGTCCTCAAGTGGAAAACTAGATCAGGGGGAGTTCTATACCAGAGATTTTATTTTGTTCTATTGTGAGATTTCTGGTTATTCAATCCATGTGCTCTAGTATTAGATTTTTCCCATAAAAAAAAGTAACACATCTGAAGGGTGAATTATAAAGTTCCTTGGCCTCTCATTCTATTTCATTGCAAGGCATGGAGACAATTCAGTCAGAGTAAAATAAAGAAATATTGGGAGAAACAGCTTACTAAACATGTACGATTATTCCATTTAGAGCTCATCTAACTTGCTCCTGTGGTCTGCTCATTATTGTTTACAGAATGGAAACTAAAATGAAGAAGTTGAAGTCTTTGGTCACACCTATGTTAGTGAAAGTTTGAATTTAGATTGCAAAGCAAAACCTCTAAGGGCCAGGTCACATGTATTTGTTCCTACGAGATCCCTCCTTCTCAGGTGCAGAGTCAATGAAGTCCTAGATAGTCACTTATTTGAAGTGGTTATTATTTGTTTGTTTATTCCACAAAGCTCCCTCCCTTCAAATGTGACCCCCACAAACACAGACTCTCACAGACACAGACTTTAAAACCAGGGCTGTTTTTTAAATTTTTTTTTTTTTTAAACCAGGGCTGTTTTAAAGCCATTGCAAGTGTATTCATAACAAATGTTAGCACAGTTGTAGATTGTTACATGATTAAAAAATCAACAAAAATAACCAGGAAAGGTAGCAGAGTCACTGGAATTCTAAGGGAAAACACAGACGAGGAAAACTATTCTTGTTCTCGCAAGTCTAAAACAAAGAAATCGAGTAAGTTCTTTTATTAGGTGTCTTGCTGTTCTATATTCTGTTACACGAGACACATTTGATGGAATGTATTGATGAGAATACAATTGTTATGCTGCTTAAACATTGGGAGCGTTCAATTTGCAGATGGGAACTGCAAGTGAAGACTGGCAAAAGGAGTTTTAACACTGATGTTTAGTCTGGTAGATGCTTCCATCTTTATGAAAACAAGTAATAGAAGGAAAAAAAACCCGACATAGTCAAATAGTCTTCAAACAATATTCATAGAATACGCCATCTAGCAAAAACAAGCACACAAACAAAAAATGCTTCTTCCTTTTGTTATGAAAAAAATGGTTCTTTACAATTTCTGGGCAAAAACAGTAGCTATTGAAAATATATAGTGAATGCTTTGCACTTGTGTACCAAATAATTTCAAGTATGCATATACAGTCTCATAAGGTTTTTGGTGACTTGAATTTAATAAATTTAAACAGAAAATATTTTTATTACATTAATATTTTGTTACTTTAAGATGGAAATAAGGGCATATTAAGGAAATAAACCAGTTAAAGTCAAAGAAATAAAACAGTTTATGCACAGAGAGGCTGGGCTTCCAGCTTCATACTTATCAAAATCATCAAAAATACTCAAGGTATTTCTAAAGACACAGTGTAAGCCCCTTGTGCGAGTCTCCTGAGACAGATTCAATCAATGTCTCGGAAACGGAAAGCAGCTTGTTAGTCAAAATTCAATTGCTTCAACACAAATTAAAACAAATGGTGACACAACAATCTCAGACCAATACATGGAAGGAAGGATTGAAGTTTCTCCCTAACCGTGGTTTTGGCAGTGTTGGGAGGTGGATAGAGGAGGTAAAAGCAGGCTCATCCCAGTTTGTGTCAAGCAATATGTGTAACCTTAACTTCTTTAAGCCGATAGTGTAGGCTGAGACGCTAGTCCACACCTGTCACTTTCCCCATCTCTTAACACTTAAATTCTATTTTGTTTGTGAAAAATATTGTTTTTTAAGTTTGTTTACTGAGAGAGCAAGAGCATGTGCAAGGCATGGGGAGGGGCAGAGAGAGAGAATCCCAAGCAGGCTCTGCTGTCAGCACAGAGCCCAACGCAGGGCTCAGTCTCACCAACCACGAGATCATGACTTGAGCCCAAATCAAGAGTTGGACTCTCAACCTACTGAGTCACCCAGGTGCCCCTAAATTCTATTTTAATATCAATGATAAGAGGGCTGATGAGAAAATGTGATCAAATATATTAAGATGTATGTTCTTATATTAATTATACCTTTTTAATTTTCTCATTGTAAAGAATTTAGAATATATGTAACAATTAAAATATGTATTAAAATTATTTTATGGAGAAAATTGTCATTACTTTCATATATGTTTTTCTAGATCCTAAATTTATGTATTTGAAATTATAATTAAATATTTATATATAACATATTATGAGTAAGCAGACTTGATACAGAATCGTGCCCTTATTTTTAACTTCGCTACCTTTATAAGCTTTATCCCATGTCATTATATACTATTTAAAAACTTACATTTAATCAGACCACATGTTCTATCTTATAACTATAGTAAAATAAATTTAGTCATTATCTAAACATTAGACAGTTAGGTTGCTCATAGGTTTTTATTGTTATAAATAGGTCATGATTTTCACCTTTGTATCAAACATTTGTCTGGATTTTTTATTAGTTCCTTAGGATAGAGTTCTAGAAGAGAAATTGCTGTACTAAAGGGTATGAACTTTTTATAGACCTTGCTCTGTGTATTGAAATATTACTTTCTAGAAAGGTCGTACCACTTGATGCTCTCACTAGTAGAGTATATTGATATGTCTTCCTGTGCACACATACTACGTATAACTTTTAAAATATTTACTGACTTGTTATTTAACAGTAGTAACTGTTGTTATAATTGGAAAGTTTGTAATTAATAGAAAGATTGAAATATTTTTTCATGAGTTTACATATCATTTATATTTCTTTTTTCTGAATATATGCATGCCGTGTTTATGCTTTTCTGTTAATGTTTAAGTAATTATTATAACATGCTTGAAAAGTTTGTAATTAAGGTTTTTAATTTTTTTAGTTTTCGTTTTTTAAAAAATTTTGTAATTCTCTTCTTTGTTGTTTAATTTTGTTTTTGATGGTTTCATCACATCCATCAATATTTTGTTATTTTACTTTCTTCTCCATACCCAACATAGCTTTTATGACTAAAATTATCTTCTGAGTTGGTCATCAAATAGTCACCCTCAATTTTTATTGGATTTATAGGTCTCCTTTTATAAAAATTGTGATAGATTGCTATCATTATTCAACAATATAAGACACCAGATTTAAAGTGTTTTATATTCATACTCAGTTATTTATTATATAACATGTAGCACTTTTTAAGGTATTACTAACAGTTCATTTAAATTTCTAGGAAAATTTAAACCTATTGTAAGGCAGTGTTTGAGATCTGTCAGAATTCCTGTAACCTGTCAGAAGTTTTGATATGCTATAATAATATTGATACATTTTAAAAGAAAATATAGCACCATATTCCCCAAATCAGCGTCTTTCATATAAAACAAGGGGGAAAGAGTCATCATATCAAGATTGTATTTTAGTCCGTAGTTTTTCATTACAGTACAAATTTGTTTCACTGCCGCGATTTTCATCACATATTTTTCTGAGGTTATTTTATCCATTTGAGATTTATATGACTTTCTTCTGATATTTAATAAAATGATTCTAGAATGGTATGGGTGATTATCCTTGAAATGATCATCCAAATATACCAATGATTGGCCATTACTTTATAAAGAACTTGAACATCCACTCCCTCTATAATTTGATCCTTACAACAACAGCCCTGTGAAATTGGCATTTTATAACTATTCAGATTTTTTTTTTTTATTCCTACTGATGAGAAAAATAAGGCTCAGAGATGCTGAGCAACTTTCCTAAAATCATATAGTTAACAGAACTAGAATTTGAAATGGTTCTTCTCAGTACAAATCCCCTACTCTAAGATAATAGAGTCTTAGCTCCCAATTGTTAATCTTTCTTATGTCAACAAAGGGACATTTGAATGGAGTTTTAATCATTATGGGAGGAGTCAACAGTCTATATATTAGAATAATAACTGCTTCAGATGTAAAAAGCTATAGTATAATTTTCACATTTGTGTATCTCAAAATATCATCATACTTTCTTTAGAAATAACTTTTAAAAAAGACTGTCTCTTAAAAAAATGTTAACATTTATTTTTGAGAGCACCAGCATGAGCAGGGGAGGGGCCGAGAGAAAGGGGGCTAGAGGATCTGAAGTAGGCTCAGCGCTGACAGCAGCAAACCCAGTGTGGGGTTTAAACTCACAAACTGCGTGATCAGGACCTGAGCCAAAGTCCACGTCGGATGCTCAACCGGCTAAGCCACCCAGGCGCTCCAAGACTACCTTTATTAGAGCAGTTTTAGGTTCACAGCAAAATTAAATAGAAAGTACAGAGTTCCAATATGCACCCTGCCCGGACACATACAAAGCATCTTCCACTTTCAATGTCCTCTTCCAGAGTGGCGCATTTGTTACAATTAATGAACTTTCACTGACATCATTGTCACTAGAAGTTTATAGTTAACCTTAGAATTCACTCTTGGTGTTGTATGTTCTCTAGGTTTGCACAAGTATATAAGGCATGTACCTGCCGTTATAGTTTCATTTAGAGTTACTTCCCGGCCCTAAAAATCATCGGTGCTCTGCCTATGTATCCCTCCCCCAACACTTAGCAACAACTGATCTTTTAATTCTCTCCTTAGTTTTGCCTTTTCCAAGATGTCATATAGGTAGAATCCTATAGTATGCAGCCTTTTCAGTTTGGTTTCATTCACTTGGTAGTATGCTCACTTAAGCTTCCTCCATGTCTTTTCATGGCTTGATTGGTCCTTTCCTTTTAGTGCTACACAATATTCCATTTTCTGGATATAACACTGCTTATTCATTTACCTACTGATGGGCATTTTGGTTGTTTTCGAGTTTTGAAAATTATGAATAAAGCTGCTAAAAACATCACGTGTAAGTTTTTATGTGAGTATGTTTTGAACCCCTTTGTGTAAATACCAAGAAGCATGATTGCTGGGTTGTCTGGTAAAACTATGCTTCATTTTGTAACGGGTGAATTTCTTCAAAGAATGTATTTATGCATAAAGATTCATTCAAGGGGCAATAAATTGGGGGAGAAAATTCATAAATATTATTAAAATGGGCTCTTCAAGAATACGCAGCTTAATGTTGAATTACATAATGCATAGGAGGTAATTATCACACAGTGAAAGCTGCATATGTGTTGTGATCATGGCGATGATCATGATTCTTCTCCTTTTTTAGTTAAGAAGTTTTGCTTCTGAACCTGGATAGATGTTTGCATCATGTGATTTTTCTGTGGAGTCAATTATTTGTAGTCACCTCAAGGTGTTCTTAGTGACCTGGGGACAGATGAATTCAGCGTTCTTGAACAAAAATGTCCTTTGTAAATAAAACCCAGATGTAGTTAATACCTGGAAGAGTTTTGTGTCATTTCAAACCAGCTAAGACAGGGAAATCACGAGAGATCAACAAGATTTTGTTGATTTGAACAAAACAAGAATTTGTTTTGTAACAGCTAGCAGAATGATCTGAATAACATTGGTTTATTCGTGCCTACTAGGAAACCACCAATTTATTGAACACATACATACTGAGCCAATTCACAAAAGTAAAATTATCAGGTAGTGCTAATTTGTTAACTTTCTTCCCTTACAAATGGTGACCAATCTGTGGGGAGATACTTTTGTCATAATTTTTTATGGCAAGACTTAGCATCCATTTAAGCTTCTTCCCAGAATCAATTTTACTATGATGATAGAAAAATGGTAATTTTCTCTCATCATTGTTTCTTCCATATTTGTCAGTTGACATTCTACTGGAACAAAGGACTCTCCTTTCTTTTCTATTTATGTGTGTGTGCGTATCTATCTATCTATCTATCATCATCATCATCATCATAATCACCTATAATATTTTATTATCAGCGTGAATTATTTCCTACTTTATTCAGTGGATTATTTTCCATTTCTGTCATTATTTACTTTTATATATGCATGTTTGTGTGTTTACACGCACACCAAGTATATACTGCTATTTCCAGCTTCAATTCACCCCTGGGTTCTTACTTGTTTTTCCCTAGTCCGTATTTGTACGCCTCCTCGTTCATAATGAAAACCTTGACTCCAAACACCAACATACTTACTCATTTGCTCAATTTGAAAACACGGATAAAAGATCTTCAGAATCGCTAGACTCACACTACCATGAAAACACAACCGACAAGAAAGAAGTGTATTGATTTTCTTTTACTTCTTGAGTATGCGTAATAGTGACATCCATAGGAATGTCGTGCATCCAAACTCATCTGATACTGCATTTGCTTACGGCTCGGATATGCTTCTACTTAAATCTATTTACCTGAAGCCGGTGAAGCTGCACCCGAGCATTCTGTGTGCCGATGTATGCTTTTCACTGGTCCATGAGAGTGGAATGGTAACATTTGTTTCCTCTCTTGTGTGAATTGCTCTGCTATTCTGAGAATCCTGAGAATACTGTGAATCCTGAGAATACTGTGTGAGAGTACTGTGTTGAGAAGGCTTCTGTGAGCAGTCCAGATTTAGTAGCAATTCTACTACATCACAAATACTAATGCCTGCACAGATATGACACCAGGGCCTGGAAGCTTGTGTTCATTTCTTGTTTACTTGCTAGAGAGTCACGTCTTCCTTGCAAACACTTGTTTTCCATTAAAAAAAAAAGGGGGGGGGGGGAAGAAAAAAAAAAGAAAATGAAAGAGAGTTTATAATGTTAATTATCACTCTAAAGATTGTTTTGAGAATTGAAATCTGTAGTGTCTATTGAAAATTATAAATCATCTTAAAATATAAATTATTTTTGAGCTTGGAATATTATAGAGGACATGGATGTATATGCTTCTATCTTAGTTTTAAGATAAAATCATTGGTGCTTTATTTTTGGCACCTCTGCATGGTAGGAGTTAAAGTCCTATCTCAGGGACTGAGGTCTATAATTTTAGAGTATCTAAGAATAGCAGGATAAAAATTGACCAGAGGCTAGCTCTAACTGGCCCCTCCAATGAGCCTATGGGCTACTGGTGGGTCATGATCACAAAGCCTTCCAAAGCTCTGCCATGTTTCCTTTAAAGATTACCTCTGCTGGAATCCTAAGAACATCTGATCACAGCAGGAGAAAAACTTTAACTCTCTGCCTTTTACTTTTCATCAGCCTGACTCATGACCTTCCCAGTCAAATAGGGAACCAGTGATGGAGTCTGTATTTCTGATTATATATTTCAACTTTCCTAGCATGTCATACAAAATCAGCACCTTTCTCTGAAGTTTTCTAATTCAGATCCAGAGAATACTCACTGCCGTGCCGTAATCCCTGCACAGGACTCGTTGGATTCTGGCTGCCTTACGGCCTGTGTTTCTGAAGCAGCGAAGCACCCAAGCAGAGCCTGGCGCTCGTCCCTTCCACCAGCCCTAATGCTGGCAATAAATTTGATTGAGCAGCAACAGCCACAGTGGAATCAAATACAGTTTCTCTTCTGCATTGAGGACTGACTTTTAAAATCACTCTGGAAATCCCACCATTCATTGCTCCCTTGCCCCCCATATGATGGCAAAAGCCAGATCGTCATCCTGCTGAACAGAATATTGGATTTATGCACCTCAGGCTCGTCAGGAAACACAGGAACCACAACAGTAGCTTATGTGTAAATATTTTATTTTATTTTTCCTTTTTCATCTATTTGTTGACTAGGCCAAATGCAAAATACATTATAAAATAAAAAACAAAAAAAAACAAAACACAAAGTCACCTCCTTTGAATATTTATCTGCCTCTTTCCTGGCATCAGATCGTTTATTCATTTATATTTGTATTTATTATTCATCAAAGCACTTTGATATTTAAAGCTCTGTGTCAAGAGATGGAATGCAAATAGTTATTTCTGAAAAAGGAACCCCAGAACTTTAAACCATTTTAAGTCTAAGTTAATGTCCATGGATATATTTTATAATAACTTTTAATTCATTTAAATAGCATTTTAATAGCCATTATTAAACAGATGTTTCCAAAGCAGCTGATTGTTTGAAATAAACTTAATATTTTGAAAAACTTGGCATTTTGAAAACTTTCATGAAAACCTTCAAGTGTTATGTTTAAAAGTCTTAGGTTGTCTGGGTGGCTCACTCTGTTGAGCGTCCGATTTCGGCTCAGGTCATGATCTTGCAGTTTGTGAGTTTGAGCCCCTTGTCGGGCTCTGTGCTGACAGCTTGGAGTCCAGAGTCTCGTTCGGATTCTGTGTGTGTCTCTCTCTGCCCCTCCCCCACTCATGCTCTATCTCTCTCTTTCTCTCAAAAATAAATAAACATTAAAAAAATTTTTTTAAAAAGTCTTACAATACTATCAACCCATATTTTAGAGCCATATCATCTTTTCTTTCAAGTTGATAGATGATAGATAGATAGATATACATATACATGTATGTATATAGATATACTTTTTTATTCAGATTAGTGGATTAAATATTTTTAGTTGTTGCTTTTTTACCGTATGGTTATTAAAACGTACTGATATGCAAGGTCAGACCTCACTGTTTATGGTCTAAAGGCAGCCTCAAACAAGAAAATAAAATAATAGACAAAAACACTTATAATGTCTTCACTTAAAAACATGCATTTTCGGTACAAATTTGGGAGAGATGGATTTACTATATGGTCCTCCTTTGTTATAAATCTCTCTTATTGGAAAGTGCTTATTGGATTGTGAAATGTATTGCAATTGAAATAATAAAATAGATAAAAACGAAATTAAGAAAAATAACAATGGCGAGGGTGCACCAATATGCCTCACTGATAATCCAGACAAGGCAGGGGATCAGAGAATAATCATACAATGATTTCTTGAAACTGCAACTGCATAGGAAAATTAAGAATATAAACCAATTACAAAGATCTAATTATTGAGGTCTTTTAAAAATAGCAATATATTTTAATCAGTTGTATCTATAAAAGGGTTGTTAACTGTGCCAGCTTTTGACAACAGTCAGCTCAAGTTAATGTTAATGTTCATTAAAAATAAATTTCCTTCTATGTTTCAAAATACCTTATGGCTCAATCTTGATTGCATGTTTTAGGTCCATTGTTGTGTGTTCTGACTTTTCTTTGTTCTGAGAAGATAAATTTCAACTGCTAAGTATATTGCACTTTTTCCACAACTAATATAATATATATGTATGCATCTTACACTTCGGATTCATTTTCACATTTTAATCTGTAAGAACAAAATGCCAAATGTAAAGACATCTAGCTATTATTTAGTAACCATCATTAATTTTATTTTGTTAGGAGATTAGCCACATCGTGGCTATTATTTACGCAGGGCAACCAAATTTCACTCCATCTCAGTTACAAGTCTTTGATGACATGTTTAAATGCACTCTACACATACTAATTCATTTTAAAAAATGAAATTGGTTTGTTTTCCCTTTTTTTTTCAAAATAACAAGTAATCCATCCACATCAAATCCGTCCACATAAATGGACATTAGTTACATTCCACTGCAAAATGATTTTGAAAAAAACCTACTGAGCAGCCGAATCAAATAAGCCATAAAGCACCTTCGACTACTAATTTTTATTGAGTTCCTTGCCCTCTATGCTAAAACGAGATGGTGTCGTTTCTACACAAGGACTGCATGGGTCATTGCAGCTGCTGGTGGATTTTTAAACAACTGAGCCCCAACCTTTGAAAGGAGGGATTCATCATGGAAACGCACGCACAACCGAAACTGATACCGTGTGCATGGGGTTGCTCCACGGGGCACGCTGTTAGTAGGTGTAGCTAGAACTGACCCTGGCTGTGTTCAGCAAACTTCTACGGAAGAGAAGTCTTTGACATTTCAACAAGAAATGGAAGTGTCTTGCGTTGTTTTTATTTGTACGGTGTAAAAAGAGGCGTGTTGTTGTATTCATTACCAGGTCAGTTGCTTGGGGTTGGCTAATCACTGGCCCGAACACAAGCCCACGATCCCAGCTTTTCCAGATATTTGTATGGCAGGCAGCTACACAGCAGCAACTTCTGTAATCCCTTCTCCTGCAGTTAGAGCTACCAGAAAAGCTTAATAATATCCCAGAGGCAAAGATGAAACGGTATTTCCACAGCTACTGTTTGCTGTAGAGAGCTTTTGAAGTCAAGCTTAAGATGTCTTTATTTCCCTACCAGAAAGAAATTTTTTTTGCCCTCTTTTACTCTGGTGTTGTCATGATGATGGCTTTCTGCTTGAAAAATATTCCAAGCAGCTGCAGCTCTCCCATAAAGCATTAGGGAATGAGAACAGCTTTTCATCAGGGGCTGTTGGAATCTGTAACTACAGTTTGTCACTGCCGAAACCCACGGCTATGCTGGTAGTGATCTCAATTTAAAACTCGCCGTTTCCTTCTTATCGGGCTTAGGGCAGCCACAACTTTCATTGTCAGCGTATTGGGGACCGCCCTTACTTTTAACTTCTGTGGTTAATTAAGTTCCAAATTGGGTGTAGTGAGGAGCTCCCGATTCAACCTTTGTTCTGTACCGTCTAGGAAACAAAAAGCAGGAGTCCCAGAATGCACTGAAAGTTAAATTAATTGCTGTAGTGGGTAACAAGGTGCAATTCAGATCCGATTCATTTAATATAGGGGAGGGGACGCTACACGTAGATCTAGAAAGCCTTCATTTCACACAAACCCTGATGAGCTCATAGGATCACAGGGAAAAGTCATAAGGAAATGTAGAGAGTAAAACAGCCTTTTTCTTGATTTAATGTGGCAGCACAATCGTCAAGTATAGTAGCATCCAGTGAATTTCAGAGAAGAATGTAGCAACAAATTCTAATTATAAAAAGGAGAATCAAATCAAAGCAACCAACCAAACAAACAAAAACCAAAAATTAAAAATCACAAAGCGGTAACAACAATGTCAAGAGGGTTTGATAGTTCTCCAGAAAGCTGATGGTTGAAAATCTCTCAAAATGTAAGAAAAATAAGATTTGTGAAAGAAGAAGTTGAATTATACTGACACTATTTTACTGTAGAAATTTGACACTACACAAAATGTGAAAATATTTTAGGAAGAGAATACCATACTCTTGACCAGATATGTATGTGGAGTTTTCAAAAATATATTTACAAACTGAAAAGTTATTGCATTTATATTTTGAATTGCAGATACAAGTAATTTCAGGAAAAATATCCAATTCCAACCATATATGTGTATTTTTGTTCAAACACACAAAAAATGACAAACGTTTAAGGAATTTGTGTCTTATTTTGTTTTTGGGTACATAAACCTCTACTACCTCTAGGTACTATAAAATAATGAGAATGATTTCATGAGTAAAGAAATGCTATCAGATAAATTTTTCCCCGGTACTAAAATTAGAAATTATGAAAAATTAGGAAAAGTTGCTATAGTAATTTGATATATAATTAATAATTACATAAAATTTAGGAAGCTTCACCTAACAATACCATCAATAAATGAAAAAGATTTCAACTATTTTTGCATTTTGAAATGTGTTTTTCTAATACACTCTTTATTTCCAGAAAGGACTTGAGAAAGCTGGGATACCTACCCTATTATTACTAAATAGGTATATAATTTGTTTCACAGTTGTAGTCCAAATAGTTCGATATCAAACTTGGGAAACATGACTAATGGGGTTAGTCTTAGGATGAGTGCTATTTAATAATTCCATCAATCATTTCAAAACATGCTCATTTACTTAGTTAATAACATTAGACTGGAAGGGAAGGGTTATTTAGCACCTTGAAGGACAGAATTAAAATATAGTGTGACCTTGAGAATTAACAAGTTTCAGAAGTTATCAGATTCAAATTATAAAATCTTACATTCTTACATAAAATACATATTAATGTAGCTCTGAAGGCTTAAAATACCTGAATGGCAGGTTTGAAACAGATGGATTTATTAATTTTTCTGGGAAAGAATAGTCTCTATCCCAGTGGGGGAAAAATTTAAATGAAACACAAATGGCTCTCTTCTTGAGAGATGGGTATACATAGCTGTTAAGAGGTATGACCATGGCAATCTTTTGGCCAGGGTTAAAATCTGCCTCTGCCCCTCATTAATTTGTGTGTTCCTCATCAGGCAACTTCCTTTCTCTTGGTCTTAGCTTTCTCATCTGTTAAGTGGTAAAAATTATACTACTATCTTCATAGGACTTTGTGAGGATTTAACAAGGGTTTAACACAATGCCTGGAAAAAAAAATAAGTGCTATATAACTATAAACACAAATATTCGTAATTTATGTGTCCAAAAGTCACCAAACAAAGAAGTGAAAAGAAAAATTTAGGTCTAATTTTAACCATTAGGGAAGACATTCTAAGCAGGACGAGTTTAGATCTAGTTTCTGAGGATGATGAGACTCATGATTAGCATAAAAAAGAAGAGAATGTTTCAGACACTTTTAACTGTCTGTTAAAGCACAATTATGTCCCTCCAGAACTTTGAAAAATAATTAAATCTATATAGAATACTTCTCATATTGTCTCTTGGCAACTGGAGAACAGCCATGACTTAAGAAATTGAAGGAGTTTCATTAAAGATGGAGAGTCATAAAATTGCAGTTTGATAAAATCTTGTGAAGTGATGGCCTAGTCTGCTGGGGAAAAAAAGAATTGAACATTGTGTTTCTCACATAATAGGTGCTAAGAAAAATTGAGTATTGTTTATTCGACTGCAAACACTTCAATGATACTTATTTCTGAAAATGCCATTTTATTTACATAAAACAAAAGTGTAATTAAAAATGTTTATTTATTTATTTCGAGAGAGAGAATGAGAGAGAAAGCGGGGGGGGGGGGGGGCGGAAGAGAGAGAGAGCACGCCAGCATGGGGAGAAGCAGAGAGAGAAGAAAGAGAATCCCAAGCAGGCTGCATGCTGTCAGTGCAGAGCCTGATGCGGGACTCGATCTCATGAACCCTGAGGTCATAACCTGAGATGAAATCATGAGTTGGATGCTTAACCTACTGAGCCACCCAGCTTTCCCAAAGTGTAATTTCGTTTTGACTAAATAATTAGGTGATATAACTTCAGGCCCTCCTGGAATTGATAGATGCCATTCTTTCAGATCGGTGATTCTCACTAGGGATGGGGAGTAAGGGTATCAAAATTATTGGTGTGGTACTCTTGCAAATTAAACCCACTCATACATAGGCACATTTGCACAAATCCTAATACGCTATCCTGGAGGAAGACGATTTCACCTGTGTGAGAATTATCAATAGGTAGTCACTGCCACAAAGGGGAAAATATATCAGGTAATGCCGTCTATGAGAAAGTTCATGATCTTTTGCTGTTATAATGTTAGACTCTATCATATATGTCTTTCTCATAATGAGCACAACTAGGCTTACATGGTATATTAGTCAGGATTCAATTAACCCTCACAGACAATTTAATTTATTCATGCCTCAGTTTTTTCATCTTTAATATGGGGATATTTTAAATTATTAAACTCTAATAGGAAAGGTTAACTCAAATATGTTTAATACTTGACAAAATATAAGAGTGCTATGTGTGAGGAAAATAATAAGTCATCACTATGTGCTGAAAATAGCCAGACCCAAGTGCACAATGATTTAGACTACATAAAATACTGCCCCAGTTTGAGTTCCAGTTAATTAGGTCAAGATAATTTGGCAGACTTTCTAATATCTTTCTCTGAGCACTAAGAAGCGTGGTGATGGGCATCTCTGTAGTGCCTAGAGATAGATACTGAACAGAGCTGACTCAAGTGGTTTACTCAAATTGGTCATGCCCTACGAGCCTGCAGATTTGTGGCCGTCCCTCATTCATTCCCCAATGCCAGTTGTCACACGAATGTCCTCTCAGCAAAGTTCTGTGCCCAGGTGCTTAGTTTTCAAGGCATCGTACAAATACGACCTACGCCATAATAAATCCATCATTAAAGTTGTCACCGTAAGCCTCTGAAACTGACCATAACAAGATCCAGAGATTTTTCAAGGAGCTGATCTTATTCATGTTTATGTGGGGCATTATCTTCACCACTAGAAAGCATCTCTTGTTTTCTTTAATAAACCTCTGTTTTTTCAGCTGAACATATAGGAAAGTGTGTCATTTTTCATAAATGTTTCTTCTGTGTGCTTTTATTTATTTTCAGAAATACTAAGAATACAGTGTGCCTCAGGATTTAATATATAGCCTGCTGCTAAACTATTTATGTAAAAATAAGAGCTAACACATTAAGAGGAATGATATTAAAACTAAGCCCCCTGCAAGTACCTGAGAGAAACATCAAACTCTGCAGATGTTTCTTAAAGTGAAAATGGAAATTCTTGATCAAATTTAAGGAGGTATTTCTTTAAATTTGACCCAGAACTTCTTTCAATAGATATAGGAAAGGGATTTTGTCATAGATTTCACTTGTGGATTTTGGTTGACCACTCGAGTGCCTGAAAAAAGCAAATAGGAACCTGGTGGTATTCCACTGATTTCATTGGCAGCACATGACTTTTCTACTCACCCTCACTTCTGCCTACTTCCTAATACTTGCATTCTGGCATATGGAGAAGAGAGTGATGGATTTAATTTCAAAAAATCAAGTTTAAATTTGTGATCCCCACAATCAACGAAATTAAACAAACTCTCTCTTACGTTTGTTAAAATCGAGGATAGAAACACTATGTTTGTATCAAAGAACTCCTACTTTGACAATTCAATTTTGTATAAAGTGCTGGGCTGATTTCTGTCTTTCAAATCTATCCCTTCCTACATGTGTGGTTATTATTGATCTAATCACATTCACAGGATTATCCATTCACAAAATCAACAAATACTTTTTGAGAAGCTATCAAGCATCAGTTTGTGGATAAGATGCTAGAGGTAACATTGTACAACAGACAGTGATTCCTACTTTCAAGTTGACCACAAGTTAACTAGAGACACAAGCAAAATGATAGTGCAACGTGCCATCAGTCATGTTTCATGGCAGTCCAAAGAATGGACACCTCGACCAATCTTATGTTTCAGGAATTGATGGTTTCCCAATAGATAGGTCAAGCCTTTAAGCAGGCCTAGCCATAGACACTGGAAACAAAAGGATATGAAACAACACACAATTTTGCCTGAACTTGATGGTGTTTGGTTAGGCAGTGGGAGGGGAGTAGGCAAGAAATTTATTGGATTTCCTTATACTTATTTTAGGTCTTGTACATATTTTATTTTAATTGTACATAGACTGACATCTAAGGTGTGACCTGGAAAACGAAGAATTCAGGAATAAAGACAGGTTGGCAGACAAAGGGGAGTTTGAATATCAGTGCAATATGGAATAGCTCTTACAAATGTTTAACATGAAAGAACATGTCCTGATCTAGGAATGGATAATAATCTCCTTAGGAGAACAAGGATTCCTTTGGGGCACCTGGGTGACTCAGTTGGCTAAGCGACCGACTCTTGATTTCGGCTCAGGTATGATCTCACGGTTCACGAGTTCAAGCCCCACAGGCTCTTCGCACTGACAGTGTGGAGCCTGCATGGGATGCTCTCTCTCTCCCCCTCTGTTTCTCCTTCTCTCTCTGCCCCTCTTCTCTCTCTCTCTCTCTCTCTCTCTCTCGATTTAAGTAAGATAAATGTTATAAACTTAAAAAAAAGAACAGGGGTTCCTTTATTGCAGAAATCTTGCCTTAGCTATGTTTGTTAATGTCAACACCTAGATAGTACTTATCAAATTTCAATATCATAAAATTACCTGGGAATATTTTTGAAATACACATAGCTTTTCAGCAGGTCAGAGATAGGCCCAAGATTCGCATTCCTGCCTGGTTCCCAGGTGATTTTGATGTTGGTGATCTGAGAACTACATTTAGAGTTTCAAGGAACTCTCCTAATATAGGAGAGCTTATAAACTGCTGTGGAAGACAGACTTATATATACTAATTTAAATAAAATGAGACTTTTAATAAAGATGTATACCATATAGTGTGGAAATGCAGATGAAGTCAGGAAGCTACTTATTCATACGTAAGTTTATGGAAGATTTCCTAGAAGTGACCTTTGAGATGAATCTTGATTTCTGATTAGAATTTTAATAGGTCACCAAGAATTTTTTTTTCCAGAAATTATAGAGACACAAAAGTTAACGGCTTCTCTGTGGATCATTAGTTTTAAGTTGCTTAGGGGGCACGCAAAGAAGTGACAACAATTTAAAGAGCAGGTTAGCATCCAAATTCCATCCTTTCCTAAGTTCACAAATGTAAATGGCACAGAGAGTTGATGTAGAAAAAGTTAAGTACAGTTTGGCAAATGTTGAGTCAGTGTAAATTGCCAAGCTATCTCTTGGTTTTGAATCAATTCTATACACAGCCTTTTCTTCACTGAACTGGGGTTATTAAACTTTTTGTTTTTCAGGGATTCTCATGTCATTGTACAATTTTGTATGATGGTTCCTTTTATGTGTCAATTTTGTCAAGCCAGTGTAACCAGATATTTGATCTAACACCAGTCTGAATGTTGCCGTGAAAGGTGTTTTCTAGATGAGGTCAACATTTAAATTAGTAGACGTTGAGTAAATATCATTCTCCATAATGGGTCTCATCCATCAGTTGAAAGTATTAAAAGAAAACAAACTGAGGTCTCCCAAGGAGGAGAGAATTTTGCCTCCAGACTGTTTTCAAGCTTGAACTGCAACATCAGTTCTCTGGGTCTCCAGTATGCCCAATTATATGAGCCAGTTTCTTATAGTCTCTTTCTACACACACACACACACACACACACACACACACACACAATTCCTATTGATTCTGTTTCTCTGAAAAAGCCTGGATAATATATTTTACCTCCACTATTTCTAGAAACTATTATATACACGAGACTGTCAGCATTTCAAAAAACTACAACGCTTCAGGATAGTTTTTAAGCACCTCTTAGGTAATGGTTTCGTGTTGTTAGTCCCTGAGAGGTATTCAGGAAAAGAGAAACTATCCTTGACTTTAGATGTCATATTTAATGAATTAAAATTACTACATATTGGAAAATATTTTATAGGAATGAATAAATGAATGTGATATGTTGCCTTACTTCAGTTTATTTCAAACATATTTGGTGAGAACCAGCTCTGTCTTAGACTTTATGCTGAGAGCTAAGGATAAGGAAACGAGTAAGACAAAAGTCTCTAAAGGGGAGGTGACGTTCAATACTCTGTGGTAAGTGCAAAGATAGGTGAAGCTGGTATAGTCATGAGGCCATAGTAGAGATCTGCGGGGATGAATAAATAAATAATACTCTACAAATAGCATAGTATAGTACATAGGCTTTTTGTGGTGTAGAGTGCCCCAGGCTATTTTGGGAAAATAAACCATTAATCTTTAAGGAAAACTACTTAAATTAAACATCCCTAAATATGGGGCGCCTGGATGGCTCAGTCAGTTAAACCACTGACTCTTGATTTAGGCTCAGGTCATGATCTCACGGTTCACGAGTTCAAGTCCCTTGTCGGACTCTGTGCTGACAGTGTGGAGCCTGTTTGTGACTCTCTCTCCTTGTCTCTCTGCCTTTCCCCTGCTCTCTCTCTCTCTCTCTCTCTCTCTCTCTCAAAATAAATAAACTTAAAAAAAAAATAAAAATGAATGTCCCTAAATATTTGGTCATTGGCAGGGAAAGAACTTGAACAAATGGAAAATCTCTCTTTTACAGAACCTATCTTCAGCCTGGCTTGTTTTTGATAGTTTATTAAGTGGTAAGTGGAGAGGTTGTAGTTCTGGAAGAAGCAGTGCAAGGAGATAGCAGAGCTGTGCCTATGTCTTCTGTGACCCATTTCCCTGCAGTTCTGACTGACCTGGCTAGGTCTGAACGTCCCATGCTACATGTATGTTAGCCAGTCCTGCTGTTAGTAACTCACAAAGGCCTTTGTCCCTTCACTTTGCCTGTGCCCTCAAACTGAGACAGCAGAGATTTGCCACCACTCACCTATTAGCCTACTCTCTGCAAATGCCCAAACTATTTCTTAGGTCACCAGTTTAGTCTGGAAGTTTGATTTGGGGATATTTTCCACGGCTCTAGACAACGATTATCCTGCAGTGCTATGAATTTGGATTAATGTACGCTTTTAGGTCTTCCTCTTAGGACAGAAAGGTGTAACTACATATCATGAAAATTCAACTCCTGGGCTAGGAGGGTGGAATTTCCATGTTTTCTTTAGTGGAAAACCAACTAGCCCTATTTTTATGTTTTTGGAAATGATTTAATAGCATGCCCGACATGCAATAAGCGTTTGGGAAATGTAAACATGATGTTGATGTTTATGATGAGTGTTGGGTGATGAAGACAGTTGCAGCTAAAAGATGAAATTATTTCCCTATGCTATTGCTTTTAGTGGACTTTTGTGTTTTATGTCATTTTCCCCATTTCTCAGATAAGGCACGTGAAATGAAGGAGAGCCAAATGAAAGTGTGCCAATTTTCTGGGTCAACTAAAATGTTAGATAGTTGTCAAAAAATAACGCAAGGAGTGTGTTTGCTGATGTGTACTTGTAGGAAGATGACTTTTTTATGGTGCATTTTGTTATGCCCACACTTTGTGATCCCCAAAGACCACCAGGGAGCCGAGTCAGATGTAAAAGCAAAAGAGCCTTTATTCAAGCTAGCTCGAGCTCAATCCTCTACCTGCACCTACGCAGCGGTGAGATACTGGGAGAGAGAGCGAGTTTCAAAAGCACAAAGGTTTTATAGGGGTCTAGGGGCAGTTGGTGAGGTAATGGCTGTGGCCTCAGCTGATTGGCTGGGGATGGGTCCGAGTCCTGTTAGGCAGGTGAGCGGGGAGGTTCCTCAAGGGGAGGAGGCATGGTCAAGGTGAAGGACACAGAACAGGACGGAGTCCGGGGCGTAGGCCCGCCCTTTCACATTTCATTTGCTTATACTGATTCCTACAGCATGTATGGTATTCGCACACAAAGGCGCATGGGTGGGTTTCCAGAAGGGCACAGAACTCTTTCAGCAAAGTGAAGAGAAAGGGGGAGGGCAGGAGGGAGGGAGGGGGGGAGAGAAAAAAAAAAAAAAGAGACACACACACAAAGAGAATGGGATATTTGTGTTGTGTTTGTGTATTAGAGTTCCGTGAGCTTCAAGCAGAGAGTGGGGACTATTAAAGCTCTTTATTCGCGCCAAGCACTTTAGTATTCGTGGGAAAAGAGGGAAAATGAAGGGAGGTTCACCATCCGGGGAAATGTCTAATTTTCAAATTTGGAATATATCTTGTTGGGTTTTCCAGAAGAGCACTGTTTGTATGCCACTGAGCATTCACTAGATTGCTGAGAGCGACATCACTTATTTTAGCAGACGATACGACTGCACTACATGTAGTGTTTCTTGCAACTGTATGAATGTGTCTTTGAGTTTCATCAGGGAAAAAAAAATATCCTACAGTGCAGCTTTTGATAAATTCATCCTCCTTGTCACCACTTAAAAATTCTCACTAATTGAGATGTTACATATCATTTTGAGTGGTGTTAACTTAATTATTTCTTATCTGTGGAGGATTTAAACATGCTGGTGTAGCTGGCATTAATTATTAAATAAAGGAGAAAGTGATCTGTAGAGCAGAGATGTAGAGTGGATGAGGCCATTTTTTTTTAATATTGCCCTTAACTTCATCTCTTCTTTTTTTCAAACTTCAAAAAGGTTCATGGTACCTGCAAATTAATTTTAGATAAAATAGGGAAAATTTAAGTACAGGCGCTGCAAACTTAATAGTCTGTTTTATTAATGAAGGGTTTGCTTATCAGTGCTTTTAATTTTTTGAAATGCTTCCTTTCCAAGCGTGTCAGGAAATATTGAAATGTCAGACCCCCTTGGGAGCCACCAAAGTATTCATGAGTGCCTCGGAGTATCTTATCTATGTACCAACAGAAAAAAAAATGTGCCTAGATATAGATCAGGGAAAACTTAATTTTTTTTCCTACATGAAATGCCTGACAAATGAAGATGTGTTACTTTCTGATGTAACTGAGATTTAGTTCTCAAAAGCTGGCAGTGAAAAGTCCAGCCATTCATCAAAACACAACATGATTAAAGTAAATGATAATAGTTAAATACTATTGAAATAATGTTTTTCTTTTTTAATTAAAAAAATTAATGTTTATTTTTGAGAGAAAGAGAGAGAGACAGAAACTGAGAGAGGGAGTGGGGGAAGGGCAGAGAGAGAGAGAGAGAGAGAGAGAGAGAGACAGAATCCACAGCAGGCTTGTCACAGAGCCCAATGCGGAGCTCAAACTCAGAAACTGTGAGATCTGACCTGAGCGGATGTCAGACACTCAAATGACTGAGCCACCCAGGCGCCCAATGCTTTTTTAATTTTAAAGACGAAAATCAAATGCTTATGCAACGCAGTAAGAAAAATTACACCCAGCACACTAATGAATTTGATCTGCCTTGTTCTCTAATCCCGAACAACCTGAAGTTTCTTCTCACTTTTGGCCTCTCCGTTTCCTTTACATTAAATTTGGCTGCCACAATTATTTAAAGCATCCTACCCAAAATGTTTCATTGGCTTCTAATATTCTCTCAGCAGAAAAGTTAGATGTTTTGCACTCAGGCAGTTCTTCTATTTTTGGCTAGATGCTTACAAAAACCATCCTCATCGGAGCGCCTGGGTGGCGCAGTCGGTTAAGCGTCCGACTTCAGCCAGGTCACGATCTCGCGATCCGTGAGTTCAAGCCCCGCGTCAGGCTCTGGGCTGATGGCTCAGAGCCTGGAGCCTGTTTCCGATTCTGTGTCTCCCTCTCTCTCTGCCCCTCCCCCGTTCATGCTCTGTCTCTCTCTCTCTCCCAAAAATAAATAAACGTTGGAGAGAAAAAAAAAAAATCCTCATCTTCAGTATAGGTCTCTCCTCTCTTCGCTTCATAAAACGGATGCTCCCTAAAACCCAGGTTTATTTTTATGGGTAAATTCTATTTTGAGACATGATTTTTGAGGCGCAAACTGATAGCTTGGGCTTTAAATGTGAAGCAACCAGACAGAAACTTACTGAGACACAGATAAGAGAAATTGACTGGGAAAAGTCTTAAACAGCAAAATAAATCTGGGCAAGATATTAAAACATAATTTCTATCAAAAGTATTTCATGATGTTTTCCAAGATGCTTAAATGTCAAAACTATTAAAAACATATTTATTTATAACTCTCAAGCAGTTTTTAGGATTGATCTCAAGGAACGAATAACAATGAACATATCCATTTGTAAGAGATAATTTTGATTTTATCAGTTATACAAGTCAAGATTCTCCTTTCCCAAATCTTATTTAGGTAAAGGACACCCTACAGAAATCAACTGGAATGATACTTAGAGTTTGCCATTTTATAACCTTAAAATAGGATTAGCGTGACTACACTTTATTTGTCTTGATACTTTTAGCATTTGTTATGAAGTAAGTATATCAAAATAGTTTAGGAAGTGCATGTGACATGCAAATAGATGGATTTTTCTGCCCTGGAAAAAGCTTAAAATGTATGTTATGTCAGCTAAAGCTGGTATACAACAGAATATACAGTAAAGTATATCAAAGAGCTGATGTGAATTATTTTGGCAGAAGATGATCATCCGTATAAGTCCACAAGTAATTTGTTTATAATGTACAGACAGAGATGGGAAGACAAGGGGGGAAAACACGGCCTTACATCAAGTAGCTGATTTTGAGTGTGTGGGCCTTCTTTTGGTACTAATAATCAGTTCTTCTATCCAAACAATTACAGTGCCTTTAGAATATTTTTTTTTAATTTTTTTTTTAACATTTATTTATTTTTGAGACAGAGAGAGACACACAGCATGAACGGGGGAGGGGCAGAGAGAGAGAGAGAGACACAGAATCGGAAGCAGGCTCCAGGCTCTGAGCCATCAGCCCAGAGCCCGACGCGGGGCTCGAACTCGCGGACTGCGAGATCGTGACCTGAGCTGAAGTCGGACGCCTAACCGACTGAGCCACCCAGGCGCCCCATAGAATATTTTTTAACGAATTTAAAGGAAATCACTCATAGAGATCATTTTTTTATTCTTTGATCTTGTTTAGGTTATTACAGCCTCCTTTAATCTTCACGGCATCTTTTTCCAATTGCACATTATTCAGAGTAGGAAAATAATTCAGCATCTCAGTAATTGTAAAGAAATGTGGAAACATCTCTTCGTGAGGCTTCTCATATATTGCTAGTAGGGTTGCCAGTCAGTAACTTTCCAAGGGACAACTTGGTAGTGAATCACAAAAGACGTAAAATTCAAACTCATTAACTTAAATTCACATCAAGCGATCGATGCTAAGAAAAGAATTAAATAATATGCACACAGAAATACATACACAGCTTTTTTAGTATTGTTCTGTTACAATACAGGAAGCAATTTGGAAACACCAAATACCCCCCTAGAAAATCCCCTTATGGCAGTGAAACTCCAAAATACTGGAATTGTTTGCATCAGTTACAATGATGTTTGAGAACTATATAATGAAATAAGAGAATAAATGGCTCACTCTTAGAAAAGGGTGTTGCTTTGATCCTGTTCTGTTTGCTGCAATCTCATTTTGTTTAAAAAATATATTCCATGTATTTTTAGAGGAGATAATCTTAAGATGCCTATTCTAAAATAGTTAAATGTGAAAAGATCCAAATATTTGTAAGTGTAAGGATTAAAAATAATAGACAACATAATGTATTGTGTTTTTTTTCGATCCAAAAAATGTGTATAGTGAACCTTTAAAAAGCTTCATCTTTACTCTCTCACTTAAAATCTTGCTTTCCGTGGGAAGATGAGATGTTCCCAGGACACACTCCCATGCTGATGCCCATGTACCATTCTACTGCCCTCTTCCTCTGTCCCTTCCTCTTCTTTTCCGTTCCTTCCCCCCACTCCTGACCAATTCTTCTCATCCTCTCTCCTCCTCCTTCCACCTACTCCACGCCTCATTCCCCTTTTTCCTTTTTGTTCCTCTGCCTCCACTTTCTTCAGCTAGCTTCCTCCTATAGCAAGCTTTACTCTTTTTTCCTATCTTCTCTTGACTACTGTTTACATCCTGGAGAGTCTGAGGCCCGAGTATACGTATAGTTTACCTAAAACATGTTCTCTATTCTGCTTCGTTGCCTTTCTAATAATGACCATAATGGGATTTTAAGAATAAAACACCCTCCAATTTAGCATCAAATAGATAACATCTCAGAGATGAAGCCAGGAAGACTCTTAAGAGGATCAGAGTGTCACGGAGCAGTAGCAAATGACCATAACCTTAACACATACTTACAAAGACTTGTGCTATAATTCTTCTTTATGCTACCTAAGCTGAATCATTTACGAGTTAATTATATATTGTACAGTATAGTAATAAAGATACTGGCCTCATATTTTAAAATGTGGCCTTTTATAAGAGAATGCAGGTTAAAGGCAGTTTTTAAAATGGCAAAAATATCCTATATATTCTTTAAAAAATGTGCTTCAAAACTGGGCAAATAATGAAAAGTTTAGATATTTATTTTAAATATCATAATACTTCATCTAACAATTATTCCACATGTAAAAATTTTAATAAAACTCTAGTATGGCCTATTCAGGACTGCATTTTCTTCTTTATGGCCCCCACCTCTCACCCCCATTCCTATTCAAGAACTTCCTTGAATGTCAACAGGACTAAAGGTGATCACAGGCAGTCCTGAAGTGCGTGCCTGAGTCAGAAGGTTGGAAATTCTGCCTGATAGAAGTCATATCATCTTCCAGGGGTCTACAAGGTAAGGTATGTAAGAAAGGCATTGCAAGCCAATGACACTTGCTGATTGTATGGAAATGGTAACATCCAAAGTATATGGTCTTGATTGCTGAGAACCTGTAAACATTTGCTAGTGGTGAGAATAGCTGTCATTGACTTACCTAGCTGGGCACAGGACAGGAGACAAATTATAATTCATGTTATGCCAGAAAGAGTTATCATGCTGTTATAAGAAGTTCCTTAGAAAGTGGGCAAAGCTTAGGGAAAAAAAAGGTAATAATGGGAAAATGTTTAGAAGCAGCATGAGTACTGATCCTTTAGGGCAAGGACCACCCTTGACGTTTAGAAAAGTATCTGACCTTGGCAGGCTCTGTTACCTGAGTTTATTTTCTAACTACTTTACATAAATGAGTATTTGGACCAGATTTTGTCTCCGATCTCCATTATATCTCCTTGTCTGTGCTCTCATATACTTTGGTGAAAGTTGTCTCCTTTTCTCCCTGTGTGTGCACACACACCCTTTACCTTTGAAATTACTGAGAATGCTGGGGGGAAATGCTGCATGTGTAGCCCATTCATTGAACAATCTAAACTTGAAATGATTTTATTTTTCTTTTAATTCTCCAGTATCTTTTAAGTATAATCATTCTGCGTAGAATGAAAATTTATTTACATATCCGATCGATTGATCAGATCCCCTCCCTCAGGGCCTGCTGAGTCTTGGCTAGAGGGATTTAGACCTGCTCTTTCGCTTCTCCTCTCCTTTTGAGCATGACTTCTTCCCTTGGCTGGAGTGCGGACTCACGAGGTATAAAAGGAAAAGTGTCTAGCTCCTGTAGTTGTTTCTTGGTCATCACTGCGTTTCCATCCAAGACTGGAATCCCAATATCCTCCATACAGCAAGTATCCCAGTGCTAGTTCTCAGGCAGGCTCAGGTGTGAGTCATCCTGGGAGCCCTGAGGGCCCCTTTATGTTTATGCCACTGAAGAGAGAGATCTACTCCGGCTTACGTTTTTCCAATGCACTTCAACTTCTGCTGCATTTGGTATATGCATTGAGACTAGTGCCTTCACCAGGGCCACAGCCCAAAGGGTCATCACTCCATATGGCACAGGAGTTATCCTCAAGGAAACGTAGGCATTCTTGAATGTGCAAAGTGTGACAGGCCCAGCTACGTCTGTCCATTTACTTCCAGCATTTTGTGAGATACTGCAATTTATGTATGCTTGTAACTGTGAATTATATGATCTACTTTCACCTGTCTTAATTCTCATAAAAATAGGCAAATGCTTTAGAAAGTTTCCTTAAAAAGAAACCACAGAAACTAATAATGCATGTATAGACAAACAACTGCCAAGCTGACACAATTCCCCATCCTAACACGAGCTCTTTGTCAACCAGGCTTTGAAACAAAACAATCAGAATTAGACAGATCTGGCAAGTATCTATCCTAAATTGTTGCACCTGTCAGAAAGAAACTTCAAAATTTGTATTTATATTCACTGATCCTTTTGGATGAAAGTTCCCTTAGGTTTGGGTATCTTGAGTGATTAGATAGTGATTCTATGAAGGCATAGCAACTAGGAAGACTTTTTAGAACCAAGTGTCCAGAAGAAAAAGAACAAAACAGTGCATTAAAAACAAAGGGGGATTCAAATGAGCATTTTACACAATTTCACTAAGTTAATAAATATAAAATATTCCTTATTTATAGTGAAATATAAGGACCAGAGAAGGAGGCAGCAGGAGTTGAGGGGAGGGGGAGAGGAGGACAAGGAGGAGTAGAACCTACCACCAAATAACCCTCACTTTCTTGCCCGATTCAATATGGTGGAAGATGGTATTCTAATGAACAAAATCTCTTATTTTGTTGTTCAACAAGTATTTTCGGAAGACATTGATAAAGATAAACACAATAAAGATTTCAACAAACAAATATAAAAATAGATTAGAAGAGAGGAAAGAACATGGATGAGCAAGAGGAATACAAGTGAAAGTGTTGCCACAGAGTTCAAACACATATACAGATAGTTCCAGCAAGGCTCAGTTTATGAGATCTGTTAGATTACAATGAACAATTGTGAGCTGCTTTTCTGGTATCAGTGCTGAGAGATGCAAACGGGGTGAGATAGTCTCAAAAAACTTTCATTACAGCAAAAAAAAGAAGAAAGAAATTACAAAATTTTGTATTAATATTGATGACATGGCTGCTTCAACTTAAACAGTAATTTCTCACAAATTCACAGATATAGCACCACACATGAAATCTATTCACTTCATCATTTATAGTCAAACTATTTCAATGGGGAAAGTTGCCATGAGAAATGGTCAAAGTACTAGGGTATCTGGGTGGCTCAGTTGGTTGAGTGTCCTACTTCAGCTCAGGTCATATCTCACAGCTTGTGAGTTCGAGCCCTGCATCGAGCTCTGTACTGACAGCTCAGAGCCTGGAGCCCGCTTTGGATTCTGTGTCTCCCTCTCTCTCTGCCCCTAACCCACTCACATGCTGTCTCTGTCTCTTTCAAAAATAAATAAATGTTAAAAAAAATTAAAGAAAAAAGAAGTGGTCAAACTACTACATGGAGTTAATTTTTCATAAAAACAAAATAAGACAAACAAACAAAAAGCCCAAGACATTTAAGATGTGGTTTTTGAAGTTTTTTAAGCAATATTTTGTAATTGATCAAAAGTGATAAAAAGTCGAGTCTCATTGGTTGAGGGTCTGACTCTTCATTTTGGCTCAGGGTACGATCCCATGGTCATGAGATCAAGCCCCATGTCAGGCTGGGCTCTGGGCATGAAGCCTACTTAAGATTCTCTCTTCCTCAATCCCTCTGCCCCTCCCCAGCACACACACACTCTCTCTAAGTAAATAATTAAATAAATAAAATGAAAAAAATTTAAAAGTGAAAAAAAGAATATTTTGCATCATGCAGGAGTTCTGATGTTACATCATGGAAAAATACTTGGAAGAGTTGTCAGGCCTAACTACTTTTCCTCATTAAAAAGAAAGGGTTTCAAATTTGCAAATGTGTGTGTGTGTGTGTGTGTGTGTGTGTGTATGTGTGATAAGTGAGTCAATAACATATTGTCTACCAGATGATACTCCACATCTCCCCACAGAAAGAAAGAAAGGAAGAAAGACAGACAGAAAGAAAGATAAATAAATAGTTATATTTGTAGGCAAAGTTGATAGCTTAACAGAAAATGAGAAAATAACTACTTTTGGTAGAAAATAAAGAGGAAAAGAATGATTCACTAGAGAATGCATTTTTGAAAATAGATTTTTAAAAGTGTATCTATAATTAAGTGATCTTTTTTTTTTTTACCAAAAATGAAATAACTATGTCACCTATAAAAAAGTTTTTTATGCATATATTTAAAATTCAAGACAGGATTTTGTACTCTATTTTAAATGTTCAAAATGAAGAACTGTGGTAGGGTTTGGACCTGCTCGTTAAAAATATGGACATGAAATTACTTTCAATTAGTTTTCAGGAATAATTACATGGACATTTCCTAACCAAATTTCAAAAAAAAAAAAAAAAGACCTCTGTGCTTTGTATAATAGGTAGTTGGAACTAACCATTGAATAATTGAATTTAGGAGGGATAGCCAACAATGTACTTCTTTGATTTGGATCCACATAGTCTAGCAATATACCATTTCCTCCCTCCGCCCCATGACAGTCATTGAAACAGGCCTTCAAACAAACGGAACTTATAACTACACCATTACAGAGTTGTATCATAAAATGTTAAAATGAGATTTTTAAAAATAATAAAGTATATTCAATGACATTATGCTCACTAAATATATTTTGTGAAGGATAGCGTGGTTTTGTACTATTTATAAATAAATGTAAGCAAAATGCTCTTGAGAAAAGAATTACTAGCTCCAATTGTCTTATTTTTTAACTCTTTTTCAAAAAATTATATAGTTATAACTTGCACATAGTTATATCGGTTCCTGTAGCCTAAAAGAATAGACTTAACAATGACTTAAGAAATTATATGTGCATTAATTACGCAAGAGGTCTGGAGTTAGGCAGCACTACAGTTGGTTCCGCAGCTCAGTCATTTCTTCAGGAATCTTTTGTTCTACCACTGCACCATTCTCACTATTCTTATGAGTGCAACTTCGAGGATATCGTCAGGATCTTTAGGCATCATGTCCTTAAGCAATTGCCTCCAGACTAACTCAAAGGTGTTCAACTCAAAAGGATGGCTCTCCTATGTAGCAATACTCCTTTGTCAAAGACAAAAATCTTCCCTGGAAATCCCTAGCAGATATCCTCTTTTGTTTCATTGGCCCTGACTGATTCCCATGATTACTTTCAGACCAAACCACTGGCAGCTGCAGAAAGGGTTTCCATGATCAGCTAAGATTCAGAATGATTAATTCCCAAGGACTAAGCACACCACCCTCCAAGTAAAATGGGTGTTCTATTGACAAGAAAGAAAAACGGTATAACTGTCCACTAGACAACTAGGTTTCTGCGCCCAGATTAGTAGAGTATTTCATATATATGATTTATAATGAATTAAATATGCCCATATTGACAATACGGGCTCATTTTTATGTTATTTTATTTTTCTGATCATGGTGTGGTATCAAAAGTTTTACAGTCATGGATATACTTACTCCCCGTGGTATTTGTAAAAGAATGATTTAATTTTAAAGTTTCCAATTAATCATTTTAGAAAGAGAATAAAAAATAAATTACCAATAAGTGAATAAAAATTCTGTCTAAAGGGATTAAAAATGGGGCATGTCTTGAGTATTGCAGTCTTTTTTCCCTTTTAATGTGACATTTGTGTTTAAAAGGAAACTACAAAGAATTCTAAACAGCTCGGACTAACTGGACTTATAACTATCAAAAAAGATCAGGAAAATATCTATGATGTCTATCATTTGAGAAGAATAGACTGAGACACCTTAAATAACCAATTTAAGGTATAAGTTTTACCAATACAAGGTATAAGTTTTAGAGTATAGCAGTCCAGGAAAACCACTGGATTTCTCGTTACCTCCAGTATTTTTTATTTTCTTTACTTCCAACCTTGATGTAAGATCATTTTTAAAGTGGATTGTTCGGGGCGCCTGGGTGGCGCAGTCGGTTAAGCGTCCGACTTCAGCCAGGTCACGATCTCACGGTCCGTGAGTCCGTGAGTTCAAGCCCCGCGTCAGGCTCTGGGCTGATGGCTCGGAGCCTGGAGCCTGTTTCCGATTCTGTGTCTCCGTCTCTCTCTGCCCCACCCCCGTTCATGCTCTGTCTCTGTCTGTCCCATAAATAAATAAAAACGTTGAAAAAAAATTAAAAAAAAAATAAATAAAATAAAGTGGATTGTTCATCCATTAATTGTTTAACATTAAAAGTTATAGTCATCAAATGAAGTAAATTAATTTCATGTGAACATCAAATTAGAGCCATGTAGTGAATAAATTAACAATATTTGTGTGCAGAGATTTACAAAAGATGGTTATAGTCCTTAAGGACATAGTGAATCTAGTAAGGGTAACAGGACAAACACGAGCTGAAAAGATATAACGAAGAGTATGTAATGGCAAAATATACAAAGTAAATACCAAGCTATCCAGTTCTGAAGAACTAAGTACATAAATACTTAGAGGTAGCTGAGGAAAATGGAAATCAAATGGAAGCAGTCTGTAATGGATTTATAAGGGTTGTCAATATTTTACTCATTCATTGAAAAGGGTAGCTGACTTGTGGCTAAGAAACAAGTGATTGCACATCTATCTCAGTTGGCCTGGAAGAGTCCCAGTTATTACTATCTTGGCATCCTGATTTAGATTTGTCTTACATTTTTCATTTTTAAGTGAATATTATTAACTAAACCCCTCTCTAAGGTAAGATGAGATGGTTTTGGAAGACTTCTGCTTTGTACTTCCAGATTCTGCATTAGCTCCCTCTGGTAGTGAAGAAGAACATAGACAGTGGACGTAGTTTTCATTCACACGTGTAGATAGATATAAAAAAGCAGCTAGTGATAACCTACCACTATTTCTTCCAAACTTTCCAGATGCAGAGTATCTATCCTCTCCCTTTCAAGACAATAACATGTGTGGCACTTGTTGATAAGCCAAGGGTGGTGAGAGAAGATGCCTGTGCTGGGTGCTGGGAGCAAAGAGGTGAAGGTAGCATTGGACACTGCTACCCTTGCTGGCCACTAGGCACACCACATGCTTTTGTTGTGTTCGCTGCCTGAGAAATGCCTGGCAGCCACCAGACCACCAGCCTGAGTGGTCCGTGGAGAACGTGGACAAATATATATTAGATATATTTGAAATATGTACAGAAAATAGAAGTCATTCAGCCCAGAGAGTGGTCTGGAAGCTTTTGCTGGTGTGCTTTTATGATCTCACATACAATTAGAGTTACCTAAGTACTTTATCTTTGAAAACCCATTTTAAAATTTTCTAATGAAATCGTTTAGCAACAATAAAGTC
The DNA here is from genome assembly GCF_014898765.1 of Herpailurus yagouaroundi. Taxonomy (NCBI): domain Eukaryota; kingdom Metazoa; phylum Chordata; class Mammalia; order Carnivora; family Felidae; genus Herpailurus; species Herpailurus yagouaroundi. The sequence goes on along the minus strand of NW_024412394.1, from coordinate 51,444,897 downwards.
GTTTATGAGCAATTTACTTTCTTCTTAAGTTTCTATTGTTTTCATTTTTTATTTTTAAGTTTTTATAATTATTTCCTATTTTAACTTCTCACTTGTGTTTTTCTTCTTTCAGGGATTTGTGTGTGTGTGTGTGTGTGTGTGTGTGTCTTTTCATTTTCCTTCCTTTTAGATCTTTTTAAAATCCTTTTCTTATTCTTTTTTTTTCTTTTCCTTTGTTTCTTTTTTGTAAATAAGTTCTACACGAACAAAGTTCACAAATCCATTCTTGTCAGAGCTGAACAATTGAGGGGACCATAGATCCAGGATTGAACCAGACCAGTATAGCAGGTATGCCCAGTTTCATAGGAGGTGTTGCCAGTGACTCTACAAATTTCTCTAAGAACAGGAATGTTCTTTACAATGTTTTGGAAATTATCACCCCCTCTATAAGTCATTCTATCTTAGTGAATGCCAGAACCATCTGAAAATTATGTGGATTTTTGTATCCCAGGAAAGTAGCATGTACATGTAACTTTCGCAAACTCCTATTGACATTTTCCATCTCCAACAGGTCTATGATGCGCTCATTGATAAGATAAGAAGACCTAAGCTGCTGGAAATTGATTAGCTTTAACTTCAAATACAAGTAGCAATTTTAAGAAGACTCTACTTGAAAACAATGAACCATAAGCAGCTGCATAAGATTATGTTTGTATATGACTCTGAAAAAGATAACATTTTGGGAGGAAATAACTGTAACTCATAATTAATTTCTCTCACTTTTAATTCTAAGTGTTCTTGTGCATTTAAATAGTGAATCTAGAGCTGTGTTGTTCCACTGGCAGAACTTTTCATCAGTTAAATGATGCAAGTTTGATAATCAGCATCATCAGATACTTCAAATAGAAAATTAGTTAATCACCATAACGGTGTGTTGTCATTGTTTTTGTTTTATATAATTTGTGGAACCACAGTGGAGCTTTTTGAAATTTTCTTTGAAATATCTGATAGTGTTGTGAATTCATAAATTCAGATAAAGTTCAACATTTAGAATAAAATTATTTTTTGTATGGTGAAAATACAAAGTTTTGCATTAAGAAACCTATAAAGCAGAAATATTCTTGTGATTAGTCATAGGGCATATATAATTCATAAGTGTATTCAAATAAGCTATACTTATGCTAGCAACTGAAATAGAAGCCATAGTTGCAAAAATAGTTTTAATATATATACTCATATACTCAGATTAGCTACATTTTTCTGATGTTAGTGATATTGAACAAAAAATAATACTTCATCGTGGTAGTATGGAATGAATCCTTTGTTGCACAACATTAATCTGATTTTAGATATATTTGAGTCTATAAAGAATCACTTCATAAATCAACCTCTTTCTTATATTTGTATTAAATTATTTTATAATATTTTGGTTACATAGAAAATTATAAATGTTCCAAGTACCAAATGAATGAAATACCATACATCTTCAGGTAATGAGGATTTTAGCAAATCCTAGTTGTTAAAAATATAGCATACAAACAGGAAGATGCTAAATTTTATTCATACAAAACACAGGAAAAACTAAAGAAGTGTTGAGAACTCAGTATGCAGAGTTTATTTTGGCATTGTATTCTTGTGCTTTGAAATATTTATATTTGTGGGAAGAATATTTTGATAGGGTTTCTGCTTACATTGAATGAACATACTCTACTTGGATATGGAGTGAAAATGAAAAGGTCTAAGGTTTTACAATATTTAAATTTGGTGAAATGGTCAAAAGAATCGTAAATAGATATAACTTTTTTTTTGACAAGTTTTATCTTACAAAAATAACTCAAATAAAGAGGCTGCAAGACAGCAATGAGTGGGTCTTTAAAATAGATTGATACATGTACACATTTCAGTCAAAATATAGAATTGAGAATATCCTTCATTTAGCATAATTTGTTTTCAGACAAGTAAATGGAAGGGATTAATGATTTCAAATGCATTAAATATAAAACGCAACTTTAAGAAGGTGCCAGAACATTTTATTTAAAAAAAAATCACACACACACACACACACACACACACACACACACATACATATATACATATTTATTTATTTATTTTGTGAGAGTGAGAGAGAGAAAGCAGGGGAGGCGCAGAGAGAGAGGAAGAGAGACAGAATCCCAAGCAAGCTCTACACTGCCAGTGCAAAGCCCGATGCAGGGCTCGAATCTGCGAACGAGGAGATCAAGATCTGAGCTGCAATCAAGAGTCAGAGGTTTAAACCTCTGAGTCACCCAGGTGTCCCTACATGACATATATTTTGAACACAATATTTATCAGAAAAATACCAATGGCACAATATTAGAGACAAATGTAGTTAAAAAATCAATTCCCTAATTTTCTATGTGTTATCTATCTAAATTGAGAATAATTTTTCAGCTCATGTCACATATAATATCCAGTTAATCAATATAAATAAGCTTTTCATTTTATTTAGGGCTTCTGCTTCTGCTGAGTGAGTTTATAATTCTCTATCTTCTTTTAATTATTTTAGAAAAAGTTTTTCTGAAAAAATTTTTAATAGGACTAATTTACAGGTTTGCTCATAAGCCAATTTAAATAATTAAATCAATAACTAAACAGTTTAATCAATGAATGAACATTTTAAAAGTATTTATGTTTAGGGGCACCTGGGTGGCTCAGTTGGTTGAGCATCCGACTGTGGCTCGGGTCATGATCTCACGGTTTGTGAGTTCGAGCCCCACTCTGTGCTGATGGCTCAGAGCCTGGAGCCTGTTCCAGATTCTGTCTCCCTTTCTGCCCCTCCTCCACTCACATTCTTTCTCTGTGTCTCTCAAAAATAAATAAACATTAAAAAAAAAGTATTTATGTTTTATTAATTTTGGTCTAACCTATCATCTCAAAACTATCCCAGTGTCATAGATAATAATCCTCAGATAACAAACTTGAAAACCAAACTTTAAATAACTACCCTAGAACTTAGTGGCTAACAACAACTTATTGTTATCATTTCTCATTGTTTTGTAGTTGACTAAGTTCAGTTGGAGTCTTGCAAAAGACCTCTCACACAGTTACAATTATATGAAGACTCAATTAGGTTGAATGTCTAAGATGGCTCATTTGTGTGGTTACTAGCTGATGCTGGCTATTTGCTGGGGATTATTTAGACCATTAACTGGAGTACTTAAATGCCACTTTTCCATATGGTTTGGGCCTCTTATAGCATGGCAGCTAGGTGCTAAATGAGAGGGCTCCAAATGTATGTACACTAAGAAACCCAAATGGAAGATGTTAGGACTCTTATGAACAAGCACCATTTCTGCCAGGGTGGTGGTGGGGGGGGGGGGGTGGTTTGGTTGGTTTTGCACTGTGTTGCTTGGTTAAATTAAGCTCTGAGGTAGAATTGTTGAATTAGTAAAGGAACCCAAATGATGGAAAACTATAAGACAATAGCTAAGTATTTTGAGTGTGTGAAAAGCAACTTAATTACTCTGTAAATACGAGAAAGGGGAAGGTACTATTGGTAAAATTAAATAATCCAAATCTTTTTTACTCTGTCTCATACATAATTGGCTAAAATCATAATCTGTTAATATTTTTATACACTTGAGTTTTTCTAACCAACAACTTCATGACCTCCCTAGATGAGATAAAAAGTTTTATATACATGTCAAAATTAATCAACAAATATATATGATAAATATAGTACAATATAATATATATATGTTGTAGCAAAATATTGTGTTCTGGGCAAGCTACTTTGTAGAGTGTTCACATAAAGTATATTTGGAAGTAGAAAACAGTCTAAAGAAAGACTAGTAGAGAACACAGATTATCTGTAGTCATCCAAATGGTGCTGTTGAATACGCAGTTACAGGGAAAATCAAGACTAGTGATAGAAACTTTAATCAGTAGTATATATTCGAATTCTTTTTATTTGATTATTTTTGAGAGAAAGAGAAAGACAGAGCACAAGCAGGAGAGGGGGAGACAGAGAGGGAAACATAGAATCCGAAGCAGGGTCCAGGCTCTGAGCTGTCAGCACAGAGCCTGATGCCGGGCTCGATCTCACCAAGCATGAGATCATGACTTGATCCGAAGTTGGACTCCTAATGACTGAGCCAACCAGGCGCCCCTAGAATTTTAAGTTGATACAGTGGGTGAGGTAATTCAGGTAATTTGTGTCTAGATAACAAAAGGAAAACTAAGCTATTTGTAATTAACATTTGGAAGTTGAGTAAGAAGTAGCAAGAGCATATAACAATAAATCAGGAAACATTTTAAGAACAGAGAATTTGTTGGCTATTTTTAATCCTGCTAATATTTTCAATAATGATGCAAAAGTGAACCATGGATTTAGTATCAGCTGTCGTCATTACCAATGACGTCATTACCATTCCTTGTGTGGTGAAGGAAAAACCGTTTTATCTCATGATTTCAAGAAGAAATGAAAATAGAGCAATGAGACAGTCAGTGATTGTATGACAACTCTTTAGAGGAGTTTTTTGTTTTCTGTTTGTTTTGTAGTAAGGAGAATTATATGAAATATTGCTGAATTAAAATGCAGATATCACTGAACAAAAATGAAAAAAAACCCTGTTTTTTTAAAAAAAATACATAGTGTTAAATATATGTGCTAATGGAAAAGAATCAGTAGGAAAAAAAAAAGAGTTTAATACAGAATAAAGAGGTACCCTTGCTGACATGTGGTCCTTGGGTACATGAGCATGAGGATACCCACCTCAGATTCTCTCAGTTTTCTCAGTGGAAATAGGATGCCCAGTTTTCAGATGAGAGTAAAGACAGGGGAAAGACAGGATGCCTGGGTGGCTCAGTTGGTTGAGCATCCGACCTCAGCTCAGGTCATGATCCCATCATTCGTGAATTTGAGCCCCACATCAGGCTCTGTGTTGACAGCTCAGAGCTTGGATCCTGCTTCAGATTCTGTGTCTCCCTCTCTCTCTGCCCCTCCCCTGCTCGCATTCTGTCTCTCTCTGTCTCAAAAATAAACATTTTTTTTTTAATTTGGAGGAAGGACATTGGAAAATTAAAAAGAAAGGAGAAAGGAATAGAGTTACCAAAAAAAAAAAAAAAATCGAAGGCTGAAATGGACCTGGGTAATGCGGGAATATGACAGAATTGTCATATCTTCAATAGTAAAATGAACATTGGAGGACATTCAATAACTTTCATAGGCTCAAACTGTCCTGTGACATAATGTAATAATAATATATTTATGACACAATGCACTAATGATACATTATCTTATGATACAATGTAATAGTTATAAAATAAAAATAACAACGAGCAAAGGTTTAGTGCTCATTATAAGCCAGGCCTTATTCTAAGTGCTTTAACACAGGAAAACCTCCCCATAACTTTTAAATAACATAATAAGAATTTAAGTTAGATATATCAGATTCAAAGTTCTTGTTCTTTTTCACTATGTTGAACTTGTATTTAATGGGAAAAAAATAACATATTTACATTTCCACACATTTAAGCATGACGTGTACTAAATTTTCTTAAATTGGGGGTCACTATTCAAACCTAAATGTTTGGATATTTCTATAAACATCAAACTTTTAGTAATGAAGGTTTCCATTCTCTTAGCACAGGCATTTTGATTTTTTTTCACTTCTATTTATGTTCATAAATGTTCAGTTCATTCAAAACTATTATGTAATTAGTTCTGTTGCTTTACTTTAGAAAAAATATTTCATGTTTAGTGAAAAAATATAAAATAATTCAAATATTTAATCTTAGAGAATATACAGGATATGGAAAGCAAATATTTTCGATAAATGTAGCAATGATGTGTTAAGTAATAAAAATAAACAATACAAGAAAATAGGGTTCTATTTTATATTGCAAGTGCGCATGGAACTCTAGTTAGCTATATGTATAAGACATTTTATTTTGCCTTAGGTTATCTTCCTTACATCAATCTTGCTTTTAAGGTCGAATAGTCAGTGTATATCTGTAAATCATTATAGCATTATCTCTCCAGGTGAGGCACAAACGAGCATTATTCTTCTTGGTGCCCAAAAATGTAAGCCATTTATAACCTGAGAATTTGGGGGTTACTTGCTCCATAAGAGATAGTAATGTGAGGATGTGTATGGACAGTATTCAAGAAGTGTGTCATGCCTTTTATTGTTAGCATTGATTTGTGATATAGACTTAAGAAATAATGAAATGTCCATAAAGGTTAGGAAGCATGCACCTTGGAAAATACAATAGACATTTTATCCACTTCATATAGAATGCTATGGCAACACTTCATGAAACTCTAAAACCTCCTGTAACAGCCAAGAAAACCATCCTTAGAACAAACTGTTCCAAAGAAAATTCGTCTGTTCTGTGCTAAAAATGGTGAGATTCTAATGAGAATGTATCTACTGATCAACAACCTATTTCTACTATTATCTAAGTGACATATGGCATAGCACTCGTGATAATTTTAACATTTGTATTGCTATAGTGAAGCCAGCTTATCTTCAGTTCTCATTAAAGGAAAAAGAAAATTCCCAATTCTGCCCACAAAAGGTAAATATTGAAATAAGAAATCTTTGTACCATTACTACTGTTTGTGCTCCCCTTCTAGTGTGTATTTTTCATGCACAGCAGGTAAAGTAAGAATTAGGGCATCAGCATCAGTGGCATCAATCTTTGTTTATTCCAGAAGAAGAGCGAAGTATAATAAAATATATGAAAGCTAATTTGGGGATAACGCATTCAGAATTTTTTCTTCATATGTGGACCATGGCTATCTACGGAGGGAGCATGACTGCGTTGCGTTATTTCCCACAAACAACACCGTAGAAGGATACCTTCATGCTGAACATTTCTGGAAATTCAATAAGCAAAAGAATCAAGTGATTTTGACATCTGCTATTTAAAGCCTTTACCAATGTGCAAGAGAGAAAACTAAGGATTATATAAAAGCAATAACTAAAATATACTGCACATTGGAAGACATGACAGCACTTGAATCCAGCCACCCTTTGAAGGGATGAGTTATTTTGCAGATGGCTTCCATCCGGCAAGACTCTTCTGTTTATAGTGCTGCAGGTGGTAGAATAGGACACAGGAACAGGGGTGGAAAGGTTAGAGCTATATCATTCTCTCAACAGTTAGCTCAGTAAAATTAGATTAAGTTCCTAGCCTTCATTCCTTATCGGTCCTGCCATCTAGGGTGACATGGAAAATACCATTTTGATGAGTATTAAGCTTAGTGCATGATGTCAGTTTTTCATAATTTATCACGCTAGTCCAAAGAAAATAGCTAAAATGGAAACACACTTTAGAATAGTGGGTAAGACTGAAATGCACAATTTAACGAACCTATACAAATTTCAAGAAAAACCATCTCTAGCCATTTATTTTATAAGTGGAACAATTCACATAATTAGCTTGATGATTAGGAATAAATTAAATTTAGAGTGTGGGTCAGCCAAGATAGACCAGATAACAACCAACCTCAAATCTCAGTGACTTAATAAAAGTTTATTGGTTAAGCTACATGTAAAACGCAGGTTCAAAAGAGACATTCGTCTTATCATAGTCACCCAAGATCTAGGCAGAGGCTTTACCATCTTGAGATGTTGCCCTTTAAAAAAATTTTTTTTAATGTTTATTTATTTTACGAAAGAGAGTGTGTGAGGAGGCGAGAGGCAAAGAGAGAGAGAGAGATAGGGAAAGAATCCCAAGCAGGCTAGGCGCTGCCAGCACAGAGCCCGATGTGGGGCTCAATCTCACAAACTGTGAGATCATGACCTCAGCCGAAGTCAAGAGTTGGATGCTTAACCGACTCAGCCACCCGGGTGCCCTGATCTTGCCCTTTTGATGTATTCATCTATGATTTTCCACAGAGGGAAAGAAAGAGTTTAAGAGCTTTGCAGCAGCAATGAAACAGTTCAGCCCAGAACTGACACGCCCCACTTTGGGTCATCTTTTCCCAGCAAAAGAAGTAACATCCCCATGCCTGACTTTCCAGAGCCAAGTAAGTGCAATTCTATGTTCCTGGAGGGGAGAACAGCCTCTGAGATATTAGTGATCAGTAGTAGTGTGACCACCACAAGTGCCCAAGTCATGACATTATAATAATATACCTGATATTTATCATCTTTCCTTAAAGTTTTTACAAATACTTTCCTACAGACAGCACCACGCTAGGGCCGTGAGCAGTGACCAGTGAGACTCGAGGTAAGTTCTACAACACTAGGGTATAAACAGTTGTTGAAAGTAGAGAGAAAGGGGGGCGCCTGGGTGGCGCAGTCGGTTGAGCGTCCGACTTCAGCCAGGTCACGATCTCGCGGTCCGTGAGTTCGAGCCCCGCGTCAGGCTCTGAGCTGATGGCTCAGAGCCTGGAGCCTGTTTCCGACTCTGTGTCTCCCTCTCTCTCTGCCCCTCCCCCGTTCATGCTCTGTCTCTGTCTGTCCCAAAAATAAATAAACGTTGAAAAAAAATTAAAAAAAAAAAAAGAAAGTAGAGAGAAAGGGACAGATACCGTCACTGGCAGAATCAGGCATTTTGACAAAATTGTTAAGTGAACTTTCCTAAGTTTTACATGACAGCTTCAGATTCTTCATATTAAATTTGGCTTTTCTATCCAATGACTTTAAAGTAAAGATTCAAAAAAAGGATGGCAAAGTTAATAGGATAGTTTCACACTTGCTTTGGGACTGAAAGTATAAAAGTATCTATTACCAGAATCTTTGCTCTGACCTGTGGAATCTATTCCCTTGCCTGATTAGGTTAGTAAAAAAAAAAAAAAAATTAAGAATGTCCATAAATGTGTATAAGCTTAAGAGAAAACGTGCACAAAACTATCAAGGAAGCCGTTAAACATACTGTCACTGACCTAGTCTAGCAAAGTTGGCTTTTATTAAATGGCAGCTGTGCCTGATTAAAAAATTATGACTCCCCTCAGGAATCATGAGGGTCATTAAAAACCAAGTCATAAAATCCTCTGCTCCCTGAAGGCACACTGACAGAGAAAACTTCCCATTTCCTTATTGTAATTTAACTTTAACTACCATAATGCCCAATGTGTTCTTAAAAGATTTTTTTAAAATTGTCATTTTATCCTTTATACACCTACCTCCAATTGTCAAATAATTACATTAAATTAGTATTTGAAAAATACAATGACCTGAATTATAAATATGGTCTAATAGTTGGTCACCTTAAATGCTCTTTTTTTTTTCAAATTTGTCGATGTATTTTCAATTAATTTATTTTAATGAGTATATTCGTGTATCTTTTTTTTTTTTAATTTTTTTTTTTCAACGTTTATTTATTTTGGGGACAGAGAGAGACAGAGCATGAACGGGAGAGGGGCAGAGAGAGAGGGAGACACAGAATCGGAAACAGGCTCCAGGCTCTGAGCCATCAGCCCAGAGCCCGACGCGGGGCTCGAACTCCCGGACCGCGAGATCGTGACCTGGCTGAAGTCGGACGCTTAACCGACTGCGCCACCCAGGCGCCCCTCGTGTATCTTTATCTTCATAATTCTAGAAGACAATGGATAATGAAACAAAAGACTATCTGTGGGAAAACAATCTATAGGAGTTCATAGACTTACCAAATATTACAGATAGAAAAGTTTACAGATATCTAATTATAAATTTATAAATAATGCTTTGCAAACTTTAATATATATAAATTCCCTTTGGGAAAGGAGTTTTCACTTTTTTTCTACTTATTTTAATCCTTCTATCATACTTACCTTCTAAAAGCTGCTGCTTTTTTAAGTCCATTTGTAGTTAAGGCTGACATCCAGCTACAATTATCCAAATAATTTACAGAAAGCCAACAATATAATTAGGGTAATGGACCAGAAAACTACTCATAGCCATCCTTCCAATGTCAGTTCAGAGTCTCTACATGATAGCCATTATTGTTGCTAAAGTTCAGATTTACAAGTTTTGGCTTTAATCTGCATTGCTGGTGTGTAAGGAGCAAAATACCTTTCTGGGGCCTCTTTTATAAGGATGTTAATCCCACTTACGAAAGCTCTACTTTAGGAATGAATCACCTCCCAAAGGCCCAACTTTCAAACCCTTTGGGGGGGTTAGGATTTCAGCATATGAATTTTGAGGGGACGCGAGCATCCACTCTCTAGCAGGTGGGATGCAGGAACACTAGGGATACATGCTGGGATGGACCAGTGATGTCTTCATTCAGGCTGCTGTAACAAAATACCATAGACTAGGTGGCTTAAACAACAGAACTTTATTTTCTCATGGTTCTGGAAGATGGGAAGTCCAAGATCAAGCTGATTTAGTTTCTGGTGAGAACTCTCTTCCTGGCTTGCAGAGAACGCTGCCTCTTTGCTGTCTTCACATGGCCTTTCTTCTGTGCCTGTTCAGAGAGAGCCAGAGCTCTGGTCAATTTCTCTTCTCATAAAAACATTAATCCTACTGGATTAGCGGCCCACCCTTATAATATCATTTAACCTAAATTATGTCCTAAAGACCCTGTCTTTAAATACAGTCATATTGGAGGTTAAGCCTTCAGCATATGAATTTTAGGATGCAGTCATTCAGTCCATAACACACAGCAACTACCTATGTCTTATTAACAGACTCCGTTTGCTTTCCAGAAAACATCAAACATTTAGAAAAACTTTCCCAACATCTTATTGTTTATTAAGGATCCATTATACATTTGTGTATTTAATATTTTCTTGAATCTATATTTTCAGGCTGTCTATAATCCTTTGGTGCTATAAATTTCATGAGCTTATTATTTTCTATGCCCTGTACTATATCTTTATATTTATTCTACAGTGAAGATATAAGGAAGGACTCTAGTGTTTATATTAGCTGACTACTTCACAATTGATTTTATTTTCTCACATATCTTTCAAGAATTGGAAAATATCTATCATATTTCTCCTTGCCATCATTTTAAGATTTGACTTCTTGAGGCACCTGGGTGGCTCCATCAGTTGAGTGGCTGATCCCGGCTCAGGTCTTGATCTCGTGGTCCGTGATTTCGAGCCTTGCATTGGACTCTGCTGACAGCTCAGAGCCTGGAGGCTGCTTTGGATTCTGTGTCTCCCTTTTTCTGCCCTTCCCCTGTTCATGTTCTCTCTCTCTCTTTCTCTCTCTCTCTCTCTCTCTCTCTCTCAAAAATGAATAAACATTAAAAATGTAAAAAAAGTGAGTTCTTATTATTTGAATTTTTTATGCAGAGCTTATCCCCTTGCCCATCTTACTATTCATTTCTAGAACTTTTCTAGCCTTATGTTGACACATTTTTCTTACATTACAGACGTCTGGCTGGCACAGAGCATTTCAGATATAATAAAACCCTGCTTACTTAAAAGGATAAGCAAATGTTTTCTGATTTTTTTTTCAGTGTATTTATTATCGTTTAGCAGGAGTGTCCTGGAAGTGTATCAAAGTTTATTCTATCCTATTCTTACTTTAATCAGCCATGTTTACTAAGATAAGTCTTGTAAACTCTTTGGCCTTTAGCTTATAAAAAAAATTAATTAAAATCAATATGCCTTTCACTGCTCAAAGTTTTCAATGTTATAGCTATATTTTAGATCAACTTGAAAAATAATTTTTTTTTCAAATTGTCTACTTTGAAAAAATTGTCACTATATTGAGCCATAAATTTAGTTGTCATGTACAATGGGGGAGGTAAAAAATAATTCAAGTATTTCTTTCACAACCAATTTATAAAGTAACTGTGAAATATTGTTTAAAACTTTTGAAATAGAAGCATCTGGGTGGTTCAGTCAGTTAAGCTTCTGACTCTTGATTTCGGCTCAGGTCATGATCTCATGGTTCATGGGATCAAGCCCTGCACTGGGCTCTGCAATGACAACATGGAGCCCACTTGGGATTCTCTCTCTCCCTCTCTCTCTGTCCCTCTATCTCTTTCTTTCTCTCAAAATAAGCAAATAAGCATTTCAAAAGTAAAAAAAAATTTTTTTCAAAACACACAAAATCACAGCACAGATGTTCAAAAAGCCAGTAATATTTGCCTATTAAATAAAAAAGTGTATGGAAGTAATAAATATAGTATTATGTTGTAAGAACATAGGTATATGTATACATTATTTTTTGGATTGTGAATCATTACATTAATTCTGGCAACTCATTTGGCAAATAATAATATTAATGAATATTTTGGAGTGTTTACTCTTTGCTAGGTATTAATACAGGTTCTTCTCATGTATCACCTGACTTAATTAATTAAAAATCATTCCGAGATAGGTAATATACTTATTCCCATATTACAGATGAGAAAGTGGAGACATAGGATGTTTATGTAACTCTTCTCAGGTTATAGAGCTATTAAATGTCAAATCCAACTTCAATTCAACAGGTTTGACTTTAAAGTCCATGTGCTTAACATTTAATTAAAACTGCTTCAAATGTAATTAATAAAAGTAAAGAATGCACGGGTTGTTTGATCTATCAATCCCTTAAGTGGATAGAAAAGTGAGTGAAGACTAATGTGTAAATATGGTGGTGGGATATTGTATAAAAGAACAAGCTATTGGAAACAACTTAAATGAACCACAAAAGGAAATGATTAAAAAAGAAAAGACTAGGCATCCTTGGAAACAAATTCTATGGCATTATTAAATGTTAGTCCATGATGTAACAGTTTATGATATAGAGACATGTCTATGATTTGCTTTTAAGAGAAAACAGTAGGTCACTGCACAGTAAGTACAGGGTAAACCTGATTTCATAGGGGTCCACCCCAAAGTGTTAACTGTGATAATCTTAGAGAGCCAGAATTTTAACTGATTTTTTTTCTATGTTGCTATAGTTTTGAAATTCTTATAAAAGACACTATTGTTTTATAATGGAATAAAATACAAATTGAAAATTTTCAATAAAGGCAGCTCACATCTTCCAATTTTTGGCAAGAAGCCCTAATAAATAGTAATGCTCATTTGTCCATAGCTATGCCCTTTTCAATGAATTTAACAGATGTGACAGATTATAGGCAAGAGACACATGGTAGCTGTATAAAAATAAACAATCAAACAAACAAAAAACAAAGTACTCTGTCTGTTCAATGAATATTATGGTCACCAAGTTATAGAGAGCTAGTTGCAGTCTGGTTTATCATTTCTTTAATGATGCAGACCTTCCCAGATGAGGAGTTTTTAAGGTAGGCATGGGATATATAATGTGAAAACCTCACTTAGAATAGAAGCAATATGGAAAGATACTTAGGACGAATAAAGCTAAGTTGCTGGTTTCATGTTATACTTCTGGAAAAACTTTGTATTCTCTATTGATATCATACTAATTTTAGTAATAACATAAATCAAAAATAGTCATTTGTATATCTCTGCACAAAACCAACAGTAAATTGTAAAAATGATTCTTAAAGGATTAAGATATGTTGCTATAGCAACTTCTTATTAAAATACAAGCTGTTAATACAACTAGAATATGCCAGATATGAGTTAGAAATAGTCTCTGTGATTTAAAAGAAAAATTGGACTTTTTTGCTCTTTAGGATTAATGTGTTTCAGATATTTTATAACATTAGAATGCTAAAGATAATAAAACCATGTAGCATGTTGCTGTAGTTCTGAAGCCTAACTATCCACATATAGTATTTATTTAAACTTTCATTTTGTCCGGGATATGCAATGGGACAGTGTCTTGTCACATTTTTTTTTACTGAATGAATGAATAAGTAAATTGGGGAAAGTTAAATATAAAACACAATTTAAAATGTAATAAATGATTTTGTTTTTCTATTCATGGTTACATATAACAAGCTATGAGGGAGATAAAATAAATATTGAATCAACCTCAAGTTTCCCCTTTGCATTGACTACTATGATGAGGGACTTCTTAATTATCAGTCTCTACCCTCCTCTGAGTACTCTCTTGGTCTTTGTCTAATCCTATCTTTTGGTACCACGTACCTCTAGCATGAAGGTCATGGATGTCATGGAATTCAAGAGGATAAGGGATTTGAGAAGGAGTGAAGAGCTAACTAATTCATGTAAAGCTAAGAAGTGTAGTAGTAGGAAAGTAGAAAAGTCTATCTAGTGTTTGACAGCAATCATGGGAATGTAATAAGTATAATTTAATTGAAATGTTACATGAAAAAATTGCAATGGAAATTAATACAAGATGAGCAAGTAGGGAAAAAAACTGCATATAATCTTTTGTGAGATTTGGCTTTTATAGTGAATGGAAAAATGAGGGCATAACTTAAAGATGATAGGAGTTATGATGGGACTTAGAAGGACATGCTGATTAAATGTTAAGAAAAATCTAGTAGAGCGGAAGAGATTGATGAAATAGGAGAAGGAATGAATGCATGGGAGATAGCATGTCTTGAAAAGATTTCAGGTGAAAAAAGATTACTAGCACATTTGCAAGGAGTTGCCTCTGAAAATACGAAGTAACTTTTATTCTTAATCAGTAATTTTATTTTTAATCTAAAATACTTCATAGAAAGCTATGAGACCTGGTTTAGCTAGCATACTCTGCTCTTTAGCTCTGAGGAAGCTTGCCTGTTGAGCAACTTGACCTTTGTTCTGGGTAAGATAGGTTGAAGTAATTCTCTCTCATCTTTTAAACTTTTTTTTTTTTTTTCTGTCTTGTTTCCCATACACTGTAGCAAGAGTCAATGGAATGGAGCATGAACTTTTTTTATTAATCAACCATATAATGTCTAGAATTACATTGTTCCTTATATATAAAGGGAATTAGTTCTTGTAAGGATACACATCTTTTTCAATTGGGTAAAAAATCAATCTGCAACAGTCTGGTCTATGGTGTGCTTACAATCTAGTTCTATATTAAATTCTTTAAGAATCATAACTAGGGAATAGTTTGAGACTGTGAGGGGTGGAAAAAATCTCTATCAGAGCCAAAACACTTATTTTCTGTTTTAATTTTGGCAAGCTCAGAATCTAAATAGCACACAGTGCTTCCTTGTAGAAGTACCAAGTAAAAATCTCAGAGTTGAAGAATGCAATACCTGAGCTGGGAAATACACTAGAGGGGTTCAGCAGTAGGCTACGTGAAGCAGAAGAAAGAATCAGTCAACACAAAAACAGGGAAGCGGAACTCACCCAATCAGAGCAGGAAAAAACAAATGAACATGTACCAAAGAACTTATGGGACAAAATCAAGCAGTCTAACATTTACATTACGAGGGTCCCAGACAAAAGAGAGAGAAAAGAGTAGAAATTTTTTTTGAAGAAATAATAGGTGAAAATTTACCTAACCTCGGGAAGGAAACAGACATCCTGATACAGGAAACTTGGAGAGTTTCAAATAAGATGAAACCAAAAAGACCCACACCAAGACACATTATTACTAAAATGTCAAAAGTTAAATACAAGGAGAGAGTATTAAAAGCAGCAAGAGAAAAACAACTTGTTACAATGAAACCCTCAGTTTTACCAGCTGCTTTTTCAGTAGAAATTTTTCAGGCCAGAAGGGAGTAGCATGATATGTTTAAAGAGCTGAGAGGAAAAAAAAAAAAAAAAAAAAAAAAAACAAACAACAAAAAACTTCCAGCCAAGAATACACTACACATAAAAGTTATCATTTGGAATTAAAGGAGAGATAAAGGGTTTTACAGACAAGCAAAAGTGAAAGGAGTTCTTCACCACTAAACAGGCCTTGCAAGAAATGTTAAAGGGACTCCTTTAAGCTGAAAAGAAAGGGTACTAAACAGTGATAAAGCATACGAAGGAATAAATCTCACAGGGGAGGTAAATATATAGCAAAGGGAGTACATTAATCATTTATGAAGCTAGTATGAATATTAAAAGACAAAAATAGTAAAATGGTTATGACTGCAATAATTAGACAAGGGATACAGAAGATAAAAAGATGTAAAATGTGACATCAAAAGCATAAAATGTGGCAGGGATCAGTAAAAATGTTGAGCTTTATTTTTTTATTTATTTTTTTAATTTTTTTTAACTTTTATTTATTTTTGAGACAGGGAGAGACAGAGCATTAACGGGGGAGGGTCAGAGAGAGAGGGAGACACAGAATCTGAAACAGGCTCCAGGCTCTGAGCTGTCAGCACAGAGCCTGACACGGGGCTTGAACTCACGGACCGCGAGATCATGACCTGAGCCGAAGCCGGATGCCTAACTGACTGAGCCACCCAGGCGCCCCAAAAATGTTGAGCTTTAAAATGAAATCAAACTTGAGTTGTCATCAACTTAAAATAGACTGTTATGTTGTTATATGTAAGCCTCATGATAACCACAAAGCAAAAGCTATAGTAAATACACAAAAGATAAACAGAAAGAATATAAGCATACACTAAAGAAAGTCATCAAACCACTTGCAAAAGTTGCAAAGGAAGAGAGCAAGAGAAGAAGAAAGAAGCAGAGAGGAACTACAAAATGTCCAAACAAACAAACAAACAAACAAAAAACAAAACAAAACAAAAAAACAATTAAAAAATGTAAAAAGTTACTTTAAATGTAAAAGATCTAAATTTTCTAATCAAAAGACATAGAGTAGTTAAATGGATTTATAAAATAATCCCTTGGGGCACCAGATGGCTCAATAGGTTGTGTCTGACTCTTGGTTTTGGCTTAGTATATGATCCCAGGGTTATGGGATTGAGCCCTGAGTCAGACTCTGCTCTGAGCTTGAATATGCTTAAGATTCTCTTTCTCCCTCTTCCTCTGCCCTCCCCCTGCTTTCTCTCTCTTTCTCTCTCTCTCTCTCTCTCTCTCTCTCTCTCTGTCTCTCTCTCTAAAATAAAAACAAAAACAGAAACAAACAAAAAAGACCATAACCTGCCTACGAGATACTTTAAATGTAAGGATATACACATACTGAAAGTTAAGGGATACAAAATGATATTCTGTGCAAATGCAAACCAAAGTAAAGCTGGAGTAGTTGTACTTCTATCAGATTAAATAGAATTTAAAGACTGTAATAAGACCACAAAATGAATGTTAAATAATTATAAGGAGTCAATCCAAAGGAGAATACAACATTTGTAAGTATTTATGCACCCAATATAGAAATACTTAAATATAAAGCAAATATCAACAGAACTAAAAGAAGAAATCGACAGTAATAACAACAATAGTAGGGAAATTTAATACCCAATTTACATGAATGGATAGATCATCCAGATGGAAGTCAATAAGGAAAAATTGGCCTTAAATGACATGTTAGATCAGATGAACTTAACAGAGATGTACAGAACATTCCATCCCAAAGGAACAAAATGCACATTCTTTTCAAGTGCACATGGACATTTTCAAGGATAGATCATGTTAGGCCACAAAGCAAGTCTTAATAAATTTAACAGGATTGAAATTATAACAAACATCTTTTCTGGCAATTCTTCTATGAAACTAGAAATTAATTACACAAACAAATGTGTAAAATTCACAAATACATAGGGGTTAAACAATATGCTACTGAACAACCAATTGGTCAAAGGAGATATCAAAAACATACCTTGAGAAAACAAAAATAGAAAGGTAACATAACACAATTTGTTGGATGCAGCAAAGGCAGATCAAAGAAAGAAATTTATAGTGATGAATGCCCATCTCAAGAACAAAGAAGTCTCAAACAACCTAACTTTATACCTCACGAAACTAGAAGAATAAGAATAAATGAAACCCAAACTTAGTAGAAGGAAGGAAATAAATGAAATAGAGCCTGAGAGATAAAGGATAAAAGATGAAGGATAAAAAAATCATATGATCATCTCAATAAATTAAAAAAAGACAATCGGTAAAATTTATTGCCGATTTATGATAAAAATTCTCAACATAGGGATGGAGGGAATGTACCTCAACATAACAAAGTCCATATATGACAGGTCTACAGGTCATATACCCAACGGTGAAAGCTGAAAACTTTTTTTTTTTTTTAAGATCAGGAACAAGACAAGCATGCCTGCTCTCAACAATTCTGTCCACCATAGTATTAGAAACCTTAGACACAGCAATTAGGGAAGAAAAAAAATAAAAAGCATCCAAATTGGAAAGGAAGAGGTAAAACTGTCACTATTTTGCAGAAGACATGATAATACTTAGTAAACCCTAAAGACTTCATGAAAAAACTTTTAAAACTAATAAACAAATCTAAGAAGTTATAGGATACAAAGCCAATACACAAAAATATGCTGTGTTTCCATACAGTAGTAATAAACTTTCATAAAGAGAAATCAAGAAAACAATCCCATTTACAATTGCATCAAAAAGAATAAAATACCGACAACTGGGAGAAGCCAAGATGGCAGAACAGCATGGAAGTTTTTTTGTGCGTCTTGCATCCATGAAATACAGCCAGACCAACACTAAACCATCCTGCACACCTAGAAAACTGATCTGAGGATTAACACAACAATCTGCACAACCTGAATCACAGAATTCAGCAGGTATGCGGTGTGGAGAGGTGAACTTGGGGAGAGAGAAGCCAAGGAGGGCAGGGAGCTGCTTTTGCAAGAAGAGAGGGGATGGAGACAGGGGCGGGGCGGGGGCAGGGAGGAGAATATGAAAAAAGCACCACCCACCAAAAGCAGCTGGAGAGAAGGTGGAAAATTGGAAACAGCCACAGGGACTGAACTAAAAAGGGAGAAAGGAGAAAGGAGAAAGGAGAAAGGAGAAAGGAGAGGGTTTAAATTCCATTAAGACTCTAAACAAGGGGAGCACAGAGTCTGCAACTCTGCAGTTCTATAACTGGCAGTGCTCTGGTGGGAAGGGCGAGTCCCCAGGAGCAGAGTGAGATCCAGGAGGTTCTCAGGCCACACGGGGAGAAGTGGGTCCACTGCTGGAAAGACATTTGGTAGAGGCTGTGAGGCCATCTGGTCCCAGAAGACCCCAGAGAATGGCCACATTTGCTGGTGCTGGAACAAGGTCCCTGAAGGTGAAGCCTTGGTGCCAGATGTGTGTTGTGATTTTCCTTAATCCCTGAAACGCAGCCACTACACTATCTTGTAACTTTTCCTGGGGTAGGCTGGCACCCGGCCACAGTCTCTGGGCATAAGCAGGAGTACAGTCCTGCAAGCATTCCTGGGTGTGGCCAGCACACAGCCATTGCTTAGTAAGACCCTCTGCAGAGGGGCAGAAAGGGTCAAAACCACAGCCTTCAGAAGTAAGGGGCTTGGAAAAACAGCTGCATCTGAGACAAAACTTGGGAGGAAGGTGCTGCCTGGGTCTTAGAGACTGTGTAGAAGCAGGGAGTGGACAGGAGCCGGAGACAAAGGATGGGTTCATGATTGCTGATTGGGGAGAACAGAGTTCCGATACTAGAGATTGGGTAGCTGGGTGCTGTCATTTTCACTGCCCGCCCGCATGCGTATATGCACCTATAAGCCTGACAACAATCCACCCCAGTAGGCTAGGAGCTCCATCTAGTGGACAATGGAGCCATTACACTACACCCCGCCCAAATGGGCCAACCTTGCTCTTCAAGAACACAAATCTCACCGCCTCATTAGTTTACGGACTATAAAGCGCTTCGTAGTTTGACTCTTAGGGGAAAATGAAGTAATTTCAATCATATTTCAGTCTGTTAGGAGGTCCATCTATGCAATTTTCTTTCCTTTTTGTTTTTGTTTTTGTTTTGTTTTCTTTTTTCCTTTTTTCATTTATTTTCCTTGAATACAGAAAGAGAAAAATTCTTTTATTTTCAATTTTTATTAAAAATATTTTTCTTGAATTTTTTTCTACTATATTTTTTATTTTTGTGTAAATTTTTTCAAATTCTATTTTACTTCCATCATTTCATTTTAGTCTACTTCAGTGTATTCAATTTTTCAGACTTTCAAATGATTTCATTCTTTCCCCCCTTTTTTCTCTAATCTATCAGACCACTGTCAACACCCAGATCAAAACACACTTAGGATCTAACATCATTTATTCGATTTTTTTGTGTGTGTAAGTTTGTTTTTAATTTTTTAATTTTAATTTTAATGTTTTTAATTTTAATTTTTCTACTTAATTAATTCATTTTCTCCCTTCAAAATGACGAAATGAAGGAATTCACCCCAACAGAAAGAACAGGACGAAACAACAGCCAGGGACTTACCCAACACAGATACAAGCAAGATGTCTGAACCAGAATTTAGAATCACGATAATAAGAATACTAAATGGAGTCGAAAATAGATTAGAATCCCTTTCTGCAGAGATAAAAGAAGTAAAATATAGTCAGGATGAAATAAAATATGCTATAACTGAGGTGCAATCTCAAATGGATGCCATGGTGGAAAGGATGGATGAGGCAGAACAGAGAATCAACAATATAGAGGGCAAACTTATGGAGAATAATGAAGCAGAAAAAAAGAGGGAGGTTAAGGCAAAAGAGCACGATTTAAGAATGACACAAATCAGTGACTCCTTAAGAAAGGAACAACATCAGAATTATAGGGGTTCCAGAAGAGGAAGAGAGAGAAATAGGGGTAGAAGGGTTATGTGAGCAAATTGTATCAGAAAACTTTCCTAACGTAGGGAAAGACACAGACATCAAAAGCCAGGAAGCACAGAGGACCCACATTAGATTCAACAAACACCGACCACCAACAAGGCATATCATAGTCAAATTCACAAAATACTCAGGCAGAGAGAGAATCATGAAAGCCACAAGTGGAAAAAAGTCCCTAACTTACAAGGGAAGACAGATCAAGTTTGCAGCAGACCTATCCACAGAAACTTGGCAGGCCAGAAAGAGTGGCTGGATATATTTAGTATGCTGAATCAGAAAAATATGCAGCCAAGAATTCTTTATCCAGCAATACTGTCATTCAAAATAGAAGGAGAGATAAAAAAGTTTCCCAGACAAACAAAAATTTAAGAAGTTTGTGACCACTAAAACAGCCCTGCAAGAAATTTTAAGGGAGACTCGCTGAGGGGAGAAAAGATGAAAAAAATCATCAAAAACAACAAAGATTAGAAAGGACCAGAGAACACCATCAGAAATTCCAACTCTACAAGCATCATAATGGCAATAAATTCACATCTTTCAGTACTCACTCTAAACGTCAATGGACTTAATGCTCTAATCAAAAGACATAAGGTAACAGAATGGATAAGAAAACAAGATCCATCTATATGTTGTTTACAAGAGACACACTCTAGACCTAAAGACACCTTCAGACTGAAAGTAAGGGGATAGAGAACCATCTATCATGCTAGTGGTCAACAAAAGAAAGCCAGAGTAGCCATACTTACATCAGACAATCCAGACTTTAAAATAAAGACTGTATCAAGAGATGCAGAAGGGCATTATATCATAAGCAAAGGGTCTATCCACAAAGAAGACCTAAGAATTGTAAACATTTATGCGCCAAATGTGGGAGAACCCAAATATATAAATAAATTAATCACAAACATAAAGAATCTCATTTATACTAATACCATAATAGTAGGAGACTTCAACACCCCACTCACAACAATGGACAGATCATCTAATCAAAAAATCAACAAGGAAACAATAGCTTTGAATGACACTCTGGACTGGATGGACTTAACAGATATACTCAGAACATTTCATCCTAAAGCAGTGGAATGTATTCTTCTGCAGTGTACATGGAATGTTCTTCAGAATAGACCACATACTGGGTCACAAATCAGCCCTCATCAAGTTCAAAAAGATCGAGATCATACCATGCATATTTTCAAACCACAATGCTATGAAACTTGAAATCAACCACAAGAAAAAAATTTGGAAAGGTGACAAATACTTGGAGACTGAAGAACATCCTACTAAAGAATGAATGGGCTAACCAAGAAGTTAAAAAGAAATTAAAAAGTATATGAAAGCCAATGAAAATGATAACACCACAACCGAAAACATCTGGGATGCAGCAAAGGTGGTCATAGAGGGAAGTATATAGCAATGCAGGCCTTCCTAAAGAAGGACGAAAGATCTCAGGCACACAATCTAACCTTACACCTTAAAGAGCTGGAAACAAACAGCAAATAAAACCCCAAACCAGCAGAAGACAGGAAATAATAAAGACCAGAGCAGAAATTAAGGCTATCAAACCCCCAAAAAACAGTAGAACAGATCAATGAAACCAGGAGTTGGTTCTTTGAAAGAATTAACAAAATTGATAAACCACTAGCCAGTTTGATCAAAAAGAAAAAGGAAAGGACCCAAATAAACAAAATCAAGAATCAAAGAGGAGAGATCACAACCAACACAGCAGAAATAAAAACAATAATAAGAGAATATTATGAGCAATTATATGCCAATAAAATGGGAAATATGGAAGAAATGGACAAATGCCTAGAAACATATACACTACCAAAACTGAAACAGGAAGAAATAGAAAATTTGAACAGACCCATAACCAGTAAGGAAATCGAATTAGTAATAAAAAATCTGCCAAAAAACAGTCCAGGGCCAGATGGCTTTCCAGGGGAATTCTACCAAACATTTAAGGAAGAGTTAATACCTATTCTCTTGAAGGTGTTCCAAAAAGTAGAAATGGAAGGAAAACTTCCAAACTCTTTCTATGAAGCCAGCCTTACCTTGATTCCAAAACCAGACAGAGACCCCACTAAAAAGGAGAACTATAGACCAATTACCCTGATGAACATGGATGCAAAAATCCTCAACAAGATATTAGCCAATCAGATCCAACAGTACATTAAAAAAACTATTCACCATGACCAAGTGGGATTTATACCTGGGATGCAAGGCTGGTTCAATATCCATAAAATAATCAATGTGATTCATCACATCAATAAAAGAAAGGACAAGAACCATATGATCCTCTTGATAGGTGCAGAGAAAGCATTTGATAAAATACAGCATCCTTTCTTGATAAAAACCCTCAAGAAAGTAGGGATAGAAGGATCATACCTCGATATCATAAAAGCCATATACGAACGACCCAATGTTAATATCATCCTCAATAGGGAAAAACTGAGAGCTTTCCCCCTAAGGTCAGGAACAAGACAGGGATGTCCATTCTCACCGCTGTTATTCAACATAGTATTGGAAGTCTTAGCCTCTGCAATCAGACAACACAAAGAAATAAAAGGCATCCAAATTGGCCAGGAGGAAGTCAATCTCTCACGCTTTGCTAATGCCATGATACTCTATATGGAAAACCCAAAAGATTCCACCAAAAAACTGCTAGAACTGATTCATGAATTCAGTAAAGTGGCAGGATATAAAATCAATGCACAGAAATCGGTTGCATTCCTATACACCAACAATGAAGCAACAGAAAGCGAAATCAAGATATTGATCCCATTTACAATTGCACCAAAAATCATAAAATACCTAGGAATAAATCTAACTAAAGAGGTGAAAAATCTATACACTGAAAGCTTATGAAAGAAATTGAAGACACACATACACACAAAAGGAAAAATATTGTATGCTCCTGGTTAGGAAGAACAAATATTGTTAAAATGTTGATACTACCCAAAGCATTCTACATATTTAATGCAATCCCTATCAAAATAACACCAGCATCCTTCACAGAGCTAGAACAAATAATGCTAAAATTTGTATGGAACCAGAAAAGACCCTGAATAGTCAAAGCAATCTTGAAAAAGAAAATCAAAGCAGGAGGCATCACAATCCTGGACTTCAAGCTATACTACAAAGTTGTAATCATCAAGACAGTATGGTACTGGCACAAGAACAGACACTTAGATCAATGGAACAGAATAGAGAACCCAGAAATGGACCCACAAACGTATAGCCAACTAATCTCTGACAAAGCAGGAAAGAATATCCAATGGAATAAAGACAGTCTCTTCAGCAAGTGGTGCTGGGAAAACTGGACAGGGACGTACAGAAGAATGAACCTGGACCACTTTCTTACGCCATACACAAAAATAAACTCAGAATGGATGAAGACCTAAATATAAGACAGGAAGCCATCAAAATCCTTGAGGAGAAAGTAGGCAAAAACTTCTTTGATCTTGGCAGCAGCAACTTCTTACTCAACACGTCTCTGGAGGCAAGAGAAACAGCAAAAATGAACTACTGGGACCTCATCAAAATAAAAGGCTTCTGCACAACGAAGGAAACAATCCACAAAGCTAAAAGGCAACTGACATTATGGGAGAAGATATTTGCAAATGACATATAAGATAAAGGGTTAGTATTCAAAATCTATAAAGAACTTACCAAACTTAACACTCAAAAAACATAATCCAGTGAAGAAATGGGCAAAAGACATGAATAGACACTTCTCCAAAGAAGTCATCCAGATGGCCAACCGACACATGAAAAAATGTTCAACATCACACATCATCAGGGAAATACAAATCAAAACCACAATGAGATACCACCTCACACCTGTCAGAATGGCTAATATTAACAACTCAGGCAACAACAGATGTTGGCGAGGATGCGGAGAAAGATGATCTCTTCTGCATTGCTGGTGGGAATGCAAGCTGGTGCAGCCACTCTGGAAAACAGTATGGAGGTTCTGCAACCCAGCAATTGCACTACTAGGTATTTATCCAAGGGATACAGGTATGCTGTTTTGAAGGGACACATGCACCCTTATGTTTATAGCAGCACTATCAACAATAGCCAAAGTGTGGAAAGAGCCAAAATGTCCATCGATGGATGAATGGATAAAGAAGATGTGGTATATATATATAATGGAGTATTACTCAGCAATCAAAAAGAATGAAATCTAGCCATTTGAAACTACATGGATGGAACTGGAGGGTATTATCCTACACGAAATTAGTCAGAGAAAGACAAAAATCATATGACTTCACTCATATGAGGACTTTAAGACACAGAACAGATGATCGTAAGGGAAGGGAAGCAAAATAATATAAAAACAGGGATGAGGACAAAACATAAGAGACTCACAAATATGGAGAACAAACAGAGGGTTACTGGAGGGGTTGTGGGAGGGGGCATGGGCTAAATGGGTAAGGGGCATTAAGGAATCTACTCCTGAAATCATTGTAGCACTATATGCTAACCAATTTGGATGTAAACTTTAAAAATAAAATTAAAAAAAAAGAATAAAATACCTAGGAATAAATTTAATCAAACAAGTGGAAGACCTGTATATTGAAAACTACAAGACATTAATTAAAGAAATTGAAGAAAACACAAATAAATGGAAAGATATTTCCTGCTCATGGAATGGAAGAATCAATATTGTTAAAATGTCCCTACTACCCAAAGCATCTACAGATTTATTGAAATCCCTATCAAAATTCCAGTGGCAGTTTTTACAGAAATAGAATGAGTAATCCCAAAATTTGTATGGGATCATAATAGGCCCCAAATAGCTAAAGCGACCTTTATTGATGGGAAAATGGCGGTGGTTCCTTTTGATGACTTCTTTTTTTTAATTATCCTGCTTGGCTTATAAGACAAAAATGGATCTGCCATTGGGAGTGTCTCTAAATAATCCTCTAGGAACATTAGCTCAGAAATGTTTAAGGTAAAACTTTATCCACTTCAATCTCCAAATTTCAAACAGAGAACTATTCTTGCAGAAAATCAATTTTTGAAACAAGAGACTTTAAATTGAGGGGGAAAAAGCATTGTAAAAAATTGAATTTTAGTTAATAGTATGCATTTTGAAATATTTTTGGATGGAAGAATAATAACGTCTGCAATCTTAAAGTGCACTAAAAAATAGGAAGGATTGATGGAAATTAGAGTACTCAATAGATAGATAAGTAATAAAGAGAATGTAGCATAATGGTATTTATAGAATTTAAATGGTGGGAATATGGTTGTTCATAGTACAATTCTTTAAACTGTTTTATGTGTTTGTAATATTTCATAGTAAAATATTTTTAAAAGTGCAAATCTGCATTCTAAAAGAAATGAAAAGACTTAACTTAGGCAAAGACATAGTGTTGATTATATTTACTGATAAATAATACTAAGCTTTCTTATGCCTAAATCACACTACTTACCTTTGCTCTAGCCACTACTCCTGATTTAACTCCATCCTTATAACTTGACAAATCAAATGATTCTCTCAATCCATTTCTTCCACAGCTTAGCGAAAAACAATATAGAAAAAGGAGAAGAGATGCTTTGGATTTTCTCAATCAATAGACTCTTATACATTGATTGATTAACTGGCAAACACCTGCAGTCAATTTGATTTGACTCGTCTGTTACTTAGGAGAAAAGACAGCTGTCCATTTGTCTCCACCCTTAGAAAGAAATATTGAGATTTGGCCACTGTTGGAAAGAATTTGTTTAATAAATAATGGAGCCTATAAAATAGCACAAATATAAGGCTCTAACTTAGAAACTTTGCAGGCTAATTCAGAGGCTAAATCATGAATTTGGTAAACTGTGTCTTTGTGATTTTTTATCAGGAAACTCTTGTTCTACTCTTATTGTCCCCACCTTTTATCTGCAAAAAGTCCGCATATATTCAGACACAATCAAAATTATCATAACTTACTACATTACACGGATTGGTTATGTTCTTTGTAGAAAAAATTAGAAAATACAGAAAAGTAAAAATAAAACCAGATATAATTCCACTAGAGGAAAGCATCATTTTTTTTTCACATTTTGAAGTGCATTTGTTCATATTCTGTGTAGATATACTCTCATAAAATAACCGTTTATTAATTTATTGCATTTTACACTTTGTAGTTTAAGAGTTACAAAAGAGATACAAAAACAGTATGGATCTGGAGGTGGAAATTATGCATATTGCAAAAAGATCTATTTAGCCTCACTTTAGCAATAATTTTCATAATGTTGATCTATTCCAAAGAACAAATGTGGAATGCTTATTTAAATTTGTGATAAAATTATCAATTTTAACAACATATTTAAGTTGGTGGGTATTGCCCTTTTTAACATGATGTATTTGAGTTTCATATATTTGATTTTTAAATACACATTATGAAAGCAACGATATCCTTTCTACGGCTATTTCAGTAAACAGCCAGGCCCAAATACCTTTGGCTACTTTTCCAATCATTTGTTTACTACAAAATCCTTACAAATAAATTGCAGGACTAAAGAGAACATGTGAATTTATTAACACCTACTCCAAAAATGTTTGCACAAATTTAACTTACACTAAAAATGGACATCAGTTCCGGGTACCTTGGTCCCTAGCCAATGCTGGGCATTATCTTTCTTTTTATCTGAATTGAAAGACAATATTCTTCAATACTTTTGCAGTAGAATATTTCTATTTACATGCCCTTTTCCATGTTGGAACTCAGATGCAAAATGGAATGAATGCATTTTTTTAGTATATGGCCCTCTATCTTCCTTGATTCATGCAAAGTCCTTCATTCTTTTTTTTTTTAATTTAAATTTAAATTAAATATTTATCCTCCTTTTCCCCATTCTTCTACCCATCTACTTTTCTAATCAGACAACTCTTCTAGTATCTTTCTTTTCTTTTTTGTTTAATGGTTATGGAGTCTTTTCCACTTAGTATCATATATTTAAGACCTATGAATATCTGTTTTTATCAGCTCTTCTTCTAACTGCTGTGCTTCATCATGAAATTCCACCACCTTTTCCCCACAAGATTATCTAGTGCTGGGACCATAGTTACATCTAAAACCTGACCCTTCAGACAATGTGGCGATGAGCATCCTCCTCACACAGGTGCTGCTTTGAAGCCTTGTGAGAATTCCCCCGGGAGGTACACCCAGGAGCAAATGTGGAGCCCTAAGCTGGGGACCGTGGAGCATTCACATTCCCACCAGAGAGAGGTACATGAGGATTCCCAGGGTCACACTTTCCTCCTAATGTCATCTCTGCTGTTCTCGTGGATGTAAGTAAGCAGTAGAGTGCACTGCTTCCTCTTCCAACAAAATCACGACCACGGTAGAGCTCTAAATGAGGTCATAAAAATAAAATCCTATCAGAGCACCTGGCTCCCAGTACCGGCTCAAAAAGTAGCTATTATGATTAATATTTTGGCCCTCAGTACTAGAATTAAAAAGGCAACCAGAAAAGGATGCAGCACAGATAACAAAAACAAAGCAAAGTCCTTGCCCCATTTCATTCTAAATATAAATAACTTTGCCTATGTCAGCATTTCTTGTTGATCGAGTTTTAACATTCTGAATATTCCATGTTACCCATATCCCCATTTTAAATAGCTCATTAAGGTCTTTTCTGACATTATTACCAGACTCAAATAAACTTTACATCTGCATTTGAAACACTAACTCTAATGCTGCAGTCTCTTATTTAGACTAATCTTCCCTTCATTTCTTGACACTGAGAAAGGCCAAATTAATATATTTGGAAAAATGCCCAAGTAGAGACACATTTAGAAATATAGAAATGGTTCTAACATAATATTTAAAATGCCTAAAGTCATCTTTTCCTGGGCATTTAAAATGGTAGCTCTTATATTATTTTGCTCAAAGCTACAAACATTTTACATAAATATTTAAGTGAATGTTGAAAGTAATGCATTGAATAGGGTTGTTATACTATAGATTTACGTTTCATATTATGAGAAATATTGAGGAAAATTGATCGCATTTCTTAAAAATGCTTTCCTGTCTTCTTTCATATTATTTAAATGTTATTGAAAATCTTAAATTTTTAGTTTTGAGTGTTCATTTATTTATAAAATAATAGGAATGGATTTAGTAGAGGGGGTCCATGAATTGTGACAACTGAAATCTGATTTGAGTGAATTTGAGAGATGGTGTTTGAGGAAGTAATATCTTTTAAGTTAAAATGCTCCTATCAGAGGGGCGCCTGGGTGACTCAGTCGGTTAACCAACCAGCTCTTGATTTCAGCTCAGATCATGATCTCACGGTTCGTGAGTTCCAGCCCTGCATCGGGCTCTGTGCTGAGCAGACATACTTACACTCGTGCTTATATACATACGCATGTATGTCTATGAGCTAATGTGATGCTACTCGTTGAGAAGCTTCTGTATCTACAGATGCAATTGATATATCTGAAACCTGAAAAAGTGGCCTAACAAAGGAGTATGTATTCTTTTTTTACATTAAATATAATTTATTGTCAAATTGGTTTCCATATAACACTCAGTGCTCATCCCAACAGGTGCCCTCCTCAATGTCCATCACCCACTTTCCCCTCCCTCCCACCCCCCATCAACCCTCAGTTTGTTCTCAGTATTTGAGAGCCTTTTATGGTTTGCCTTCTTCCTTCTCTGTAATTTTTTTTCCCTTTCCCCTCCCCCCTGGTCTTCTGTTTAAGTTTCTCAGGATCCACACATGAGTGAAAACATATGGTATCTGCCTCTTTCTGTTCTTCCCTTGCTCTCTCAATTTCTGTCAAAATAAATAAACATTTTAAAAATGCCCCTATCAGAAACAATATAAATCAGTATTTTGAGGTTATTTGCATTCTTTCATGTTAAATTCTGATTTTCCTCCTACCGCTCTTTTGTGAATCATTTTCATTGTATGACTATGGAAGAGTGTATCAGACCTGGTCTCCCTCATCAGGAAGAGGGCAGGGCAAGATATGCTGCTGCAGAGTCTATCCAGTGTTGTAATGCATGGCTTTTCTGAACACGAGATACCAATGGAGAGATATTGATCAAAGAATTAAAAGGAGGTTGTTTTTTTTCTATAAAATGTAACATGATGTAAGCTTACATTTTCTTAGTTTCTTTTTTCTTCTGCCCATTCCACCAGTGTGAGAATTATGCTTTCTTTTTCTCTTCTAGTGGTTTCCCATACAATGTTAACCAACATTTTAAAACTTACATTTTCCCAATAATTGTAGAGCATTTTATTTAGATTTTCTTTCTCTCTACTCTTTGCACTTCTTCTCCACTGTCATGCTTTAAATCATCTGTAATCAAACTGAATATTGTCATTTTAAAATGTGATTTTTGCAGTCAGTCTCTACTTGACGAAAATGTGTTACTAATTTCTTTGCCTTAGTGTTTTTTGAAAAAAGTTCTTAGTAAGGTAAATTTCTTGGGTCCTTCTATGCCGTTTTCTCTCTCTCTCTCTCTCTCTCTCTCTCTCTCTCTCTCTCACTCTTGAATGATCTTTGACTGGATTGAGAATTCTTGGTTCAGCACTTTGAAGATTCTGGTCCTTTATCTTCCCACAACAAGCGTTACTATTAAGTCTGTGGTCAGCGAGTCTTTTTCCTTTAGAGGTGACCTGCTTTATATTTCTCTGACAGTAGGAGTTTCCGAGTTTTCTTCTTATAGTTTTTTTTTTTTTTTTGGAAATTTATTACATATCTAGCTTTCAATAGTGTTAATGTTTTGTTATTATTTTATCAAATACTATTTTACTGACATTTTATCTTTCTCTCCCCACATTTCTTTTTAAAAAAATCAAGATGATTTGGCTCTTATCTTCCATGTGTCCATTTTTCTCATATGCGCTTCCCATCTCTTTATCCTTTGTGCCAGCTATTTTGAGACCTTTCTCCAGCCCAGATTATAGCCTAGCGTTCTTATTCCACCAAAACTTCACTTATATTGGAAACTAGCTATCTATTGGCTTTCTGAAAATGTTTTCTATCACTCTCAACATTTAGTGATGGGGAGAAACTGCCCTGTGTGCCAAATCAGCTGCCTTAAATTCAGTGTCACTGCTTGTTTTTTTCTCTCACTTTATCAAGATATAACTAGAGTTGAATAGAGAAAATAGAAAGAAAATAGAAAAAAAGTGGTTTGATTGTCAAAATATAATATGTTGCAAACTTTGACTGACACAGCAACAGTCAACAAATGACTCTGTCACCTACAATATACTAGGCCCCGGTCTAGGGCATTTAGGATATATTAGTGAACAAAACAGGAAAATAAAAATCCTTGCTCTCCCGAAGCCATTCTAGTGTCTTCTCTAGTATTTTACTACCACTGGTGCTGTGACATTAGACTATTTTAATATGGAGGCTTTTTAGGACTATTAATATAAAAATTACTCATTTTTATGTATTTATTGATTAGCAATGTTTTCTGCATATCCATGTATATGCCACTGTGCAATATTCTGGGGACACTACAGAAATCATCAAAGGAAAATAAAAGAGGTCTCACTAGAAACTCAAAAGCTGTACATCTGAAACCTGTAGTAAAAAAAAAATATATATATATATATATGTGTGTGTGTGTGTGTGTGTGTACATACTCCCTATTATGTGCATATTGATTTATAAATTTTATTTTTGATACACTTATATGCTAAATTTAGTTATACTATTATATGCTTAATAAAATATACACAATAAACTTTATAAGCATAATAAACATATAATAAATAAAATATGTTTTTTAAAAAATGGGTAATGATATAATATGCCCTCAAACCTTAAAAGTTATTCTTCATGGTCCAGAGTCTTGGATGTTAATAATCTTGCTAACAAAGTATCCAATTACCACTGGATATTTTGAGGAATGTTCCCTGTTGTGACTCCCACCCCCAGCTCTCAGGATATCTGTTCCCATGGACCCCTCTAATGGTGCCATCACCAGCGGCCTGTTCTTCCTGGCCCGGAGCCCGTAGCCTGACCTCTACCATCTGGGGTTTGTTGCCTGTGTGCTCCAGGCCCACTGAAATGTATGCCAGGCCCGCTAAACTCTTAGTGTCAGCATTCTGATATTGCAAATTATTAACTACCTAATGTGATAAAGTAATCTGTACTGATGGGATAGGGTTACAGGAGCAACCACTGAATAATACTGACTTTCAACTTCCAGATACAATGCCATTGTCTTTAATACAGTGAGAAGAAGAGAGAGCATTGCAGGCAGAAATGAAATTGTGACATTCTTCCCAGTCAATAAAGAAGATACTTTTGGAACAGAACAAAATGACATTGTGTGTTATTTTTCACTACATTATTATTCTTGAATATCTCTTTTATTCAACACATTTTTGATGCTACTCAGTGTTCATTTAGTACCTAATAAGACAGGTATCAATGACTTTTGCCTAGTTTAAAATTAAATTTTTGTAACAACTCATTACATATATTAAAATCATTTTTTCTAGTGAAAAGTTGAAATCAAAGTTAAAGTAGTTAAGTCCACATTCTAGTGTGTTAGTTAAGGTTCATTCAGAGAAGCATGAACCATTAGGAGATCAATCGATCTATCATCTATCTATCTATCTATCTATCTATCATCTTCTATCTATCTAAAGTTTTGCTATTTGTTAGAGGGATTTGGCCTCAGAAAGTTGTGGGAGCTGGTTAACCAGTCTCTACAAAGTCCCTGCCTTGGTGTCTGAGGTGAAGCTCGAAGTCTCCAGGGCAATAGTTGAAAAGGGAAGATGGTTGTAAAATTGGGGAGAACAAGAAAGACTGGCAATCTACAAGAATATTCTGAGGCCCACTGGGACAGACCGAAACTGTTTTACTATAGCTTCTTCTGACATTGGTGATACGGGTATCCTGTAGAAGTTGACGTTCTTCATCACTGAGCTAACACACACATCTGACACAGGTGTCAAAGAAGCTGAGGGTCAAGGCTGAGTGGTTATAAGCTCCACCACTGCTAAGAAGGTGAACCAACAGATTAGTGACAGAATGTGTCAGCTACAATATGCTGCTTCCCTTCTCTCTAAATCTTTTACGAGAATCCCTTTTATGGCCCACCTTAATTGGGCACACACAATAAAGGAAATTCTGGGTAATGAAGTTCAGCCTAACCAAATTTACGCATTACTAAGTCACCACATGTAGCATTTCTCATCGAATCACATTTTGCTAATTCTACTGCAATTTTCCAAATATGTTCAGAAATACTTTAAGCTGCATTCATAAAATCAGGCCACATTACATATCTGAGGCTAAGTAACACTCCAGTAACCTGCAAGGTAAGCCAGCAGATGTGAGCAACCATCAGAATAGTTAATTTGATTTAGTAATCATATCAGTTTCATGTTTTGCTGAGTTGATCATCAGAATGGGTGCTTTAATCATGGATATAGGCAAGCTTAAAAGAAATTTTGAAAATGGCATTATCCTCAGATAAATAATCAGCAGGTGGTTTAAAAATCAGGTCTCTAAGATGTAATTATTTTTTATAATTCAAGGAAGCACTCAAGGCACAGCACATCAAAAATTTTATCCTCACAATATTCTCCGAAGTAAATCGCCTGTCATTTCTGATTGCAATGCTTTATTTGGTCATTCTTTATTGTGTCATTTAAAAATTTTTATTTGTCATCAGTACCCAAACAACCAGTAAAGTCAGCCTTTTCCAAGAGTAAAATAAAGACACGTGTTTGGAATAGATTATTTACTTCCTTAATAGAATTAGGTCTGCAATCCTCAGCCACTTAAACATAGCTACCTAATTTAGTGGGATCTTCTTTATCTTGGGCATTAAAATTAACTGCAGACTTAAAAAAAAGAAGAAATTGTGGAAGAACTTTTGATTCTTATGTTTAATTTCAGAAGAAAATTAAAGCAATATAAAAAGCATTAGGAAAATAGTATATTTGAATTAAAATTTACTAATAGGAATGTATGAGACTGTGGTGCCGGTTTCTCAAATCAAAGTGAAAAAAAAAGAAAAACGGCACAGTGTTTAAACACACAACCACTTCTCAGCTACTTTTTTATTTCAAATATTTGAAATACATTAAGCAACACAAAAAAGAGAGTAACATTCATCAATAAGCGTCACAATTATACATATAGATAGATAAGTAGGGAAAGATTAAATATTAGCCTTCCACCTGTGATCATATCCCCTAGAAGTAACAAAAATGAGTATTTTTATGTGTCGTCATAAAATATGTTTCCTACCTTCGTCTTTATGTTGCATGCACAAACAAGTGCGTTCACACACATTTTTTTTTTCTTACTTTTTTTTTTTTTTTTTTTTTTAAAAAAAATTGAGTTTAGCTTTGAGGCTCCTGGATGGCTCAGTCGGTTAAGCGTCCAACTTTGGCTCAGGTCACCATCTCACGGTCTGTGAGTTCAAACTCTGCATTGGGCTCTGTGCTGACAGCTCAGAGCCTAGAACCTGCTTCGGATTCTGTGTCTTCCTCTCTGCTCCTCCCCCACTTGCACTCTGTCTCTCTCTCTCTCTCAAAAGTAAATAAACATAAAATTAAAATGAGATATTTCCATTTAATATATAATGGACCCGTTTTCTAGTCAGTATATGAGGCATAGTACATTTTTATCTAATGGTTTGATAATATTCTATTACATGAACATACTATAATTTACTTAACCTGTTTCTTAATTTTGGATAATTAGGTTGTTTCCTTCCTGTTGTTTGTTTTGTTCCATAATAATTCTGTGGTAAAAAGCCCAGTACATTTGTGAGATAATTGCCTAATTACTGCAGAATAGATTCCTGTATGTGAGATCGCTTGATCACATATTTTGTCCATTTTTAATCTGAATAGAGTCCCCACCAACTGTTTAAGCAAAATGTCTCTGTCCCAACATCATTCACCAGCTTGGGAAAACATCCATCTTTTAAAAATTTATGCCAACTCAATAATATTTTTTTCTTCTCATTTTATTTTTTTTTAAGTTTTAATTTAAATTCCAGTTTATTTTTGAAATGATTATTGAGGTTGAACATCACATTGTATGCTTAGTGACTGGTTTTATTTATTCTTTTATAAATTAGCTATTTACATAATTTGCCATTAAAAAAATAGGGCTATCTATCTTTTCAGTAATCCGTGAATCCTCTATATCTGTTAGGGATATTAGTCCTCTTTTCAATTTGTTATATTCATTTATTTTTTTTTTTTTACTTTTGATATTATGGAATAGAACACACATACCTAAATATAAAATTTAGTGAGTAATTATATAGCATACATTCATCTCTTTATAGAAATCACACTATCATTGAGATCAAGAAGCAGGACAGTCACCCCAAAAGTTCCTTAAGTGTCACTTCTGACTACACTATTTCACCAAAGGTACACTATCTTGACTTTCTTTCCAGTTACTTTCATGTTAATTGCTACCTTATGTTTTTATAGGTTTATAACCTTTTCATGTTTCCCCAAATAATACAGTTTAGAGTTCCTGCCCCTCCCCAAACTCTCTTCCCATAGTTAATACTGGTTTTCTTTTTCTTCACTATTAATATGTCTGTACTCTGGGTATTTATGAACATGCACTGACTCTTTCATATTAAACCAAAATACTTCCTATGAGTTCCCATCGTCTCCCAGCCTCTTTTCACTTCTCTCCTTTTTCAAAGCTTTCTGTTGATAGTTTCTCACTTTCCTTTCACTTTATTTTTATTGTGGTAATATATACACAACATAAAATATATTATCTTAACCATTTTTAAGTGTTCAGTTCAGTGACATTGAGTTTTTTCTCACAATGTTGTGCGACCGTCACCCCTAACCATCTCCAGCACTTTTTCTTCATCCTGATCTGAAAAACTGTATTCTTTAAACAATTGCTCTCCACCTTATTTCCTTTGCCAGCCTCTGGCAACTACCATTCTACTTTCTGTCTTTGTGAATTTGGCAATTCTAGGTGCCTCGTATAGGTGGAATCATATAATATGTGTTCCTTTATGTCTGGCTTATTTCACTTTGCCTAATGTCTTCAAGGTTCATCATTGTTGAACGTATTTGAATTTCATTCCTATTTAATGATTATTCATATTCCATTATGTATGTACACCACTTTGTTTACCCATTCATCCTTCGATTAACACTTGGGTTCCTTTCACATTTTGACTATGGTGAATAATGTTCCCGCAAACATGAATGTGCAAATATCTGCTTGGGCCCCTGCTTTCAATTCTTCTGGGTATATACCTAAACGTGTAATTGCTGAATTGTATTGACATTATGTGTTTAATTTTCTGAGGAACGGTCATACCATTTTCCACAACAGAACACCGTCTTAACAACAAAGTTCTCTGGAACCTACATTATAGATTTATATATATATTGATTTGTAGATTAAATGCTTATATATTTATTTATATTTTAAATCAATTCAGAATTCTAAATTTTTGTGTAAGTAAATATGTTACTTTTTCTATGGTTTCTAGGTCACCTATTGTTTTACCTATTGTCAGCATTTTCCTTTTGATCAGCATTATCATATTTTCAATGCAATAGTAGAAGGTCAACTTTGTAGAAATATTTCTGAAAAGAATTTGCCCTCAAATATGCCACTGTTTATGCAAAGAACTGTATTCTCTAAAACTATACGATGTTACAGAAGGCGGCATTCTAGAATATTATCTAAGGCTATACAGTGCTGTAAAAGTGATAGTCTAGAACGTAAGCCCCATATGGCCAGACTTCATTGTATTATTCCCTATATCCTGAGTTCCTAGAATGAAACATTACACAAAGAAGTAACTCAATAAATATTTGGTAAATTTGATTTACTTAATTCTACATTTAATGTTTCACTATCTATGGGTTAGCTGTGGGTGCATAGAAATCAAACCAGAGCATTTTAGATAAGGTTAGTCACAATATTTTCATTAGCTATTTTCCCTCTGGGATATGAAAGAAAAGATTAATGCTTCCCAAAATGTGGCATGTGTCAAATTATCTCCTATGGTAGATATTTGAAGAAGATCCCTGTGATATTTCACCCTGTTCTCATAAAATTACATAGAAAAATATCAGCATTCAGTTGTTACTTTTCAAGGGAGGTATTTTGGATGGTTATCATAATAGTTAAAGGCTAGGTATATCTTTAAAGGTATTTAAAAATATTTTAACAGTAACATCCTGATAACTGGATCCTCTCAGGTTTTATAGACCCTAAAGTATATAATTTATAACTCACTACGGTGATTTGACGTGGGTCATGAGACTGTACTATACATTAAACAATCTCTCCTGAAATAATAAACCTTCCGGTGCGTTTAGACTTCATTAAGTATAGAAAAGGAAAAGACTTATAAAGACTATTGTAAATAATGATCTTGGAAATATAGGTAGCCTCGATATAAAGGCAAAGTTTTAGGCACACTTGGAGAATGGACATGTAACTTGTTCCACTCAATGAAGTAAAGTAAAAGTTTGATTCTAACCTCTGGCAAGCTTTGAAGGCCATTGTGTAATTTGTTAAGCCCTTTGTTTTCAGAGACATGCTCTGAGAACATGAAAATACAATCTATACAATTCTAAGCAAAAATATTGGTCTTTCTATTCTAGCAATATAGTACACGTAGTATAAAAAATACCCTATTGCACATCATATACAAGTTTATATAAAATATAGCAAAATATACAAACATGAGCAAAGATATATGCATAAGACTGTTCACAGCAGCATTGTTAATTATGGCAAATAATTGAAAGCAACCTAAATTTCCAACAAGAGAATGGATACATAGCACGGAATAATCAACCATAGGATACTATACATCAGTGAAAATGAATAAAATAGTGTTATGTGTATTCATTCATCTAAATTGATGAATCACACAAATAAAATATTGAGAAAATCAACAAATTGCAGAAAGATATATATAAGCTTAAAACTTTAAAAAGCATGCAACTCTGGGCACACAATAATATTTTTACATGGGTGCATATGCATGCATTCATCTACACATAGGTATGTGGAAGATATTCATCTATACATATACAAGGAAAAGTCAATACATATTTGAAGAAAATAATACCAAATTCAGGCTAGTTCAAATTTTAAGTCAGTGAAATTAGTTATTACTTTGGCATGAGGAGTAAAGGAAATATTACCAAGAGGAATAAAGCGGTGGTTTAAATTATATTATGTTTGTAGTATCCTATTTCTTACATTTTAAATCTGCATATTACTATTTTTATTAATTTTTTGAGAGAGTGCATGCACGTGTGCAAGTGGGGGAGGGGCAGAGAGAGAGGAGAGAATACCAAACAGGCTTCACGCCCCGTGCAGAGCCCAGTGTGGGGCTTCATCGCAAAATCGTGAGATCATGACCTGAGCTGAAATCAAGAGTTGGCTGCTTAACCAACTGAGCCACCCAGATGCCCCAATCTGTTATATTATTTCTATATTCCTATCAATGTCCCAAACATTTTATAAATTTTAAAAATAAAATTAATGAAAATAATAGTTACAATTTCTTATAGCTCCAAGGTGGTCTTTCCTCCCTTATCTCTGGTCAATATAAGAAATAAAAATTTTAAGGTCCATTCTTACTAATCTTGATTATAGCAAGGAAAGAATAGCAAGAATGTAATATTTGACCTTAAGCATACTGTGATCATAGTTAGGGCATAATTTAGAAGATCCTTCAATTTTTGACCCTTATTTGACCCTACAGTCCAACTTCCTACCACAGTTTCCACATAGTCAATGCTATATCAAATTATCATTGTCTCCAATTACACACTACAGCATATACTTGTAACTTTACATAAGATCCCCTTCGTTTGAGATGCCTTGTTCTCCTTGGTTAAGTAATCCTACATCTTTCAAAAGGCATACCAGTATGGCTTATTTCACTTAGCATCACACTCTCCAGTTCCATCCACGTTGTTACAAAAGGCCATATTTCATTCTTTCTCTATGGTTTCACTCTTTTGTGGATCCTGAGAAACTTAACAGAAACCCATGGGGGAGGAGAAGGAAAAAAAAAAAAAAAAGAGGTTAGAGTGGGAGAGAGCCAAAGCATAAGAGACTGTTAAAAACTGAGAACAAACTGAGGGTTGATGGGGGGGTGGGAGGGAGGGGAGGGTGGGTGATGGGTATTGAGGAGGGCACCTTTTGGGATGAGCACTGGGTGTTGTATGGAAACCAATTTGACAATAAATTTCATATATTGAAAAAAAGAAAGGCATACCAGTTTGAGGCGCATATTTTATTTTTGAGACCCCAAGAATGGGTAGTGTTTCCTCTAAGCACCAACTGCCTGGTGTAAGCCTCTCTTCCAGAGGTCACCTGCAGCTTTACTTTCATCCGGCTCATGTCTGTCTTTCTAACTAATGTGTGAACACCTAAAGAGCAGGAAGAGATTCAGACTTTCTAACGCTAGGATTTTGAGTCCATAATGATTCCAGGATTTAACAGGAGATTATTACCAATGATTACTGTGCCATGGCATTCTGAGACTGAACCTTAACATTTCTAAGTATTTGATGGTTAGGAGAGCACTAACTCTGAAGACATAAGTAGTTTTCTGCTTCATCTTAAGGCAAAAAATATATACTTCTGCAGAAAAAAATCACTATTTTACAAAATAATAGAAAATATTTTCTTGGTGGGCCCCCCCCCCCCCGCCCAGAAAATGTATGTCCTTCTGGACTGTAAAGTCACTGATTTGCAGCACAGTGGTGGTCTTGGACCCAGACCAGGGGTGAGCTCTATAAACTCTAATCTTGGTCATATCTGAGAGCAGGCTTCAGATTGCTCTTTTGGGCTATACTTTTTTTTTTTCTTACTTCAAGTCAATCACTAAATTTTAAACATACACCCTAATCTTATTTGCACTTGGGGCAATAAGTATCATTGCATTTTTTTTTTTAATTTTTTTTTTCAACGTTTATTTATTTTTGGGACAGAGAGAGACAGAGCATGAACGGGGGGAGGGGCAGAGAGAGAGGGAGACACAGAATCGGAAACAGGCTCCAGACTCTGAGCCATCAGCCCAGAGCCTGACGCGGGGCTCGAACTCCCGGACCACGAGATCGTGACCTGGCTGAAGTCGGACGCTTAACCGACTGCGCCACCCAGGCGCCCCTGCATTTTTAAATATCAGTAAGCAGAAGCAGAATTGCCTGGAAGAGTTGATAATTGGAGGTAACTTTTATAGTTCTAGAACTATTGCTAGAATATCTTGCAGAATTAAAAACCAACCACCCAGACAGATTTGTGGAAAATGTAAGTGTCCCTTTGGAGTTTCCAAAAATCATGGGAGGAAAGGAAATCAGAAGAATGGAATTACCACCACCCAGGAAGTGAGGCAGGTAATGGCAAAGATGATCTTATTTTATTCATACAGCTTGTGAGATCTGGGAAAAACTAGAGCTTACAATTGACTAGCTGATCGAATTAAACACTTTTTAAAGACCATTACAATTAAGAAGTCTTTGGATTAGATGAATTAAAAAGTCCAGTCCAGAAAAAATGTTCCAGAAAAACATTAACTTGTTGACTCTGTGTTGGGGGAGTTCATCCAGAGGACATGACCACCAGGCGACCCATGAGAGTAGACCTTAGCAATCAGAGGATCCTCACCTCCTCCACTGTCTTTGGAATATGAATTCTGCTTGACTTCCCACCCTCAGAGGCTGCTCCAAGGTCATAGCCTTGAGACAGTGATGTGGTATTGAGACCATCTGGATGGCGTACGTGGGTCAATGCACTCCAGGCATCTGTATAAATATTTAAGATTTGACAGGTGAGTGTGAAGGTCTACTTGTCTTATGGCAACCCAAGACAAGCCTCCTGTGTACGTTTCCTTGCTTAGTAAACCTGTCACCTACAAACCTGGAGTGGCCTGCCTCTTTCTTCCCTCTCTTTTTGCCCTCCACCTTCGGGGACCAGTTTCAGATTACACTTGGGAAGCTCCCCAGGACCTCATAAACCAACATTCCGCCACTGTCTATCCATGGACATGTCATTCCTAGTGGCTACAGCCTAGGGAAAATGCTACCTATTTTGTTAATCTTTTGTCTCTCTACAGCAGTAATGTCATATACAAGTTATCTTTAAGATACAAAATAAAGAAATTCCAGAATAAATAGAAATGATAACCATAACTAGTAACTATGTTAGCAATTATGTTATTTCTTTCTTTATTTAAAAATTTTCAACGTTTATTTTTGAGAGAAAAGAGAGAGAGAGAGAGAGAGAGAGAGAGCCAGGGAGGGGCAGAGAGAGAGGAAAACACAGAATCCGAAGCAGGCTCCAGGCTCTGAGCTGTCAGCACAGAGCCTGATGTGTCTGCAATTATGTTATTTCTTACATGAGCATGTGACATAGGTGTTTTGGTTATCTATCTTCTTACTTGGGAGAGAAATGAAGATTGGAGAGATCAAATTACATGCTCCAGAACACGATGGCCTCTTAGAGGGACAGCTCAGGAGTTTATCTTATGTCTTCTATTCCAGATCCTATCTACTTGCCTTTGCCCTACACTCTTTGACCATTCTTGGTACAAAACGGAGAACTTTACATGCAGAATATTTTCCTCCAGCCACTCAATTCACACACATGTCTGGCCCTGATTTTTCTCCCATTTTCATGTGTGGTGTCTATATTGTAGTTCTCATTTTACCGATGTCCATATTTGGTCCAAGCTGACACTTTTTTGAAATTCTTCAGCCACTGAGGAAATAATGTCTTTCATGTTTTAAAAGGATCACTTCCCATTCCAAGGCAGATTGACCTGTACCCTAGCCCTACACTGAAGACTGAACAGCAGGTATTTGACTCCTAAAGAACTCCTCAGCTCATGACCTCATTTTCTTACTGCTTTCTATTTCTTAACCTGAACCCTGACCCTGTTTTTGATTTCCTTTTTGAACATGATCTGCTCATATTAACTCTTAACTCTTTGAAATGGGATAGTCTATAATGTATTTACTTGTAGGAATGACTTGGGAGCTTAAACTCAGAGTTCCGCTTTCTTTTTCTTATAATCCATTCCCTACCTTGTTTTTAATAAGAGACACACTAAATTACATGAAAATAAGCTCCATTAAGCTAGATTCTAGTGTGGAACATAATCATTTGAGTAGACAGGATAAGTTTATTTATTTTGTCTTTCTTGGAGTACATATACAAAGCAAGCTATGTGGAAGTTTTTTGAGAAAAAAAAGACTTTTAGATTAAATACAGATAGGAACATTCTTCTCTTTCCCATAGCCTATTGTGGAGAAAGGCTCTGATGAATATTTCTCCCAATAAATATGAAGGCCCTAATGAATGTTCATGGAAGTTTGGGAGTTTTTCTAGGGTCTTGCAATACTCTTGCTTAGAATTCCTGTATGGCTGGAGAATAAAAATGTGTCTGGCAGGGTCTTTTGTTACGCATAAGTACCATCTGGAAAGGGTGGGGGTAGAGGCCTTACCCCCAATCCTGAGGTTTAGGACAGGAACAAAAAGCAGTTCTTGGAAGTTTACATTATGTAGTGCAGAAGACAGTGAGTTTATCAGAGAGAGAGACACACTGGAAGAACTACAACTTAGGAAATTTACCAAAGTAAATAACACTCAAAAGGTGGCACAGAGTGAGCTGCTGGTAGAAGCCAAGGGTAAACGTGACAGCCCTTGTTTGGAACTAGAACGGAGGAAAGGAAGCCTGGGGGATGGATCACCTACATCACAGTGGCAGAAACCCATGTTTGGCATCACCGTAGCTCACAGATCATGGAGACTTGAGATAACACCAAGTCAGGCTGAAAGCATGCTTTGGTGACTACAGAGAAGACTCTTTTCCTGTTTTCACAGCATTTGGGCAATCTTGTCAGCTAATCATTGCACATCCTCTTATACCACACTGGTCTGACCCAGAAAAATAAACTTCAGGGAGAGAGAAGGACTACCAAATCTTTCTCCCCTCTACATGATTCTCTTAAATTACAGACTCTACCCAAACACTGACAGAAGGCTTTTAGCAACTGATGATAATGAATACATACTGAATTTGAATTTCTACCAAAGAGAGGTCCAGTTTCAAACTGTAAATTACGAGATGGGGAAAAAATGGACTTTTTAATATAAGGTCAATTCTCTTTTCATACTGGAGAACAAACAAGAAATTGTCAAACCATAAGAAGAAACCTTAGATTTATGTAAATAAAGAAAATTTGCATTTAGATTTTAATGTAAGCTCATTAAGAACATAAGCATCATATGGGAAGGATTTTTTTTTCCTGATTTTATGACTTCTGAATTCTCAGTGTCTAGAAATGCATTGAGTACATATTATGTTTTTCAATAAATATTTTTTAAACAAATGCTTGAATTTTCATGTATCTGGAATTGATTGACCAGTATCATGTATGACAAGGGATATCACCACAGGTCCAGCAAGATATTAAATATCAATAAGACGTATTTATTAACAAGCATCTTTATTTTAGTAGATTTGATAACCTAGGGAAAATCAACAAATTTATTGAAAACACAAATTTCCAAGTTTGACATAAGAAATGGAATACTCCTATATTTGGTAAAGAAATTAAATCTGTAGCTAAAAATCTTTACACAAAGAAAACTTCAGACCCATATGGTACCATTGATAAATTCTTTCAAACATTTAAAGAAGAAAAAAAATGTTATACAAATCTCAAATGACTTCTTTCAGAAAATAGAGGAAGAGGAAATAATTCCCAATTAATTTTATGAAATTATCATAATCTTGAAACTAAAGCCTGATTACAACAAAGAAATTTGACAGACCAATATCTCTCATGAGCATGAAAGCACAGAAGTATCAAACATAATATTTGCAAATTGAATCCAGCAATATATAAACAGGAATAATTCAGCTTGAGTAAATGGGATTTATTCCAGGATTTAAAACTTAGTTTAGCATTCAAAATTAACCAATACAGTTTACACTGGCAACAGAATAAAAAGAATAACAATCATCTCTATGGATGCTGAAAATATATTTAATAAAATTTAACACTTATTTTGATTATTAAAAAAAACCACAAACTGGGAGAAGAAGAGAATTTTTTTCTTCATCTGTTATGGAATATCTACTAAAAACCAATAGCTAACATTATACTTAATGCTGAGATATTTATTTTTCCCCCTCTTTGCCAGGAATAAGAAAGAATGTCCACAATAATTTTTATTCACAATTTTACTGACTATCTTAGGCAGTGCAACAAGGCAACAAAAAATTGAAAATATAAAATTTTGAAGTAAAATATTAATTTCTGCAGATTGTATGATTATGTGATTTAAAAGTCCAGAAGAACCTATACATCACTAGCAATAATAACAGAATTTAGCAAGGTTACTGGATGTCATGACAACACAGAATATGTTGCATTTCTATACATTCACAACAAACAACTCAAAATAACCCTAAGAAATAACATGATTTAAAATAACATCAAACGCTTAGGAACAAACCTAACAGAAATGCATAAGACTCCTTGATT
This sequence comes from Herpailurus yagouaroundi, assembly GCF_014898765.1. NCBI lineage: Eukaryota > Metazoa > Chordata > Mammalia > Carnivora > Felidae > Herpailurus > Herpailurus yagouaroundi. Next base: position 51,400,952 of record NW_024412394.1, on the reverse strand, counting down.
AAAACTACAAAAAATCAGCAATAGAAATTAAAGTGGCTCTTGGGGTGCCTGCGTGGCTCAGTCAGTCAAACATCTGACTTCAGCTCACGTCATGATCTCACAGGTTTGTGGGTTCAAGCCCCACATTAGGCTTCGCACTGACAGTGCAGAGCCAGTTTAAGATTCTCTCCTTCTCTCTCCATCCTTCTCCCACTTGTGCACTCCAGTGGCTCCAAATAAATGGAAACATATACCTTGTTGATATATTTGTAAGGTACCAATTTCCCTGTGGTTAATCTACAAGTTCAACACAATCCAGTCCCCAAAAATATCTGATAGAGTTTTTGTGAGGATGTGTGTGAAAAATAGTTGAATCTAGTAGAAATTAGAGGACTTTCAATAGTTAATACAAACTTCAAGAGGATAAAGATACGAATGTTTACTGAGAAGCTACAGAAAGCAAAACAATGTGATATAGGAATATGGATAAGAAAACCATTCAATGGAACAGTATCAATTGTTCACCATAATTTGCTAGTCTCAGAACTTTAAAGTTTTTTTTTTCATAAGATACAGTAAATTAGGAAACTCATTACCCTTTTCTACCAATATCTATGATATTCTTATATAATTTATGTACATTAAGAGAAAAACAGAAAAAAAATGGGCAAATGTTAGGGATAGGGCACTTAAAAAATGGGTAAGTAAAGGTGGTTAATACGGATGTGGAGTTGTACTGAAGCTTACTGGAAGTCAAGGAAATGGAAATTTAAACCATAGTGAGTCCCATTTTATACCCACTAGATTGTTAAGATTTTGAAGGTTGGGTTATGACAGGGCTCTAGAAAGACAAGAATCTTTTGCACTGCTCATAGCGTATTGTAGAGAATAGCAGCCATCTTCCTTCTAAAGATCAGTCTGTAAGGACTGGATCAATCAAGAAAATCCTATGTCCCTACAGTTCAACTCCTGGGTATATACGTAGAGAAATTTTTACATAGAAGCGTGAATGTTCATCTATAAGATGTTCTGTAGCAGTGGGAAGCATGAAACACTCTAGAGATCCATCACTGAGGAAACAGGAAAGAATGTGGTATAAACACAACATGAAATTCCATCCAAATGAGAAACAAGTAAATAGATGCTAATACAGCAATATGCATCAATAATAAAAAGATAATGCTGGCTGAGAGAAAAAAAGTTAGACCCATACAGTAGTAATATCTGGGCAAATTTCAAATGCATGTACATAACTGTCATAAATAAAAGTCTGACAAAAAGTGGTACACATCAAACTCATTTAAATGGCTGCCCATTGGTGGGAGAATGTAGGAATTATGGTTAAAAGAACGTAGCCAAATAAGTATAAAAGGAAAATAACCTTGAATCAATGATTATAGCATTTCACAAAATAGGGAGTTTTGTTAATTCAACTTTCTGCCCTCCCTTAAATTAAAAAAGCATCAATCAATCAATTGATCGATAATGGCATATCCATATAATGATGCAACAAGTGTATTGGTTTTCTATTACTGTGTAACAATTTAGGTCAACACAGGTGATGAAACAAATGCATATTTATTTTCTCATAGTTTGTGTGGGTCAAGAGTTCAGGTATGGATTTGAGGGATTCTCTGCTCAGAGTTTCATAAGGCTATAAAATGTTGGTCAGGCCTATGTTTTCATTTGGAGCCAAAGCAGATCTGAAGGTAAGCAGAAGTAAGGTTTGTGGCAGTTTGCATGAGTGAGGTCTTCTTTTTACTGCTATCTGTTGCCTGGGACTTCTCTCAGCTCCTAGGACTGAACTTGGGTCCTTACCATTTGCCATCCCCCATGAGCCTTCTCACAGCATCACAGTTGAGATCCGTTCCCATCAAAGCTGTAAAGAGGACTCCAGCTCCAGTGTGCCAAGACAGAATCTTATACAGAGAAAATTAATCATGGAAATGACATCCCTTCACCTTTGCCATGATGTAACCTAATCAAGGCAGTGTTATCTCATCACTTCTGTATATTCAATTGGTCTGAAGCAAGGTCTGCCTCCACTTGAGCACAATGGATCACACAGGACATGATCTATCAGGGGCCATCCTAAAGCAACACTTGAAATTTTTAAATGAATGAGGCACTGCTAATTTACTTTAATCTATGGACAGATTTCCAAATTGTTTTCAGTGAAAAAAACAAGGTGTAAAACCATTTGATAATATAGTATCAACTATGTGTAATAATTATGTGTATGTGCTTAAATTCACAGATCATTTCTAAAAGAATAAACAAGAAACTGGCAACAGTGATTATTTCTGCAAAGAGTTACTGAGTTGTGAGGGCAGGGAAGGAAATAAAATTTAGTAGTTATTCTTTCAAACGTTTTTTAATTTTATACAAGTACATATACTAGCTTTTCAAAAAAATAAATAAGATTTCCTACAAAAAACTGACATTTTAAAAACTGCAAAATGTCAGACTGCATCATACATAAACTAAAACAAGTCAGAAAGAACTCAGGATCAAATATTTTCTTCCTATCTAGACCTGCATATGGCAAGAAAATGAAGATATGTTTGTAATCATGGTTTTTTGAAAATCAAAGCTCTAACTATAAAAAGATTAAGCTGCTTTTCATCACATGAAAGTAAATTTTAGGAGTCTAAAATTTAGTCTTAGATTTAAGATTCATGAAAATATAAATTAATTGATAATTGTTAACTTCTACGAACAAATAATTAAAAGTCCTCTAAACATAAATTTTACCACATACTTTGAATAATACCCTATATTTTTATAGAGTCAATTGTTAAGAATCACTCTAGTTTAAAAAGTGTTCAGTTGATCAATATCCAATTTGCATACATTCTAATATGTAAACTAATGTGGAGAGAGACTTTCACTTTCCAGGCATCATGGGATTGGTATTGTAAGGTACACAGTAACACTCTTCAGGAGTGACCCCACTATACTATTCCTATATAACATCTCAGAGAAGGTGGAGAACAAGCTTTTCATCTGTGTACTTTTATTATCTATCAGAGTGATTGGCTCTTAATTGATGATAAATATTTGTCAAACATTCAAAAAAATGTTTGTGATAGAAACTAGTGAGATTGGTTTCCACAAAAACCTTTAAGTGAACAATAAAATGATGATATTTGTGTGATAAAATGTCATCTTTGTCTCTGAATGCCTTAAAGATTCTGAAAGTGACACATAAGTGGCAAAATTCTGTCCATCACCTGAAATATAGCCTATACTTTTCCAATTATCTTGGTACAGTGATACCTAGGTTAGGAAGTCATAGGGAACAAAGCTCCTTTGAACAATTTCAGCCTGAGATAATGATAAAGTTTGGCTCTCCTTGGCACTGGACCAGAATAGTTGTAACTTGCAGCAAACAAGGGGAAATGGCATAAACTTAGTTGTATTCTGTATTTTCTACATACAGTAGACCCCCCCATTATCCATGGAGAGATGATCCAAGAACCTCACTGGATGCCTAAAACTGCAGATAGTACCAAAGCCTATGTATACCATACTTTTTGATATATATATATATATATATATATATACACACATACATACATATATATGGTTTAATTTATAAATTAGGCACAGTAAGAGAGTAACACAATAACTAATAACTAATAAAATAGAACCAGTACAGTAATACACCATAATAAAATTATGCGAGTGTGGTCTCTTTCTCTCAAAATCTCTCTATCTCTCAAAATATACGGTACTCACCCTTCTTCTTGTGAAGATATGAAATGATAAAATGCCTACGTGATGAGATGAAGTGAGGTGAATGTCATAGCCATTGTGACACAATGTTAGGCTTCTACTGATCTTTGGATAATACAACAGAAGGGGGATCATCTGCTTCTGCTTCGGGACTGTGGTTGACCTCGGGTGGCTGAAACCTCGGATAAAGGGGAACTATGCTAAGTGAAATAAGTCAGGAAGAGAAAGAGAGATACCATATGTTTTCGCTCATATGTGGATCCTGAGAAACTTAACAGAAGACCAGGGCGGGAGGGGAAGGGGAAAAAAAAGTTACAGAGAGGGAGGGAGGCAAACCATAAGAGACTCTTAAATACTGAGAAAAAACTGAGGGTTGATGGGGGTGGGGGACAGGGGAAAGTGGGTGATGGACATTGAGGAGGGCACCTGTTGGGATGAGCACTAGGTGTTGTATGGAAACCAATTTGGCAATAAATTATATTTAATATAAAAAAGAACACATATTCCTTTGTTAGGCCACTTTTTCAGGTTTCAGATATGTCAATTGCCTCTGTAGATACAGAAACTTCTCAATGAGTAGCATGACATTAGCTCATGGACATACGTGCGCATGTATATAAGCATGAGTGTAAGTACGTCTGCTTAGGTGTGTAAATACTTTCTAAGTGTTACTTATGGGTTTAAGTCCTTCACATATATTAAGTTGATTTTTCCTTATAACAATGTTATAAGATAGAATCCATTTTTACCTTCAGTGGAGGAATCTGAGGCACAGAAAGGTTAAGTAACTTCCTTAACTCTTAGGGACTAAAAAGTGCCAGAGTTAAATTCGAACTCAAGCAGTCTGACATCAGAATCCACGCTCCCAAACACTGGCCAAATAGCCTAAGTGTGCTAAAACCCTCTGGTTGGGAGAGCCACACTGCCGGGAATTAGACTCTCTCAGTAAGTCCAGCCTATTCACCAAAGTGAGATGGGAAAGGAGAAATCCAATCATCGAACACAATCCTATGCTGAATGAAGTTTTTGATAACAACATGTGTCATAGAAACACTCGTTTTTAAGCAACAGCATAACCATTTTGAAAACATCCAAACTGGTGTGACTTGTCCCATGAATATGCCTTGGAATCATCTGCCTTGCTTATCTTATAACCTTCCTGATTTTTAATATGACTTCTTAGCCCTTGAAGAAAAAAAAAATCTGCTTTGCACTTACGTAGTGTTTGCATGTCAAAGTACTCCTTATTATCACTCTGCTCTAGATTTATTATCAGGGAAATGAGGTGAATAGAGTATGTATTGGTATATGTGTCTGCATTACGTTTATATTTTATGCTCTTTGTGAATCTCAGCTTCAAGTTACAAAATAGCAAGAAAAGTAGTTTTTACATTAAAAAATAGACTCATAAAAATTAGAATGTATGTTTAAGTGGTATAGTATTTAAATCACTCCATTATAAACAGACTATTCGTGCCCCTTACGTTCACACGCTCACATCTCCCTGGCATGGAACATCTCATTTTATCACATAAATGCCTCATTTTATCATAAAAAGGTAAAGGAGTGTTTTGAACAGAGGTCTCACTTATTGGCCAAAGACGCCTTTCATTAATTTATATGTCTGTGTTTTCTTACCTCAACCCAATGTACATGCATTGAAGAATACCTACCTTTGCTTTCAAAAATCCTGCTTATTGATAGCACTCCTCCCAGTCAATACATAATTCATTATAATTACTATCACTGACTTTCCAGTGCTAAGCTCAATTCTCCTAGGAGCCTAGAAAATGGGTATGGATGACTGCAGGCTTTTAGGAACACAAAACTGTTGTAACATTAGTTCTGTGGATGCGCACAGACTCCGGAAGAAAGAGGATACCTTACAATGCACAGATGCTGTGCTCCCACCTACTGAAGCAGGGAATACTTTAGGACCAGAATTGCATTGTAAAATTCAGAAGCTTACATTGGAGCTTGCAATAACAGTGATCGGAACTTGATTACTTTTTGAAGCCAATCCTTTTTGAAAGAAGAATCTGCATATCATCAATTTGTAATACCCAAGTTTGCTTGGGCAACTCATAATTTGCTTGGGGAGACACTAACTTTGCTGAGAGTTAGGACTTCCTTGATGAAAGTAGAACCATAACGCATTTGGAAGGAGACAGAATAATAATGTCGGTAATGTTCGCAACCTCTCTCGGGTGTGTGAGAGAATAAACGTTTAGAGAGTGACTGGAGGAAGACCAGGAGGAAGAATGAGCATTTCTATGGTGTGTCTGTATATACTCAGGAAGCAAGGGCTTAGAGCCACACACAGATTTATGTGCACTACCTTTGTGAATAGCCCCTCCGCAAGTCAATAAAAGTTGCCTGATTTCCTTAGCTTTCTTCTTCAAAGGATCAGGACTGCCTCATTTTTAAAGAATGGAAATACACATTTGGAGTCAGCATATATTTCATGTTGCTGAGACTGTTCCAAGAGTTGCTCGGATCTTGCTTTTTGCCCTCAGCATTTCTAGGCCCAGTGTGGTTGCTTCCACTGCATTCTTTTCTCCTGGGTGTGCAAATGAGCCACAGGCCTGCTATGTGTCCATCAGGAATACAGAGGTTGTCAAAAGCCCTCCAGACAGAAACCTATTTGACTTTTGCTGAGAGGGAAGAAACAGGTTCCTTAATATAACTCTCACTTTTCTTTTAAAATAAGGCATAACCATAAATTAGTTAATAAATCCTCATTGAATACTTAGAAAATCAGTAGGTATGTGAGGGTCAAGACAGGGAAAGGGTATTTTTAAAACCAACATCCCAGAGAAATACATTCCAATGAGCATTGCTCTCTTCAGAGTAATCACCCGAGGAGACTGTCCTCCATTTTAATAGGGCTGCCATAGCTCAAAACTGTGTTGAATCTCTTTTGGAATTGCCTTCAGAGTCAGTTTACGAGCTACATAAGAAAACCATTACTTTATGGTTATACCTCATAAAGTTCCATAAAGGGAATAGGAAAAACAAAGTGAAACAAATGGGGTGTGGTTTTGCCCATCCATAAAATCAACTGAAAAGATAGGCTTTGTATCTTTCCCAGAACATTTATAGCTGATGTTCCTTTGGATATGCGGTAGAAAAAAAAAAATAGGCAAGTCTTTTAAAAGAAGAATCTGATGTCTGGGTACCTAACTGTTCAGTTTGCCATAAAATCTGGCAACGAGAGTATGTTTTTTATCGATTGTAGATTGGTTTGGTATCACACGTATTGACCTGCATTTCAAGACTGTTGGATGTCCTCACAGAACCATTGGTGGGAGTACAAATCCATTAGGAAAGTGATTTGTTCTTATGTAAGCAACTCTAATGGTTTAATAACCTTTACGTACATGGGTCACTATCTTATTTTAGGCCATTATCAGTTGTAGTCTTTACTGTTGTTCTCTTTTACCAGATCTCTGTCTCTAAACTGCTTAAACTGTGGACACAATAACTTTTCTAAATCATACACCTCAATATGACACTTCCTGTTAAAACCTTGCAGTGACTACCCTTTACCTTCAACATGAAGTTTGTTGCTTAGTATGATATTCAAATCCTTCACAAATGTGTCTTCTTCTAGATGTTAGATTGATTAATCTAGTCATGCCATAATCCCATGTCTTCTGATTGTTCTCTGGACTGATGGGCTTGCTTCCAGGAAAACACTGTTCCTGCCTAATTTCTAGAACTTCGTACATGCTTCTCATTCCATGCTAACTAAATGTTTATCCAAGATTTTAGTTTACAGAACAGCTATCATGCCCCAGTGGCCTCCCCTCTTCCATTCTGGATGGAATACATAGAATTTATCTTTCTAGCAGTAGTTTTTTGTCATAGGTACCTAGCGTGCATGATTTAAAATGCTGATTTCTTGGACAATCCTGAGGGCCATGGCTCATTAGGTGTGTTACGTCTAAAAATCCATATTATGTAAAATGCATGCTGGGGATTCTAATGTAGATATTAATACCATATTTTGAAAAATCCTATTAGAATACTCCCCACTTGCCCTTAATCAGTGTAGGAGAGGATTTGGGTCTTCCTCTAAAACATGGGCTATGAACAGATGATTAAGCACAGCATTAACCAAATAGTAAAACCTTGAAAAGGAATTGTTTAGTATTTAATTGTCATGAAAACTCACAGGCCCTGTTATCCTATTATGCTAGATAGGGCAGAAAAATGGTTGCATGATAATATTCTTCTTTTGCATGCATGCCCCTCCACCCATCAAGAGGTGAAGTTTATGGTCTTCTATTTGAATCCAGGCTGGTCCTGTGACTGTTTTGAACAATACAACACCAAGAAGTACCATCAAAAGACTTCTGAGTGTAAGCAAAGCATTATGAAAGTCTGAGAGCTTCAGATTCCTTTCTTTCAGGACACTTGTTAAAACCTAGATGGATTGCAATGAGAAGCCCAAGCCACAGGGAGGGGCTGTGTATATGTGCTCTGGCCAAAAGCTCCAAACTTCTAATTGACAGTCAACATCGACTGCTATTCAGGTGAGAGCCATCTTGAACCACTGCAGCTCTCTGTAGCCCGTGAAAGACTGAAGCCCTGGGAAACATCAAGAGGGGCAGAAGACCATCCAACTGAGTCTGGTACTTCAGAACCATAAGAAATAATAGCATAGTTGTTCTTTTAAGTCAGTATGCAATACTAGATAATTGAAATTCACATCCATTCGTTCCTTTTCTATACTACCGCCAGTTCTCATGCAAAACGATTCCTCTGATTTTGAAGACAATGTGACTATTTACTCTTTCATTAGAGTTAATATGGACTTTTGTGCAGACCAGTTTAACTTTTGCTGGTTTGTATTTAAGCAAAGACTCATACTAAATGGATACCTCTTGTGCTTGTGCTCCATTTTCTTGGCCCGCCTCGGACATCAGCTGCAGTGTAAGTGGCAACTCCAGCTCACTTGTGCTGGCTGTCAGCATCCCATCTTCAGCTCAGGTTGCATATCTTTTCTCTTTCTGTGCCAAGTCCTTCTCTACTTGAAGGCAGTGTGCTTGGCTAGTGCACCATAGCATTCTTTTCTTTTCTTTCTTTCTTTCTTTCTTTCTTTCTTCTTTCTTTCTAAATTTTAGTTAATATACAGTGCAATATTGGTTTCAGGAGTAGAATTCAGTGGTTCATCACTTACATACAATACCCAGTGCTCATCACAACAACTGCCCTTTTTATTTATTTATTTATTTATTTTAATGTTTATGTATTATTGAGAGACAGAGCATGAGCATGGGAGGGGCAGAGAGACAGGGAGACACAGAATCGGAAGCAGGCTCCAGACTCTGAGCGGTCAGCACAGAGCCCGACGCGGGGCTTGAACTCACAAACCACGAGATCATGACCTGAGCTGAGGTCAGATGCTCAACTGACTGAGCCACCCAGGCGCCCCACAACAAGTGCCCTTTTTATTTAAAATTTTTTTTTTCAAATTTATTTTTGGGACAGAGAGAGACAGAGCATGAACGGGGGAGGGGCAGAGAGAGAGGGAGACCCAGAATCGGAAACAGGCTCCAGGCTCTGAGCCATCAGCCCAGAGCCGGACGCGGGGCTCGAACTCACAGACCGCAAGATCGTGACCTGGCTGAATTTGGACGCTTAACCAACTGCGCCACCCAGGCGCCCCAGCAAGGGCCCTTTTTAATACCCATCACTCATCTAGCCCATCTTCCACCCACCTCCCTCCATCAATGCTCAGTTTGTTCTCTATTGTTAAGAATCTCTTGTGGTTTGTTTCCCTCTCTTCTCTTTCCCTCCCTTCCCATATGTTCATCTGTTTTTTCTTAAATTCCACATCAGAGTGAAATCATATGGTATCTGTCTTTCTCTAACTGAATTATTTTGCTTAGCATAATACATTCTAGTTCCATCCACATTGTTGCAAATGGCAAGATTTCATTCTTTTTGATAGCCGAGTAATATGCCATGTGTGTGTATACACCACATCTTCTTTATCCATCAATCGATGGATATTTGGGCTCTTACCATAGTTTGGTTATTATTGATAATGCTGCCATAAACATTGTGGTGCATGTACCCCTTTGAATCTGTATGTTTGTATCCTTTGGGTAAATACCTGATAGTGCAATGGCTGGATAGTAGGGTAGTTCTATTTTTATTTAACATATTTATTGGAACTCTTCGCCTAAGCAATCAGACAACAAAAAGAAGTAAAGGGCATACAAATTGGCAAAGAAGAAATCAAATTTTCACTATTTGCAGATGACATGATACTCTATGTAGAAATCCTGAAAGACTCAACCAAAAAAAAAAAATTGCTAGAACCAGTACATGTAAGGTCTCAGGATATAAAATCAATGTGCATGGAACACCTGGGTGGCTACTAAGGTAGCATCTTAGTGCACTCCTTCATTGACATTTTCTGCTTCACTCTCTCCAAAATTACACTCCTGCTTTCTGAGATCATCTCATAATTTCTTTTCTCAGTACTTGTCTCCCAGGGAAATCTACCAACTCTTTTTCTCAGGCTCTACTTTCAGGGGAAGCCAAATTAACATACTTCTTAGAGTTAATGTTATGGACAATGGAAATGTTATGTTTGTCTCTGCCTCATATTCATACATGGAAACCCTAATCCCCAGTGTGGCTGTATTTGGAGATGTGACCTCTATGGAAGTAATCAAGGTTAAATGAAGTCATAAGTGTGGGGCCTTAATCCTATAGAACTGATGCCCTTATAAGAAAAGGAACAAACACTAGAGATCTCTCTCTGTTCACACATGGAGAAATGTGAAATCATGTGAGGATGCAGGATTCCTTTTTTGTCTTCCTGAGTCCCTAAAAATTTGCTTTAATGGTTTTGACCAGAGTTTTGCTTGTCCTTGAGCCACTGCTAGACAAAAAGTTGTCTCATAGCCTTTTTGTGTCCTCTTGGAAAGCATACAACCCTCATGAGACTTTCTAAAAGATTTTGCTGCTAGCAACACTCATGAAATAATTTTATGACACAAGACTTTTGTACTGAATTTTTACTTCATAACCCACAGTGTGTTTATGGCATATTTAAGGCTAGTCCCAGTTAATTTTTGTTCTCCCATCAGTTTTGCACTCACTGTTTTCTTTTTTCCCTTCCACAAAGATGAAAGTCATTACATTAGCTCTCTTTTCTCATGAAAGGTGTTTTTCTATCCACTGTCACAGTTATTAAGAAAAAACTTTGAGATTACTTTGTATGGTGAGATTTAAGTCACATAGAATATCAGGAAGTTTTGACTTCTACTTCATCCATTCTCCAGTATTTTGTCCTTCCTAAACTCAACATTCTCCCATCAGCCCTTTGTGAATGTCAACAGATCTGAATCCATGGTAGATGTCTTCCCTCGATATTTCTGGTATCAAGGGTTAAAATTTAGGAACCCTATCATTTCACAGCCCTTTGATTAAATAAGAACCTTATAAAAGTACTTTCACAGACACTTTCAGGATAAGATGTAAGTAGATAATATTTATTATTTCTTTTATCATTGGTGTACGGTTAACTTTTGCATTTTAACATGGAAAGTTAAAAAAGTAATACAACACACTGGAAAATAGATGAATGATACTATGTAATATTTATTGCCAGATTTTAGGTGCTGTGTTAAGGATTTTACATTTATTAAATGTAATCTTCAAAATCATCTTTTAAGGTATATATTTTATTACTTCTGTTTTGTAGCAAAGAAACTGAAGCTCAAACAGGCAGAATAATTTTTCTATAATCTCAGAGAGAGAAAATGGTAAAACTGGGATTTGAATCTCTGATTATTTTAATAAATCATGCTGTCTTTCTACTTATAATAAAATAATTGTGACAAAAATAGTGTATAGGCTGATATTTCAGATAAGACCATGGTAAAAATATTTCAGTCAAGAAATCATTTTGTGACCTCCATTCAGAGAAGTTATCAATTCTGCTAATAGAATATAAACTTCTGCCAAATGGAAGGCAGTAGACTATCATCTAGCTGTAAGGCAAGTACATTCCTCAGTAGAAAGAATAAGTCTCTGAGAGTTGGTCACAGATTCGTTATTTTGAAATAAATTTTATCTTTCAATGATTTCAAAGTACAATATGAAGTGAAAAATGAAATATTATGCATTAACTGTGATTTCATTTTCATCATACAATTCTTGAAAATGAGACTTCTAAATAACATATGGTTAAGGATTAAGGTAGTTCTTAACTCTCACATTCTCTATTTATAAATGATTAACCATTACCAGACACTCTCCCCTCTTTTTCCCTAATGCCAAGAGTTGAACATTTCCTTCCTTCCTTTTTTTTCTCACAGACTTTGGTATTTTTCTATTTAATAACACATTATTAGTATTTTTTTCAGGATTTGGTCTCATTCTGTTTTCTTTGTCACCTAAAAGTTTCCAAGTGAGGCAAGGAAGGTGACAGGAGCTAGAGAGGAGCCAACCTTCCTGGATCATAGAGCATATTTGGTGACTTTGGGGAATAAAGATGTTACTATGTGATTAACAACAACAAAAAAAATGTGTTTCCTCTTTCTGCAAAGAACATTTTCCTCAGAATACATCTCCAGTCTGGACACACAAAAGGCCAATAGAGGTATTTGTCCAGCCAGCTAGAGAAACTACATAAACTTGTCAACAAATGGAATGACAAATATCACAAAGTTTTGCCACGTCCTGTAGAAGAATGCAAGAACACTAAATCCTGGCAATAAAAGCTTCCCAGAAGAGCCAGGTTAGGGCCTCAATAAAAGTTGTTTTATTTTTTTTTTAAATAAATAAAACTTGGTACTTAATTTATTCCATAATCCAATAAATAAAATTAGGGACTTGAAAATACTGTTTTATGTTACATGGTCATTTTTTGAAAAAATATATGGTTAAATGAGTACTATGCCCAAAGTCATACAGCAAGTTAGAAGAACAGAAACCACTTTTGCAGAGTTAGATTTCTTGACAATTTTAAACTTTCCCTTTACATTTAATGTTTCTCTTGCCCATTGTTGCTAGCAGCAAAATCTCTTATAAAGTCTCATGAGGGTTGTGTGCTTTCGTCAAGTACAAGAGGACAGATAGAGGCTATGGAATAACTTTCTGTATAGCAGTATCTCAAGGACAAGCAAAACCCTGGTCAAAACCATCAAGAAAAATCTATAGGGACTCAGGAAGATAAAAAATGGAATGGTTTCTTTTTGCCATCTGTATGTCTTCTTTGGAAAAATGTCTATTCAGGTACTCTGCCCATTTTCAACTGGATTATTTGTGTGTGTGCGTGTGTGTGTGTGTGTCTGTGTGTGTGTTGGGTTGCCTAAGTTCTGTATATACTTTAGATATTAACCCCTTATTAGATATATCATGTGTAAATATTGTCTCCCACTCAGCAGGTTTCCAGAGAAGACATACAAATCCAAACAGACACATAAAAAGACACTCAACATCACTAATCATCAGGGAAATGAAAATCAAAACCAGAATGAGATATCACTTCACACCTGTTGGAATGGCTAGAATCCAAAAGATAAGAAATGACAAATATTGGTGAGGATGTGGAGGAAAACGAACCCTAGTGCACTATTGCTGAGAATATATGTTGGCACAGCCACTGTGTGAAACAGTATAGATATTCCTCAAAAAACTAAAAAAAAAAAAAAAAAAAGAATTTCCATATGACCCAGTAATTTCACTACTACATATTACCCAAAGAAAATGAAGTCACTAATTCAAAAAGATATATGTGCCCCATGTTTATTGTAGCATAATTTACAATAGCAAAGATACAGAATCAACCCAAATGTCCATTAATAGGACATTTGGATGAGGATGTAGCATAGATAGACAGATAGACTGACAGATCAATAGATAGATATAATGGAATATTGCTCAGCCATATAAGGATTGAGATCTTGCCATTTGAGATAACACGGATGCACCTAGAGGGTGGTATGCTAAGTGAGATAAATCACAGAAAGACAAATGCCATATATTTTCACTTGCAAGTAGAACCTAAAAACCAAATGAATAAACAGAAACAAAAGCAGAGTCAGACCTATGAATACAGAGAACAAACTGATGGCTGCCAGAGGGAAAGAGACTTGGGACAAATGAGCAAAATGGGTGAAAGGGAGTGAGAGGTGCAGGCTTCCAGTTAATGGAATGAATAAGTCACAGGAATAAAAAGTTCCGCATGGGAATATAGTCAATGGTAATGTAATAGTGTATGGTGACAGATGGCAGCTACACTTGTGAGCATGGCAGAACGTATAGAGATGTCCAATCACTATGTTGTGCACCTGCAACTAATGTAATGGTATGTCTCAACTACACTCGAATCTGAAATAAATAAATACAAATTTTTAAAAATAGAGGGGTCTTTTTGTGTATAAATTTATACGTGCTACAGGGTGGTGAAAATTTTGTCTTTTATTACCCCTTTTGATTTAATCTGATTGCTAATATGTTACTTTCATAGTGAACATGCACTGCTTACATAAGAAAAAAGGGAGTTGAGGGGCGCCTGGGTGGCTCAGTCGGTTAAGCGGCCACCTTCGGCTCAGATCATGATCTCACGGTCTGTGAGTTCAAGCCCCGCGTCAGGCTCTGTGCTGACAGCTCAGAGCCTGGAGCCTGTTTCCGATTCTGTGTCTCCCTCTCTCTCTGCCCCTCCCCCGTTCATGCTCTGTCTCTCTCTGTCTCAAAAATAAATAAACATTAAAAAAAAATAAAAAAAAAAGAAAAAAGGAAGTTGAGAAAATATTTCCATTTTTACACAACAAAAAAGTTCCTGCTACTGGAGTTTTGTAAAGCGAAAAGTGGGAGTTCCTATGAGTACATTTCCTAAAAGACCTCAAACCTCGCTTCTAAACCTTCATCTTCTCTCTAGCCTCTCTTTCACTGGGTTCCCTCCTCTTCTCCAGAAACCTGATGCTAGTTGAGACTAGCCAAGTCAGCTTCTAGTCTAACCACACAGGTTGTTCTCTTGCCTCCAAATCCATATCCCCAGCATAGTCTCTCATTACAGACTCAGGTCAAAAACTGATACTTTCCACCTCACAGATTGTCCATTTTGGATAATCCAGAATATTCTAGGCTTCTGAAACTTATAGCACATATCTTTACTGCATTCTACAATAAGCCTGTTTCCTCCATCAGGCTATGAGCTTTTGGAGGTTAAACTGTATTTTACCACCTCTGTATTCTCACCATCTACTACAGTGGATAACTTAGACTAAATGTCTTATCAACTGTGTTTGAAAGACACGGGAAGGAAGGGAGGGAAGACTTGGGATAAAGAGACAAAGGAGAGAGAACAAGCATTATTATATATTGCGGTTATAGATTATTTTATAAATTGATTAAACCCAACCTGAGAATTTTATATATTGAAAGGGCCTGGATGTTATAGCGACTTAGAGTAATGTATTTGTGAGAAACCCATCCCCACATTACAATGCACATACACACACGCATATATGACACCTGCCTCCTGCCTGGATTCTGGCTGTGCTATTGCAATGCTTATTTAAATTGCTAAAGCATTGTGATTTTAACTATTCTAACATTTTTGAAATAAATTAAATTTAAATATAGATTCTAGTAATAATAAACATGGACTATATATTTGTTTATAGATTCTAAAATCTCTTGAAAATAGTATCCTTTACTGGAGAGTCAAAATAATTTTCACTAAAACTCCCTGTTTTGCCTGCATGATAGAAGTGTCATACCAAACCTGAGTAATCTCTGTAAAGGGCATTGTATTTTACTCTATATCATTAATAAATTATCCAGTTTCCATCAATTCCATCATAAAGTTGCTTTAAAGTTATATTAATATGCTTGCTCTCTGATAGATTCTACTGATCTGAAACATTAAAATGATGAGAGACAATGATTTTTTTCAGGGAAAAAGTAAATTCCAAGATTTCCTCCAGTTGCTGTTTCTTGCATTTTACTTTTGCAATTGCGTTATAATTAACTTCAATTCCTCCCTCTGCAGCTTAAGCCTTTTCTGCTGCTCTCTCCTTGATGAAGATGGAAAACAGCTGACTGCCAACAGCACTTGATTTACCCCAATCTTTCCTCAAAACAATATGAAGCTCATTTTTTTTTATTTCCGTTCTCCACCTGATCTGATTGTTTTCTAAAGTTACTTGAAAGGGTAAAAAAAAGATGAATTAGAAAATTGTGCAGCCTTTTAGCCAGTCCATCATGTACATGAATTTCTTTTTGTTGAGTACTTTAATAATTTAGATTGTGTTGGGATGACACAGATACCTCTGAATAAAATGATATGCAGAGAAAAGAAATAAACAGACATATCTTTTCTAGTCTACTATGCTTTGTTTTATTTTATTTTGCTTACAAAACCTGTAGCTATAGTTTTAAGTAGAGAAAAGGTGAAAAGCAACCTGTGAGGTTCTAGTGATCATTTGTGTATACCAAATCATCTTCTCATTGGTGACAGGAAGGAAGAAGTATGAATTGAGAAATCTCTGTGTTCTAGTGAAACCTCAGTGATTTAAGTCCACTAATTCATTAACCCAGCACTAAGTCTGAATAGAAATAGTTACATTGAAATTTGTGAAATTAACAGAATACTGTATGTTTAGTAACTATAAAAATAGTCTTTTGAAAAATGGCCAATGCTCACATTTCTTAAAATGAACAATGCTGCTGCTTCATATGACTGTGATCATTTTAATATGAAAAAGTGTTGTCCCATCTCATCAGATGTGATATAGTCTCTAGGGTTATTTTTCTAGTGCTTCACCATCATTCACTTGAGCATCATTGTCCTACACCTGGACTCTTTCACTAGCTTAGATACCAGCATTTACTGGAGGGCTCTAACCAGATGCAGCAAGTAGCAAAGATGTCACATGCCATGTGGGACTGTAATATAGTGCACCTGACAACTGGCAGAGCCCTTGGAAACAAGGCTTAATGGTTAAATGAGTGCAATTAAGTGTGCTGTTACATCTTTGCTGTCCCAGAGTATGAGAATGCTTAATGTGACTCATCAGCCCCATTCCAAGTTCCAGACACTTAGAAACTGAATGAGCATAAATAGCAAAAGCCATAGTAAATCAGTCGCACAAAAGAATTTATAAATATAAAAAATGATAAGCAATTTGGGTCTGCTGGTTTCTTTTCAGTAATGCAGCTTAGCATTTAGAATCATTTCCAATTCAACACATTTAACTTTGCTCTATTGCAACTTCATAAAAATGCTATCTACCTTTGCTAGAACAAAATAACCATTTGTAAGCCATACCTTCTCAGGAAGGCCGGGATGTCTTTCAATTCCACTGCCAAACTCAAAACAAGATTGCTAAATTCAGGTTAAGAAATAGTTCTGCATTGACCTACGTTGCAACTCCTATCCAACAGTCATTTTGAAACAATCAATAGTACAGAGAGCCAAAGTCTAAGATTACAGAAATTGCCCATTTGGGCAATCAGGACAAAAAGAGCTAGAACATCATTTTGTGCTTCTCTGATCAATTGTTGTCCTCAGGAAAAAAAAAAAAAAAAGGAGGAAAATATAAACTTCCTCAAGCCAGTCAATAAAACCATAATTTTAACTTTTGCAGGGGAAAAAAAATGTAACATCCCAACTTGGTAAACAGAAAGGAAGATTTTAGACAGAATGCCATATGAACAACCTTGAAGAGCTTTAAAGAGAAAATTTAAGATCATCTGTGCTAAAGACAGCAAGTAGAGACAAAAGTGATTAACCAGGATTTCAAGTTTTTTCATTATAGAACATAGAAAGTATACTCTTGCTCTAACATTCTTCCGCATGCCAGAAAATTACTGCTTTACTGGAAAACAGTAAAAAGTCAGTGTCTACCATGTTCCTCCATCCTAACAAAATTTAAACCCCCCAAATATACTATACACATGGAATAATTGGAATGGGGCAAATCTACACTGCTCAGATTGGAACAGACATTTTAGAGGGGACTAGATTTTACCTGAAAGTTCACTTGCCTATAAAATTTTATGTATTATTAAAGACACTAAAGTAAAACTGAATTTAAAACTAAAGAGAACAAGTTAATACCATCCATTAGCTAGATTCCAAAGAGTGTCTGATAAATTTAAAGACCGTATTCATGTGGCATTTTTTTTGGTGAGCCCCACATAGAAAATGAACAATAAACGAAAACAGAACATAAAATTTCACTCATATCTGATACATGGAAATGGAAACAGGGCACACTCAAAGAGGTGTATCAGCTGCAAACGTGTATGGTGCTTGCTGGGGCAGATGGCCTAGCTGATGAGAACTTCAAACAGTCTGCATTCAGACTTTAGGCCAAAGTCAGCTCATTGAGAAAAATAAAAACCAAAATGGAAACACAAACCAAAACAAAACAAACCAAAAAACCCCACCAATTTGACAAAACTCACTTAAGAAGAAAAATGCATCAAATTCTAGCCATTGGTTCATGGGGTTCAGAAATGGCCATTTTGATGAAAACTTTGAGTTTTCATGTTTTGGTTTCTGAAAATAAGCCTGCAAAGTTAGATACATCATGAAGAAAGACCGTGATAATTTAAAGACGTAGGGTTAGTGTGATGGTCAACCCTAGTTTTTATTTGTGAAAAGTAAACTGGTCACTTAACAAATACGGCACTGTATGAATTTCCTACCCATATTATTGAGTGACAGAGGTGACTTTTATTTCTTGTTACACATTAATTAACGAAATAGTTAAGTCAGCATACGGCATATGGTGTTCCTTTCACACCACTGTGAGCCATGCCACAGAATGCTACATCACCCTTCTAAGAATGTTTTTCTTTCTCCTTCTTCCCCATATGGCATTCAATTTTTAAATAGATTTATCTGCATACACTCAGTGTCTCTAGTCAGTATGCCATAGTTGGAAATCAGGTGTGACTGAAAGACGAGAACAAGTTCATATAAACCTCAGTTCCCAGTTGGGTCTATGGATGAGAGATCTCATCCACAAGTATGTATTTCCACAGAATGTGTAATTTTCACAGAAATCAAATGAAAACTAAACTCACTCATTTGCCTTAATGTCTAATTCTCCATGATGGCAGGAAATTAAGGCTAAACTATTTAGGTCTAATCAAACTACTTAGTTCAACTCATTCATCTATTCAGAAGCTTGACCTCAGAAATGCAAGGAGCTGAATAAAGGCAAACCGAAGCCTGACATAGGGAATTTTGGATGACTTCTAACATATAATTAGACTGTAAACTCTAAGACTCCAGTAGAGATTTATGAAGTGAATTAAATGATAAGAGGGTCATTAGTGCTTACTGGCAGCCTCATACTCATTCTCAACTTGACTGAAGCAATGCTGTTTGATTAAAGACATTTGTCAAAGTTATACAGTAAAGTGTGTTTCATACATAAACAAGAGGATACAAATTTTACTACCAACCTATTGTTACTCCTAATTCTGAAATGTAGAGGAAAGACCATCTGAAAATTCCCCACTGCCTAGGGCATCACAATAATAAACACTGGGCGATGGGTTGTTGAGGCTGCTGTCCCCTCCTGTGGTTGCCATATCTACTGAGTTTTATACACATACTTTGCCCTGTTTGTAAAAATAATAATAAACGTTCTTTTTGATAAATAACATAATTATAGTCCATTCTTTCTCTTTTAATTGACTGTATTTTGTTAGAGAAGTTTTAGGTTTATAGCAAAACTGAGCACAAAGTACAGAGGGATTCCATGTACCATCACCCTCACACAAACATAGCTTTCCGCATCATCGTCATCCGCCACGAAAGTGGTACATTTTTTACAGTTGATGAACCTCCAGTGATACATTAACATCGCCCAAAGTCCACAGTTTACACTGGGATTCACTCTTGATGTTGTGGATTCTACTGGTTTGGATAAATGCATAACGACATGTATCTACTATTACAGTTTTATACAGAGTGGCATCACTGCCCTAAAAATCCTCTGTGATCTGCCTGTTCCTCCTTCCCTTGTCCCTAATCCCTGGCAATTGTGTCCGTTGTGTTGTCTTTTCCCGAATGTCATGGAGTTGCAATATATAGTATGTACCCTTTTCAGACTGATTTCTTTTACTTAGGAATATCCATTTAAAGTTTCCCCATGTCTTTTCATGGCTTTATTGCTCCTTTCTTTTTAGTGCTGAATAATATTTGATTATCCGTATGTACCAATTGATCTATCCGTTCATTTACTGAAGGTCAGACATCTAGGTTGCTTCTAGGATTCGGCAACTGTGAATAAGGCTGCTGTAAATATGTGTGTGCAGATTTTTGTGCGGACACAGTTTCCATTCTTTTGGGCAAATACGAAGCAGCGTAAGTGCTGAATTGTATGTCAGAGTTAAGTTTAGCTTTGTAAGAAACCACCAAACTGCCTTCCAAAGGGACTGTATCATTTTGCATTCCCATCAACAGTGAATGAGAGTTCCTGTTGCTCCACAACTCTGCCAGCATTTGGTGTTGTCAGTGTTCTGGATTTGGGACATTTTAATAGGTATGTAGTGGCATCTCCTTGTTGTTTTAATTTGCATTTCCCTGATTCCGTATGATGTACAGCATCTCTTTAGGCCATTCTTAATAGTGAATTGAGTTATTTTTTTAATTTATGCTTGTAATACATGTTTCTGTCTTTCAGTTGGGTCAAAAATATTTTTTCTGACTCCCTAGATATTATATATTTCACCTTTTAAGGTAGAATACACAAATAGTTCTTCTCCAACTCATTTATGCTTATGTAATAATGTGTACATAATTTTTCTTCCCTTTCATAGTAAATATGTCTAATTTATTTACAATAATTCTACTCTTTCCCCTAGTAGATTATGCACTCTAAAAGATCAGGAAATTATATCATATTTACCTTTGTAGCCCCACTGTATACAAAACAAACAGTGCTTACTTAAAATTTTTGAATGAATAAACTTTATATATTATGGGTGTGCATGTTAGTGATAACATAGAAAGTTTTATAGATATAAATACCATTATTATAAATGGAAAAAATGTTTCAAACTATAATTATCTCATCCTTTCCTATTATTTATTTTTTTAGTATAACTACAAATTAAAGCAAGCAGGAAACCAAGAGGGTCACCTAGTTGGCTCAGTCACTTGAGCTTCCTACCTCAGATCAAGTCACCATCCCCCAGTTTGTGAGTTTGAGACTTGCATTGGGCTCTGTGCCGACAGCTCAGAGCCTGGAGCCTGCTTCAGATTCTGTGTCTCCCTCTCTCTCTGCCCTTCCCCACTCATGCTCTGTCTCTCTGTCTCTCTCAAAAAAGAGAGAAAGAAAGAAAAAAAGAAAGAAAGAATGGAGGGAGGGAGGAAGGGAGGGAGGAAGGAAGGGGGAAGGGAGAGAGAAAGTAAGAGAGAGACAGAGAAAGAGAGAGAAAGAAAGAAAGAGAGAAAGACAGAAAGAGAAAGAAAGAAGGAAAGAAAGAGCATGAAATAAAGGCAAAATAAATTACTCCAGAAACTTTCATATTATGTGTTTAGAAGTAGGAAATACAGTTGTTAAGATTCTAAATGATCCTAATATGTGTACCTACAGAATTAGAGCAAACCTCAGGTCGAAATATTTTCAAAAAGGTAGAGTATTGTTACCAATTAATATCACCTTTAGAAAGTAAGACACACTACTTGTTCATACACTGATACATTCGTAATTTATTGTGCAAGAATACATGGAGAATAAAAGATGAAATACAGACATTGTTCTTATTATGCCTAAAAACTTAGCATTGAGCAAAAAAACTAAAGATATTAAAAGGAAGCTCTAAAGAGATTTAAAAAGGAAAGAGAACTATCTTTGGAGTCAGGGAAGCTTCATAGAAAGTAGCAGAAGGATTTCCTATCCTTCAGTGGTCTCATTGCTTCAATTGAAAACACTGACACTGTTTAAAAGTTTAAAAGTAGGGGCGCCTGGGTGGCGCAGTCGGTTAAGCGTCCGACTTCAGCCAGGTCACGATCTCGCGGTCCGTGAGTTCGAGCCCCGCGTCAGGCTCTGGGCTGATGGCTCGGAGCCTGGAGCCTGTTTCAGATTCTGTGTCTCCCTCTCTCTCTGCCCCTCCCCCGTTCATGCTCTGTCTCTCTCTGTCCCAAAAATAAATAAAAAACGTTGAAAAAAAAATTAAAAAAAAAATAAAAGTTTAAAAGTAATTTTTATTTGCTGTTGGTAGTGTATTTCTGCTATATTACATACATTCCTTGAAATGTCATTCGACAAAGAGAATTAAAATGCCAATAGTTTAAAATAATTTTAATTAAGAAACAGGCGAAGCAAGTAACAACTTCGCTTATTTTAGGAAAAACAGGAACAAGTTAGCCAACCCTTGTTGGCTAATAGCTTCTGTTAAGTCAGTGGAGCTACATCAAGGAGAATGAGCTTTGTCCCAGACAGCTGAAGAAGGAGGTACGTGTGAAATTTTTCCTGATTTAATGAAATTCACTAACAGAAATTGAGGGTAAAAGGCAGCTCATTTGAGCAATACAGAAATTGTATATTTGGTGAATGAATTCAGATTTTAGCAGCAGATACTTTTCAGAAACCAAACTGTACACATGATGATAATTACGTAATGCTGTGATCCTATTCAAGACGTTTAACGAATAACCTCACACTAAATAGGAAGTTTGACTTAGACCAATGATTTAGTCTGTTATCATCTGGAATGCTCTAAACCCATCTCTGTCCACATCATTAGCCATAATCCTAAATTGTGTTTGTCTCTGCCTCACTTTATTCCAGATTTGTTTGACGTGATGGAACCATCTGAACAAAAAAACAAAACTATTTATAATAGGAAAATGAGAGTATTTGAGAAAGGAAAAACAGGAATAGAAAAGTAGGATGAAGTGGGATTATGAATGTACACCAAATGCATCCCATAAAGTCTTGCGAAATAGCAAGACGTGGGCTATGAATTTGCTTTTGAGTTTTATTGCAACAAACCCAAAAGGGATATGTGAATTATTTACATGATTCACAGTCTCCATAAGGCAAAAATCAATTATTCAAAAGGATCATTGGTAATCTTGATAATGAGACCAGAGATACATTTCCTTCTTCTGTTCTGATATCTCTATGTGATATGAAATAATCAACGGAAACATTCCTCTAATAGACATAGTAATATATTTTGTGAAGTCATTATGCATTTTTCAATGTATGCTAACCACGTAAAGGCTAAAGGTCCAGGCTATTGAAAATGGTGCGGAAATTCCTAATGAATTAGTTTATTTCAAGAATAAAATTAGGTTACCTGCAAAAATTGATTTTGAACTATGCATCCTTCTGTTGTATTCCATGATTGTTAGTTCTCACTCTTGCACTTGTGAGAACTATTAGACATTAGAGATTTTGAGATTACACTCATTGATAAATTCCAGAAAAATTACAAGTAATTTGAAAACCAACTGAGTAAGAAGTAGATGCAAAGGCATACTGCGTACATTGCGAAGACTAACCTGGAGTCCAGATCTCTATAAAAAGTAGATAAAAGAAATATTTCTGGGCATGGCCAATATTTCCCCTCAAAATGTAGTGTTCTCTCCGTCATAGAGAGAAATGAGTGATTGGGGCTCCAAAATTCTACACCTGTAACTATGAACAGAATATTTTTAATTTATTTTAAGTTATGTTAAAAATAATAATTATATTAAAATAAAAATTAAATTTAAAATGAGAAATTAAAAAAAAATAAAGTGAATGTTAATACCACAAAAAAACTCTTAATAAATATATCAGATTTTGGATGCTACAATTCAGTGGTGAAGTTTTGAAGATAACAGAGTTTCAGACCATCACCCTAATTAATGAATTAACTTGCTAAGTAATTAAATGTAAAGCATTTAATAAAAGGATGGCTGGTTTTGTCCAACTGTTTATTAAAATATTTTTATTTATATCAATAGAACAATGTCACCTACATATAAGATGCTTATTACATATAAATTCAATGTTCAGTTAATGAGTATTCACAGAATGATAATAGCAATATCAATAGTTACCATTTGCTATAGTTTTATAGTGTTCCAGACAAGTTCTATTCTAAACATTATGCAAGGTATTAAATAATTTAATCTTCACAACAACTCCATGAAGTAGGTACTATTTTTAACCTCAATTTAAAGATGAAAACTAAGGCAGAGACTGGTTAAG
Organism: Herpailurus yagouaroundi; assembly: GCF_014898765.1. Lineage (NCBI taxonomy): Eukaryota > Metazoa > Chordata > Mammalia > Carnivora > Felidae > Herpailurus > Herpailurus yagouaroundi. Next base: position 51,377,031 of record NW_024412394.1, on the reverse strand, counting down.
CCTCTTGGCCAAGGTCACAAGATTGCTAAGTGGCTGAGCTAGGATTTAAAACCAGCAGTCTAAATCCAGGGCATGTGTTCAGAACCAAATCAAACCACAGTGGCAGGTGCTGAAGATATTGTGATGAACAGGACAGACATGACCTACCGCTTCACAGAGTTAATGGAGGAGAAATGAACTGCAACAAAGATGTGTTTGATGTGGGGACTCCCAGTAGGGGAACAAACTTAATCCTAAAGGGGAAGAAAAAAAAAAAAAAAGGAGGTCTGAGAAAATAGGTAGAAGGTTGCCAGGAAAAGTGGAGAGAGTGAAAGACCCTTCCAGAAAGAGACAATTGCAGTTGCGAAATGCTATGATTCTATAAATTTATAGGGAATAGTGTAGGGTTATCTTTGTCAGTCTTGTATAAATAAGATAGTGATCTCTCTGTTAACTGAATTAACACATTTATCACCTTGCCTTTCACTTCCTACTTCTTTCAGATATAAAGCCTGAGTCTGCAGATTTTTAAAATTATAGAACCATTTCTTGAAAACATGGTAGGTTATGCAGCAGCATAAATTATCTTGCAGCAAGTTTGGTTACTTCTGATATTAACATCCTTAGCGTCACAATGCTTAAATGATGAAGTACCTATTGCTAAATTCCCGGCATATATTTATTTCCTCAGGAAATATGTAAGATAAGTTTTCACTTAAAAACACAAAATATTCTATTGCCTAATATAGTTTCAAGACCCAGAGTGCAAAGAGAGGCAATAATATTTTCAACCCGTGTTGAACACAAAGAATGAGAATTATTCCCCAAAGCAAGTGACCTTGTCCACTTGGGAGAACATTTTATGCAACACAGTGCAAGCTGCACAGTTATAAAACCAGAGGTGTCATTTCTCCAATGTGAATTTTGAAAGTAAAGGGCATTTTAAAGACACACCCCCAACCCCTTTGTCTGCCATAAGCTGGATAGCTCAGCAGTGCAGAATCAATGATCTGCACTAATACCACAAATCATTGACATGGGAAGAAAAATAGAAACTCAGACACCTAAGGCTTTGGAGCTGTAAATAATAGCATTGATAAAGAAGAAAAAGAACAACAAAAAAAGTAATGACCTTAAAGGTAATTTGTTTTGTCTTCTGAAAATGGGTATCTGTATTTTAGGATTCCTAGTTAATAGACGGGTCAACGAACGAATCAATCTTGTGTCAGGTTAGCATTTAGTAATGTCTTCGGCAAATGTTTTGCAATTTTTCTTAGAAATCCATCGTTTAACAAATAAGACAAGATTCCTCTTGTTTCTATATGTCATCCACCTGCAAATGCAGTAGAAATAATTTTACTTACAATGTGAATCAAGTTCATTGCCCTATATCGTTCCAAAGAAAAATTTACCTTCTCAGACTGGATAGAATTCTAGATTTTATTTGCTGCATTTTAAATGTTATAAATTCATTTTTGAAAGCAAAAGATTTTTTTATGATCTCATTAATTCACTTTTTATATACTCGTAAAACACTAAAATATAGTGTCTACCATGACCATGTTTGTCTTGTAAAGACGTTGCTATCTTATGATTCACGAAACATGCTTTGTTTTTCAATGTGTGAAAGGAGGAAGTCCTTTCTTCTGCCTTTCTTTCAGAACCCTCTGCTTCATTTTGCATTTTGTATCTAGGGGTTACTTCTGGTGACTGGTTAGTGAATGATCTTAAGCAGTACTAAAAGCAAGTTGGAAAAGAAATGTGAAGACACAGACAACTTTAATCCCTAGCTAATTCTGCAGTGTAAATTTTGCCCACTGTACCCATAACCCTCAACCTGGCTCCTCATTTGTTATGACCTGTGTTTATATTTGCCGCAATATAAATGGGCAGAACCATAGCTTAACGTTTAGCTACTTATGAAGGAATTCCTTCTGGTAAGAAAATACTCATCATTATTACACACAATTATAATAACAAATATTTTTAAAGAATAAAATTGCAGCAGGTATTTTACTGAGAGGAAATACAAAACACAAGCTATCATCTGGCCAAACTCCGCTCAACCATTTACAATGTGAATGCATTAATTCCGCTAATGAAAAAAGTGGCCATCAGACATGTCACATGGATAGAAGTGTGTGCTGATTGATTGACAGGTGCTGTGACAGATAAAAGTCATAATGTTGAAGATTATAAAGTCATTTTTTTCAACAGCAATTTATCAATAAGTTGCCAGAACTATAAAACATTTCAACCCTTATTCAGAGAAATCGCTTATCTTGTCATAAGGGAAAAAAAATCAAAAGAAGAAATTAAAATAATTTATGTAAAAGTCTCTTTTAACATTCTTTTATAATGACAGAAATGGTTTTTAAAAATCTAAATATCAAAAAGGACATATTAGGGACACCTGGGTGGCTCAGTTGGTTGGGCATGGGACTCTTGATTTCAGGTTAGGTCATGATCTCAGGGTTTATGGGTTCGAGCCCCACATCAGGCTCTGTGCTGACCGTGGAGAGCCTGCCTCAGATTCTCTCTCCTTCTCTCCCTGCTCCTCTCATGCTCTGTCTGTCAAAATAAATAAATGAACTAAAAAAAAGGACATATTAAGTCACAGTTATGTGATCAATTGAGCAACTATGAATATGATGAGTATTAAGACTATGAAAAAAACATGAAGCAACAGTTTATGAAATATTTTTAGCAAAATAATTAAAAATCACAATCTTATAGCCACTACAATTGCAACCATGCAAAAAAAAATATATATATATATAGAGAGAGAGAGAGAGAGACGGAGAGAAATATCAGCTAAATGCAAGTCATTGGATTGCTGGAGTAATTTTATTCATTGTTAAATATTTATGAAATATTGACATCGTATTTCACTGGAAACCATAAAAAATATAAGTTATACACAGAGTTTTCAAATATGAAGGGAATTTCCTAATCCAAGTTTTTGAATATTCTTTATTATTTAGTAGATGATCAACATAAAATATTTTTTAGTTTAAACTGATTTTGCTCTCTTTAATTATATATATGTGTGTGTGTGTATGTGTGTGTGTGTGTGTGTGTGTGTGTGTGTGTGTATGTTCATAGATTAATATAAGCTTTTATCCTTTCTTCACTAGAATATAAATCTCTAGGGTGAGAATTCTTGTCTGTTTTGTTCACTGATCTATCAAAACATCTAGAAGAGTGTCTGGCACATAGTAAATTTCATTAAGTATCTGTTTAATGAATGAATGGATCATTTTAAGTAATTTTAAGCAGTTCTGTCAGAATTCATATGTTCATATGTCTGTGGGTGAATATGCTACTCTGAGAGAAAAAAATCACCTCCCCCTTCCCTTTTTAATGAATGAGTTGGATTTTATTGTATTGTGTGAAAAAGGAAAAACATGTGGGTGCAGGTGGATTCTTTGACAACACAGACATTAAGTAATGTAGCAATAAAGTTTTTTTGGCCAGTAGAAATTATAAGCTATGTACCGTATAAACAGAATATTACCCATTGCATTCCCAAACATTTAAGTATGCATATGACTGGTATTAAGTCTTAGAGAACAAACCACCAAAAAAAATGACTGGAACCAGACAGGATTCTTTGTCCTTTACAGAATTCCAAGAAAGGACAAACAAGTGTAGTTTTACACAGAATAACAAATGAACACTTAATTTTGTCTCCCTGATAATTCTGAATTATGATGCTTATATTAATATTAGCAGAATATGTTAGCAAAAACAAGACAAAACAGAAATCAAGCTAGACCAGCCCATGAGGATATTTTGCTAGAAATCCCATTACCTTGTTGGGTCATTTGTTTACAGGCAATAAAGAATTCAGTCCAGTAGATGCCAGATACATTGCAACAAAGTTTATCATAAGACAATTTCTTTGCTACCATATGCACACATGCTTCTCTGGGCCACTAGGTTTACAGTCTATTTCACACATATGTTCTTAATGTTACAAATGTAATTGCAGGTTTCAATATTTTAGAAGGTGTGATGAGCTGAATTGTGTGCTCAAAAATATATGTTGAAGTCCTAACCCTAGAACTCTATTTCTTTAGAATTATTGCAGATGTGGTTAGTTGAGATGAGGTTGTACTGGATAAGGGGAGCCCTTAATTCAACATGATTGGTGTCCTTATAAGAAGATGATACGAAGACGTGAAGAAAAAAAAAATCCAGATGAAGTTGGAGGCAGATATTGGAGCGATGCTGCCAGAAATCAAGGGATGCTTGGGTCCACCAGAAGCTGTAAGAAACAAAGAAGGAGGTTCACCATGAGAGAATATGTTTCTGTTTTTTTGAATCAGCTAGTTTGTGTTACTTTGTTATGGCAGCCCTAGGAACCAAGTACAGCCCTAGGAAAACTATTCAATTGGCTAGTGCCACATAAAAACATTGAGCTTAAAGACATGAGTTTCAATCTTGGTGCTACCGTACTTTGTGGTAAGTGATCTTTGTGAGATATTAAATGGTATCTACATCAGAGTAGTATTTGCATCTCTACTTCTTTCTCTTTCCTCCATTGAGCTATTCTGTGCTGAGAGCACTATTAAAAGAGCTAAAGAACAGATCCAACCTTTCCTTGAGTTCCCACTATATTTATAAAGTCATACCAGGTGCTACAGTGATTTATACTTGACACAGAGTGTAAACTGATCTCAGAGAATTAAAGTGCTCAGAAAGAAGGGTGAGGTTAAAATGCTTAACGCTGCCTAAATTTTGCCGTTCACGCCAGTTCAAAGAAAACCAACGGTATCTCTTGATGCAGGTATACGTGAAGCACAGTCTACACACAGATAAGAGCAGCAGGCAAAAGCCAAATAGGAATGCAAGAAAACATAAGGAACATTTCCTTAGTAACACAGCACATGCATTCCCTGGAAATGAAGAGAGTATTAACTGAACAGGTGAGACCAGTGTTTCACAGGGACCCACAATCACTGCCCTAAGACTGGTGACTCCCCACAAAGGTACTGACAGTAAGGTTTTTAAAAGTCAATAAATTAAAGGCTTGTCCTTTTGCACCCAGGCAGGCCCCAGAGTTCCCTAACAAATTTGACAACACAGTAGACTTTTTGACAGCCCTTTACTGTTTGGGTCCAAGTATATTGACAGCCCGTATTAATTTCTTGTATAGCACAGAGGAGCAATATGTGGACGAACCACAGAAAAAGTAGGCTTTTGACAGCTTCACCCCAGTGTCTGGAGATGAAAATTGAGATAATTATGTTGACCTTTCTCTTGGAGGTTCTTGGGGGAAATGAGATCTTTGAAAATCTATATTAACCTATCTAAAACATAGCCCCCAAAACTAAATTTCTTAGTAATCTGGAGAGTTTCACCTGCTATTTTTTCTTTACCTTTCTAGGATTGAAACAGTGATATATCCAAAGAAATTTAATCCTTATAATTGCAATTTCTACCTTTATTCCTTTTCTACAATTTTAGTTTTTTTTTTTCTTTTTTCAAATCCTGTTCCTGTGCATTCATTTCACGTAGCAGGGTTAATAGTATAATACAAATTGTAATTTAATGAAATTAACAAGTGTAAATGAGATCGTATATGCTTGTCTGTGTGTATGTAATACTTTCATATGATATTCCAGGGACTTTTCTGATCCTAGTGAACATCAGTTGTGGTTTTCACAGCATTGCAAAAAAATACGGTAAACCTTACCTGCACTACCTACTTTCTATAAGGAAAGGATACGGAAAGATTGTGGACAGTGTACATTTAAAGCTTTTTAAGGTTATTTATTCATTTTGAGGGAGACAGAGAGAGTGAGTGGCGAGGGGCAGAGAGAGAGGGAGAGAGTGAATCCCAAGCAGGCTCCACACTGTCAGCTTGGAGCCCAATGTAGGGCTTGAACTCATGAAACACGAGATCATGACCTGGGCCGAAGCCAATAGTCCGACGTTTAACTGACTGAGCCACCCAGGCTCCCCCAGACAGTGAACATTTTCAAACTCTCTCTCCATTTCAACTGAAACAATCCCTCTAATCTGTGTTCTTTGTAGACATGTAGGCTTTTTATGACACTGTCAAAGTACCCTTCAAATTAATCAAATGTTGAGGAATAGACTAAAAGTTTTGGAAAAAAAAATTGTTGAAATAAGACCTCATACCTAAATTTTGGATCGGAATAAGTACTCTCTCTTCCTTTTCTGGCTTCCTGCCTGAAGCATTTGTTTAGTCAATGGCCTGTGGTTTTCTATTAGTGCAAAGCTTCTTCAAGAGACAAGGAAAAGCTAACCAATAATCCAGCAATCGCAATAACAAATATTAATTCGGCCCCACTGGCCTGTCTTTCCAAAATCTACACGCACATAGGGTTCTCTGGGAATCATCTTACACACATGCCAGAAGTGTGCCTAATCATTCCACCATATGTGATGAAATTTTCTCTTGAAATTGAAGCACATTAAATTCAGACACGTGATCATAATTTATAGGTTCACACCACTAGAATACCTCAACACAGTGTTGTAAATATGAAATCTATTTGATGTCTATACTTTCAATCCAATCATTTCTTATAAAAATTCTGTTATACTTTAAAATGTTTGCAAGTAACATCACACCGGCGGGCACGTCCACACACACACACACACACACACACACACAAACACAAACACACACACACACACACACACACACACACAGTGTCCTTGATCTAATCTTTTTTTCTTTTTTTTAGGTTTATTTGTTTATTTTGAAAAAGGGACAGCGTGAGCAGGGGAGGGCCAGAGAGAGAGAGAGAGAGAGGGAGATAATCCCAAGCAGGCTCTGGGCTGCCTGATGTGGGGCTCAAACTCACAAACCATGACATCATGACCTGAGCTAAAACCAAGAATTGGCCGCTTAACAGACTGAGCTACCCAGGCATCCCTGATATAATCTACTTCTATCAAGAGATTTACTATACACCTAAAAAAAATCTCTGATGTCACTCACCACAACAATAGAGTTCCACTTTAATTAAACTCATTTCAAGGAAAAGAACACTTTAAAAGTCATTACAGAATTAGAAAAAAATGTTTGATTTTCAATGATTATCAATGATTATATCCTGGGGAACTAAGATGAGGAGTAGAGATCCAAAAAAAAAAGTGAAAGAAGAAAAGAAAAGAGACCAGAGAGAGAGAGAAAGATAAAATGTGGGGAGAAAAAGAAACGATTACGCCTTACATCATTTTTGTATTTTTGTACTAAAAAGCAGTTCTCATGATGCCATAAAATACTCATCCATCACCTTTGTCACCACTGTCGCGTGCCTACTCCCTTCTGTTCTGCATGCCAAACTGAAGCTCTGGGGCTCATATACCTATGCTACCTTGAGTCAACTTACATCAGAGCATCAGGAAAGATACTTGACAGCACTGTTTTCTTTAGCGTACATGAGGGAGCTAAGTGCTCTAGAAACATATATAGGAATTTGCTTAAGTTCCCTGGTGCAGCTGATCACATCTCTACTGATCTTTGATGATTTCCTTTAGAGGTCTGACAAAGACTTACCTCACAGCCAGTGCCACTAAATGCAGCGTCTTCTCATATGTATACATTTTCGAGATGCCGCTGTGGATCTAGATGCCTTGTTAGTCTTTTGTATGCTTTCGCCTGTTTTCTCTGTGTGGCCTTCAAGTTTTGCACTTTGTCTAAAGCCATGAGGACCGGCAATGCTATTTTTTTTCCCTGTTTATGTAGTGCTTACACACAGAGGACTGTTAGTAAAACTCTTCTGCTCTCTGCAGGATGCAGCTCCCTCTGCAATTTTGTTTTTTATCACTGTCCTTGAGAAATAACATTAGCTGTCACCCCTCACATGAAAGAGGTGGGGGAGAGAAAACAGCCCTCATTTTCTGGTAATGTCTGTTTCCTTTCAGGGTTTCCCAGATCATGTTTATGTATTTTCTTTTTGTCTCAGATCTTTTGCTGAGGTCTTGCCCTTCTCACGGTTTTCATGTGTATCCATTTTGTTTCCTAGAGTCTCTTTTCCATTAGAGATCTTTCTTTCATAAGCCTGTCTCATTCATCTTTTCTCACATCTCAACACAGGAGTTTCCAATTGCAGACACCCCATCTTGTCTCTTGACCCTGCAGGCTTCCACCTGATGCTAAAATTTTGACAATTTCAAAGTCTTATTAAAACCAATGTCTCTGCCACACACATTCTGTTCCCAGGATCCCTGTCTCTCATGATTATATGCTTTAATTTATGAAGGCATAATGTATGAAGCTTTTGCAGAGGCTCAAATATTATACATGGCTTTTTCTTCTAGGTAGAGGAATGATAATAACTAATTCTCAGTGAACTAAAATTTGGAACTAAAGAGGGCATTTATTTCACATGAATAATGTTAGCCAAAAAGAAAAGAGAACAAATATAACACCTCACTCTCAAGAAACATTTAATTTTAACAGTTTGTAGAAGCAAAAGGCTCAAGTCCACCCAAAAGCATGGTGTCTGTTGCCAAGCAACATAACTGGCCATAGTTTTCAAATATATATATGTATATATGTGTATATATATGTGTGTGTGTGTGTATGTATATATATATACACACACATACATGTGTGTATATACACACATATATAAGTATATATATGTGTGTATATATATGTATATGTACACATATTTCTGTGTATATATTGTCTATATATGTATATATACATATATATGTATATACGTATATGTGTGTATGTATATATATATGTATATGTACATATATATATAAATATATATTTCTTTTCTCCGCCTTAGAGAGAGAAGACAAATTAATACAGTGGGAGATATGGTGATTATGGAAAACTTAAGGCCTACGAACTACTTATAGCTCTTTAACTTGCTTTTGCAGTTTTATTTAACTTCTCTATTAAATACTTTTCATCCAAAACCATAGAGATACTCTGCACACTGACATGAACGCTTTTAACCATTACTAGCAAAGATATTTTACAAGGTGTTTTCAACAAATGAAATAGAAAAACTTTGAAGTAATCTAGGTTCTAATAAGTTAAAGCAGTTTCCATTTAAATAGCATTTATTCATTGTGAGTGCGAAGTACATCTTGCAGGAATGTGGCGGACCAAGTGTTACAGGTGCATCTAGATAACACATATCTAAATGACCAAGAACACACCTTCTTGTTAATTGTGTATTATTTAGATTGACAAATTTTTATATATGGAATATTTTCTATATTTAAATAAAAAGTCATTTCACATATTTATTTTTATATGTAATGAATAATGTTCTACTCTGACTAGCCTGTGTAAGAATAAATAATATATTATGTACTTTTTCATTGTTTTAAGATGTATTTTTTTCACATTTTAAAATTTCTGAAACTGGGATATATTTGTACTACTACCTTGTAGGCCCATATATTTAATGTTTATATTGCTTTTGTATGTTTATAAACAATATGATTTTAAAAGTCTCTACTAAATGCAAAAATATCTTCAATAAGTATGAAAAAATTAAGTGAAATGAAAGCATTGCCTAAAGTTCAATTGGAAGTATAGTTTAAAATCTCTTAGAGGTAGATAAAATAATAATACATCTTACCTTCAATGGTGTCTTACATTAAATGAAAAGTGGCAGTTTCTGGCTTGTATAGCGTGAAATCTTGTTCCTAACAGTTAATAGTTTGGGAATATTGCATTTCTTAGAATTTATTTTTGAAACATACATTATTTGGTTTTACCTAACATGCACTTTTAAAAATCCATTACCTCTATAATAAATATCTATTTAAAAATATTCCATTCATGACTACTGTATAAATTGTGATTTCCATTTTTTATGACATTAAAAATATACTTCCTCACACAGGAAAGAGCCATTTTAGTGATTCAATTAATGTTTATAATAGCAGACAATAGATTGGAGACTTTCTCTGACCTTGAAGTTCCTTTAAGTCCGTAAATCAACTGACTGGCTATTTGGTGTGTGGGATTTTAAAAGTAGAATTGTCATATAGCACAAAGAGGTGCTAATTTGCCTCTTCTTTTTTTCTTTTTGTGGTAGGTAGATTATACTTTAATATCAGTCTGAAATTCTTTAATGAATATATTTGACCAACAATTTTATTTCCTAGTTTGGATTTGAACAAGTATGTTTTTAAGTCCTTTAATGTCACAGCCATCTTTTCAATGGAAACAATAGGAAAAACAAATAATTACTCATACCTAAAAAGTTGATTTTCATTATTTCTTTCACTCTCCAAATTTTGATTTCTCTTGAATTTTCAAATTTATAAAAATAATTTAAAAATTTAATAAAATTAGACATTTCTGAGATGAGATCCACCCAGCTCATATTTTCATGTCTTTTGTAACAACAGCCAGTTTTGAGGAATAATAATTGAAGTAAGCATATGAATTTTATTCATACCAGAAAGGATTTGGCCATAGCTCACCTTGAACAGATGGCTAATGAATGTTTTTACTTTAGGACTCCATGGTTAGTCTCATTCAAAGTGATGGCCACTTCCTATTTTTGTATATGACTATCACCTACCATGGGACAGTGACAATTAGAAGCAGCAGGACCTCCAGGTGTTTTTCTGTAATTAACCAATTGTGGAGTATTTATATTAGCTATGGATGGAGGTGTCTTTTTATCCACTAGTAAATACACTTAGGACATATGATTTCTAAATAAGTAAGCGTAACATCCAATGATAATAAAAGGAGTATTTGAAAGAAAATAACATTTCAATTTTAGGCAGCCTTCAAAAGAAGCAGTGGGAGAAATTCCTGTGAAACACCATGAAATCTGTAAAGCTGTGGAAATAGACCCAGAGAAGGCAGTAGGCCCTGAGGGATGACGGCCAAAACTTTAAGCCAGGGAATAGCTGACTTGTGGACTCTCCAGGGAAAAGGCCACAGTTTATTTTTCACTTTCATTCAGTTTTAAGTACCTCTGACCCATAAGAGACATAAAAACGTAAAACTGAAAACGTTTTGTTTTTCTATTTCTCGGAAACCAAGTATGTTGAGTCGGATTGTTGAGCTCCATGTGACTGAATGCTTTGGTTGTAGAAAATCCACTCCTAGTCTTTGTGCCTGGGGAGAGTGATGGACTATAAAAATGGACACCCAAAAGAAATTTAACTTGTGACAAATCTAGTATACATCTGCAATATTTCAGTGTAGAGCCTAATGAGATCAAATGAGAAGTCTGAAACATCTCCTCAAGTGGCCAAACCCTATCATAACTGGTCTCTTTGCTTCACATTCAAGTTTCATCGGTGGCATTTAAAAATATCAGGACTGACTAATAAGTGTCTCTATGTAGATATCAACGTCTCAGAGGGTTCAAGATTATTATAATTTTGTTTCAGAATCTTTTAGGCAAATAATTTCAAAAGATTAAATTGTGGTGAGGAGGATGCCTCCTGTACCAGGCACCTACCAGTCAAATATCTTAATGTATTTAATCAACACAGCTATTTTAGCTAGCCAGAGAGCATACCAATTTGAAAGATGAAGAAAGAGATTGTTTAGTAAACAAATAAGGAAGACGGGTACTGGTGCTAGGTTAGCTTCCGGATGGAAGAAGGTGATAATGTGTTCATCTTTGTGTTAGATATCCCACCTTTTCAACTTGCAGCAAATATTGAAAAATAATTCTAGCTAAAGCAGTTATATGAAAAATGTGTAAATATATTCCTTACTCCCTCCCCTTCACAAACCATCTGAGCTTTCTTTCCTACCCATGTCATTTGTGGATGTGGCTGTGGCTGGCAATCATTATAAATATGATTTCAATGTCACAATTTAGATAATTTCCCCTATTCCCTTCACATTTTTGTTTCTTAAGCTCTAAGTTATTCTAGAAAGCTTATACTTTTAATGAAAATGAAAACAACTTTTAAAATATTTGTTCTTGTGTTTAGTAAAGTTTAATCCCTTTTTAATAGAACTGACTGAAGAGGATTAAACATGTGAGAAATGAAATGAATATTAAACACTTAGGAAAAAATAAATAGCTTTGTCACTTGAGACCACAAATACAGGGTCAGTACATTAAAAATGGCAGAAAAAAATAGAGTGGTATTTTATATATGTTCTTTCCAATTCAACTTCTGATATAAGCAATAAATTTGAAATAAGGCTTGAGGGGGGAAAAAAAAACAAAGGTTCAGGTAAAGGAAAGAAATTAGGTGAATGATGATCTGAATATTTGTGAGAAAAAATGTCAACTATCTCGAGCAATTTCACTCAATTAACAGAAGAAGTTACATGTCAAATTCTATCTGTGGCTGAATTTACTGGTTGACTGACTCTATTACCCAAATTTGGCAACACAGTATAGTTTCCTTGTGTGGATAGTTATTTCCTCAGTAAATCAAGAATGTCACAAAATATAACTACAAGTAATATTATTGCTACTATTACCACTGTCACTACCAGTGACGGGTTTAGAGTTTTTACCTTGTGATGGACCTTGTAAAGAATTGTATCCAGATTAGCTTTTTAAATCTTTACACTAAATACATTTAAAAGTTACTACTATCATCCCACCTTTAAACATGAGGGACTGAAACCAGCTGTGGTTTGGAGTCAAGATTATGCAGGCTTCCCTGATGTCAGAGCCCCTGCCCAACTAATACAGTATATTAATACTATTCCATCATTATTACAAACTGAATTATTCATATAATATTGGGAGTGGAATAATAGTTGTCTCTTCTTTTAGAAGTGACACATAGTGACACTTCTTTTAGTGACATAGTGTGTCATTCCTAAAAGAAGAGACATTACTCTATTCCCAAAATTATATGAAGCTTTGCTGTCATATAATATTGGGGATATTCCCAATATTATATGAAGCTTTGCTGTCAGAAAGACCTATGTATAATCCTCAGGTCTGTCATCTACTATCTGTGTGATTTTAGAAGAGATTAAGCTTTCGAAGCCTCATCAATAACCTGAAGCAAAAATCATCCACTATCAACCTTAGCACACGGGAGAAGCTGTGAAAAGACTTATTGAATAAATTATTAAAGTCTCTTATATTCCCTTAGGGAGGCAAGAAAAAAGTCAATCAAGTCGGTACCTACTATCTCTGTGATCATGCCAGTTTGTACAGGTATTAAATAACAATGCATGTGATAAGGTTATAAATTGACATTTAGTAATTAAATGCATTATTTACCACTACTCTTTGTGGTAGGTACTATTACTAACCAAGGATTGAAGAACTGCCATTTTCCCAGCTTTTGTGTCAGAGACAAGTAGTCTGTGAGTCCACTCAGGTCACAAACACCCTCTTCTGGCCCCACCCACCCAACGAGGCAACAGAAGGGCAGGCTACCCAAGGTTGAGGGAGACCACTGCCATTTGTTCACATTCTTTTCCTTCTATACAAGAAAGCTAAGAGTTCTCTACAAGCAATTTCTTTACTTCCAACTCTCTCATTTGTAACTCAACATGAAAACTCTTTTCTATTCCTTCATCTTCACTAAAATTGCTATTGTAAAGGGAATCTCATGGATTCTAAAACCGCGGGATGCTTTTCACTTCTTAGGTTTCTTTTATGCTTTTGACATTTGACTCTCTCAATCACTCTTCCTTTCTGAACCCTCTCTTCTGCTCCCTGAATATCATATTCCACTGTTCTTTCTCTAGTACTCTTGTTTGTTGCCTTTTAGCCTCTTTCATAGGCTCTTGTCAGTTTGTCCTTATAGCGCTAGAGTTCTGCACTTGAACTTTCTTTCTTTCTTTTTTTTTTTTTTTTTTTGTACCACTACAAGTTTTCCTCAGGTGATATATCCATCTCAAGTGTTTCACCATTTATATTCTGAAATTTTTAATACCGATTTCTCTGCTCCAGATTAATCTTCTCCTTTCCAGAGACATATTTGTCCACTACTGATTATTTATTCTTCATTATTCTACAGACACTTCCAACTCAGTAAGTTTAAAGTTTAAACACAAAAGCAGTGTTTTTTTTTCCCTCTTCCTTCCTTTAATGCCAATATAGCTTCTTTCTTGATATTCTAACCTCAGTGAACACCTGGTTGTCAACCCTGTGGATCAAACAGAAGACTCATGAAACATTTTGAATCTGTCCTTCAGAATCTACATCCAAATTGACAAAAATATTCAATTTATTCTACATCCTTGCAAGTCTTAAATCCAACTATTTCCTTCTAATTTCTTTTACAACCTTAGTTTAAGCCCCATCTTTTTGACCTGAAAAACTCTCTTTCTGGCCAAGGCCTTGCCTGCATCAATCCATTCTCCTCTTTGTAGCCACAATAATGTTCTAAAACACAGATTAGACACAATGACAATTTTGCATAAATGAAATGGTTCACATACCACTTAAAATAAATTCCTAACCTTTTGGAATGCTAACTGTTGTTGTTGTTTGTTGTTGTTGTGTTTAATTTTAAAATAATCTCATTCTTGACTCCCTCCTTAACTGGGATTTTTGCCACTCATTAACACATTTTCTATTACCCTGTCATGTCACCCAGAATGACTTGTAGTTCTACAAATTATCCATGCTCACTTAACATAAGTCTTACCTTAGAGTCTAGGCTGCTTTCTTACCCAGCAATGTCTGCTCTTACCCACCATCTTCAAGGGCTGAGCTTACCTGAACTTTAAAGTTCAGCAGGGCTCCTTTGTGTGTTCCCTGAAGGCTTTTCTGACCATTCTCTCCTTAACCAGGAGTACTGCTCTGCTGTGAACCAAGCCTCTTTTTTTTCTAGCACTCATCGCATGACATTGGGATTATCTGCTTATGGTTTTGCCTTTGTCCTGAAAAGTCAAGAATGGTGCATCTGTGCTGTGTTTCTTTGTTTCTCCAGCACTGAGCAGAGTGTCTGGCATAGAACTGAGTTCAACAAGTACTTGTGTCATGAAGGAAAGAACAAATGTGCTAGAGAAATTACCCATTGATATCTGAATAAGTACAACCTGTGCAAAGATACTGAAATGGCGCGGATGAAGGGATTGGCCAGATTGAATCACGAGGTTAGAATGGTTTTTTGGAAGAAGTATATACTGTGTCACAGAGAAGAAGGGAAAGGAGCAGATAACAGGACAGAATAATGGCTGGCATAAAGACACAGGGAGAAAAGAGACACACTGGCTCAGCTGAGGACACCAAGATGCTCACAATTACGAAGATATCTGAAGATATGGAAAGATATTTATTACTGATCAATTCCTATCAAAATAATCCCTTTCATTACGGTATCACTCTCGGCTTTGTAAAAGAGAGTCTCACCAAACACCAAGCCTTGAATCTTTTAAAGATCTTTCACAGCACATTCCTTCAGTGAAAGCTGTTAGTGTGCGATGTTTCCCAAAGATGATGTGTCGAATATTTTACTCTAACCAATGGGATGAATAATGTGAATATTTAAAACAAACAGAGCACATTATTTTTTATACGATGCTTGTGTTACTTTTGTCTCAGACCCAGCCTACAGACTTTAAAATACAAGGAAAAAAGCATAAAGCCCATCCTAGGACACTTCATTATAAGAAGGTAAGTCAAGCAGTCCTTAGAAATGAATGCATCTTCTGTTACCATAAAAGGGTTATTTTTCCGTCATCACTTTGTAATCCTAGAAACGCTGCCCAACTTGATGTGAGAGGTACTCAACTCAAAGTTGTGAAAACAGCTTCTCCTCAGTGTCTCCATTCTATTTGATTATTTTAGGGAAAAGAAAGTCCATGTAATGCCCCCTTTCCTTAATTTCTTTGGCTGACCTCCAAAGTGTGGCTGTCAGGTAGTGTTAGCTAAATAAGTATGAGTCATGGCCCGTGGCCCACTTACTGTCAGTCACTTGGATAAGAATATGCTCCCCCATATTAACACTGCTGAACGTAAGGGGTAGGGACCATCAATATAATTCTTTTCAGTCTGATGCCCGAAGGCTGAGTAAGGACATCAGGAACGGCTATCAAAACAGGCACAAAGACATTCATGGATTTACTTTTTTTAGTATAAGAGGTATTTTATACAAATGAAATTAAACTTCACTTTATCAAGGAAGTCTTTGGTGATGAACTTCATCTGCCATCTCTCACTTGGCAGCTTCCACCAGTATTTAGTCATGTTTAATATTGTAAATGTCATTGTTTAATATGTTGCTCTGTAAATGTGGTCTCCATTTGTGTGTGTGATGTGCGTCTGTATGTGTGTGTGTCTATCTCCTCATTTAGACCGTCAGCTCACTAGGGATGAGTTTTCTGCCTCATATTTTATATCCGTTCTCAGATCTTTCCAGAGTACCTTAACTACATTAATTTTCTGAGCTTATGCTAACTAAAAATGGAAAGATAATCTTGCTTGTGATTCTCAGATACACTCAGTTCTGTAAATTATCATAATATTGTTTTCTCCTAACTGTCAAAATAAAATGAGCCTAAGGAAGACAGTATCACACAAAATTTTCCAAACTGTATAGATTATCTCTCTGAAATACTGAGTATATTATTTTTATTTGTAGCTATAAAAACATGGATATAAGTATAGATATAGTTTTCCTTCCATCAAAAAAATGCATATAGTACTGTGTCACAAAGGAATCAACTCACATAAACAAAATTTCAAAGCCACAGGAAATTAATAATTTTATTTAAAGATCTATCAATCCCTGGGAGAAAAGGTTGATCATTTCATCTAGGATACCTTGCAATGTGAAGCACAGCTACACCTGCCTAGACCTCTTGAAAACTAACATAATAAACAGAAAAATGTGTCAATCTTTTTAAACTACAAAGGCATCGCAGCATCTTAAATACAATGATTTCTAACTGCAAACTTCCGAACACGGGGTACTCAGAACGGCTGTGGCAATGTTGTTTAAGGCTTCTTAACATTTGTTCTAGATTTTTCAGTTTTCACTCCAGTATTGTTGCTGTTGCCGTGGCCGCCGTTGTTGCGTTAATTGTTGCACGCAAATAGGTCAGGATGGGTTTAATAGATCTCCACTTGTACTAAAAGTCACCTGTGATGTGTGAGACGCATACACGGTGAACAGAGGCCTCGTTTTACTACTCCTTTTCTGACCCTTTTCGGAGGCAATGTGGTCACGCCAAGGGCTTGCTTATCAAATAAAGTGCATCCGTTCACAAGTGGCTAGGGACTCTCTCCTCCTTTTGGTCTCTGGTGGAAGTGGGAGGAATATGTGACGCTGCGGGCCTTACTGCCACGTGGTGAATCGGAGGATCGTGCTTTGGAGGGCGCCCCTGCCAGCGAGAGCCCCTGCCAGTGAGCCAGGTCAGAGGGAAAGCGAAAAATGACCAGTGAAAGTGGAACTGATAGTTATGGGGAAAAGTAGACGCTGAGAAGTTCTGTTTTAATTCTTGTGGGTTTGTTTATTTATTTTTTTTTAATTTTGTCCTTTTTAGTCTATTTACTTATTTTGAGAGAGAGAGAGAGCCCAAGCAGGGGATGGGCAATGATGAGGAGAGACAGAATCCCAAGCAGCCTCTGCACCATCAGCGCAGAGCCCGATGCAGGGCTGGAACTCAGGAACTGTGAGATCGCGACCTGGGCGGAGATGAAGAGTCAGATGCTTAACCGACTGCACCCCCCCAGGTGCCCCTAAACCAGCACTCCTGCTTAATCATTTCCTGTTCCTGCCAAGGTCAAGAGTCCGTTGCTTCCCCGACCATACCACCCAGGAATCCTGGTCTTAACTCTTGTAAACAACAGTTTCTTGTCACATACCGTGCCTATGTAAACTCTGTATTTTTTAATTTTATTATTGATTATAATTTAACCACTTCACAATAAATCGTCTAGGATTTTGAATCTCCATTTTGAAGGAATGGGATGATGCACACATAAAATCATTGTTTCATCAAATCTGGAAAATGTTTGGCCACTGATTGTTCACGTATTTTTCTGTCAGCCCTCTCCCCTTGAGAGATTCCAATTACATGCATATTAGGCTACTTCTAATTGTATATTATCACTTCTACGTGGAATTTGAAAGAGCTGAACTCATAGAACCAGACACTACAATGATGGTTACCAGAAGGCTGGGGCGTAGGAGAATGGGGAGATGCTGGTCGAGAGAACAAATTCCCAATTATATGATGAAATAAGTTCTAGGGATCTAATGTACACCATGGCAGGTATAGTTAATCATACTGTAGTATATGCTCAGAAGTTGCCAAAAAAGTAGATCTTAAGTGCTCTCATTGTGAAAAAGAAATGGTAATTGTGTGACGTGATAGAAGTGTTACCTAAAGTGATGGCAATAAGCAGTTTGCAAAATATGAGTGTGTCAAATCAACACCATTGTACATCTTAAAACTCACACAATGCTACATGTCAATTATACCTCAATAAAGCTGGGGAAAAATAAAGACAGACACACACACACGGTAAGTTTTCAAAAAATGAGTGTTTTAATTTTCAAATTTTATAAATGTACTTTGGAGACCTCAACTTTGAAAACAATTGTGAGGAGGGTCCTGTGTTTAATTGGATGAATTTATACCCCAAATTAGAGTAGAATGAAGTGACAGGGAATACAATTTTACAACATCTGAATTTGGCGAAGCATTCAAGCAAATCGCAAAATAGAGACAATTCATTTGATGAGGTTTGTCATGTAAAAATGTTTGTCAAAGGAAAGTATTTTGAATGAAGTAAAAAAGACAGTACATGTGAAAACATTTCGGTTGAAGTAGTCGCACATTTCCACAGAGAAAACAAGACAACGGAGATGTTCTCTGTTTAGCAGCGTTTTCTCAGAGCTATGTAGTACCTCAGTGTCTATAGCTATTTCCTAACTAAAATATCTATAAATAGTCTTATGTAAAAATATTATAATCCACAGAGAAAAGTCCAATGGGGGTGTCAAGAATTTTCAATTATTGTTAATAAAAGTCAACTTGGAAAAAATATTGAAGATTTTATGTGGAAAAGACTAATGGAAAAAAAATTTTTTTCCTTCAAATGGATCAATGACATGTTAGGAGAGACAGAGTTAAGACTATGTGGAATATTTAGTAAAATTATTTTGTTTATTTTAATTACTACTTTCAGCTAGTCCACATACTGTTTACCAATCACTTTATTGTATATGGATGTATATTTTCAGGAATAACTTCAGTTTTGAAAATAGTTTGTGACTTTTAACTTATTTTACAGGATTTCCTTTAAGTGAACATTTCAGAATTATCAACTTTTTAATTATTTTCAACATTCTCTGTCACATAATTGCGTGGCTTGAACAGTATATCACATGGTCATTCTCACTCTCGAAAGTACTGTGGAAGCTTCAGGTGGGTCTACTCTCCTGGGTGCATACTCTTTGCTGTCTTTCTGCTTCTACCTGGGCTACTGCCACACCCCTGAAAGAAACATCGCAGGGATAAAAAGGGCAGAAACACTTCAATTAAAAGGTGGCATTTCTTGGTTTCCGCTTTGTAGAAGCTTGAGGTTTCCCTGGACTCCATGCACAATCAATTGTACAAATACTATCCACTGATTAAGGATTCTGTTAGTGAAACTAGAACCCCATCTCCAGGATGTGGAAGTGTGTTGTTTATATATAGAGATTTTCCTTATGGATGCTTTAATGGCATGTCCCTTTACAAATAGACTATTTTGGAAGGATAAAATCATCTATCTATCTATCATCTATCTATCTATCTACCTATCTCTCTTTCTATGTATCTATTTATCTATGTATCTATCTATCTGCCTATCTATTTATTTTTATCCCCCCTTCTCCTGGACCATTTAAGAGTAATTAAATTACAAATGATTCCCCTTTACTTCTAAATACTTTAGTGTATATTTTTAAAGAATAAGAGTATTCTCTAAAATCTCTTACATAGCATCAATACAAGTATAAAATTTAAGAAATTAACATTGACACAAAATTGTCATCTAATCTATAATATGTATATTCAAATCTCACCAACTGTCCCCACGATGTCCTTTAGAGTATTTATTTGGGGGTCTGGGATCCAACCCAAGATTACACGTTCCATTTAGTATCATATCATTTTGATCACCTTTAATGTGGAATCATTCCCATGTCTTTCTTCGTCTTTCAAGACCTTGACATTTTTGTAAAGAAATAAAGTCACTTTAAAAGAAGCATTTACTCCAGAATTATACATTCTCTTAAATAAAATATGTTACCCACATGAATTTTGTGAGGAGGCCTCAGTTATGATAATTGAAAAAGATAAAGAGATCATGCAGTTGGGTTTAATTTTTTCTTTTATGATCTTCCATATTCATTATGATCTGTCCTTTAGAATGTGGGACCGATTTCCATGGGAAAACATGATGTTTGTAATCAATTCTGTGACAGCTTCTGGGGTGAAGGAGCTTAAGAAAAGGAAGAGAAAGAGGCAAGCTCAAGAGGAAGAGAAAGAAGAGAACAAGACAAAGGAGAAAGAGAAGAAGAAATAGTACAGCTTTCTTAACAATGCTCTAGAAAGGGTTTTCGTATTTGCTTATCCAAGAGTCCTCCTAAGGCTTTTCCACCATTGAAGATATATTCCACAAATATCCTAGAAGTTCTTCCTTTATCTTCTAAACAAATAAGTCAGTAAACTACAGCCCTCCAGGTCTCCCCAAAATACTGCAGGAAAGAATACTTCTATTGGATCCCAGTTTAATTACTTTAGGAGTGCTCGTTGTTACAATATTTCATGGCAAATGCAAGTGCCCTAGAAATTTACAAACCTGCTGTGGAAAAAAATGGTGAGGGGGCTTGGTTGCTTTTCACAAGTTTTTGGGAATACTAATGATACTATAACTGTGTTTTTAAATGTAAAAATGTAAAGTCCCCATGCAACATACCAGGTAAGACTGGTCTAGGAAACACTTATAAAGACCCCAGTACTTTATATAGAAAACATTGCTGTTTGTGTATTAAAACATGTACATTAGAAAAATAATGTTAGCATTGTGCAAGTCACTTGGAACCATGATAAAACATCTTAAACCAAATTGGTTAAATGTATTTCAGCAACACAGTTCTTTGATTTTGAATGCTTTAATTAAAGCATTCTCTTGACTTTGGTGACAACAGAGAGAACAAAATATCTTTAATAATTTAAAAATGAATTATGAAATCATTTTAATTTTGCTCTCTCTTTTTTGCTTTCTCTCATTACACTATGAACCTTTTAGTCAGGGTCAAGACCAGACCAATGATTCAATTTTTTTTTTTATTTCAAAGATTAAACATGTTCTAGTAATCTTTGAGAAATATTAATTTTATTCCAAGAATAGTTCTGAAAAAAATTTCTCCACCTTGTTCTGTTTACATTTCTTAACTGTTTTAGGAGTTAACTTAGACAGCGAGCAGTTATTTTGTTAATATGTGCTACTTCCCAGCTGACTATCTCTTGAGAATTGCACTTAAGATGCAGTAATTATTTTTGTCATTTTCATATAAATCAGTAAACTACATATTTAGTGTTACTGACATAGTGCTGTGGGCAATTAAAAACACAAATACTGTTGATAGCTATATTTTAAAAACAATTTAAAAAAAAAATCCTGTACTGTTTACAAGGTTTGTCTGTGTTCAAAATATCCCTGATGTACAATTGTAAAAATATTGGCTCAAACCTCCTTACGAATTGCTTTGTGGATCCCACTGGTGGATATAATGACCTCTTTCACCTTGTCAAAAGGGCAAACTTGTCAAGCTCACAGTAGTCAATACTCTGAAGAGCATCCCTTCAGCCCAGAAACATGGACCAAGTAGGGACTCCGGAATGCAGGTGCTGAGATGTGCGGGCTTGACAGAGACAAATAGTATTAGGACTCACCAGCTGATCAAGGACGAAGGGACACTCAGCCTCTGAAGCTGAAGCCCACTTAGATTTCTCCTGTATCACTTAATGATGTGAGCAGAGACTTAATTCTTTGAAGTCTCTGATTTAAGGAGCCGAAGAGCAAAGGCAGCCTTTTGCTTGATCTGATCCTTGTTATTAAAAGAAGCAGAGGAGATAAAACACTTTCTATTTTTACCCATTGATGTAGTTTCAGGTCAGTATTTTAGTCTGTTCATGCATATTTTGCCCTCTGACCTTATTTGAAAGTTTTAACTCACTTCTGATTAGACTATCAATTAATCTGTTGATATATTCTTTAACTGATTAGAGTTAACTATTTCTAATTTGAAAGAAACGGTTTTATTTCAGCTGACTTTTCGTCATCCATTTTACATTCCAATTTAAGATCCTACATGAAAATCTCAGAAAATTTACGAAAATGAATTAATCTATTTTGATAGCCTTTCTTAAGGAAGTAGGAAAGCTGGATCATCTTCTCTAAGTATAGCCCATCCTCCACTGTCTCTCAAAAAAAAACAAATTAAGAGGTGTGATTCTTTTTTCTTTTTTAATTTCCTACTCGGATTTACTCTGTATCATCACAGTTCTAGATAGTATCAATTGGAATGCTATTCCACACTATAGAATTCAAATGACCTTCTGAAAATTTCTGAAAATTCTCAAGGCAAGAAAGGATTGTGGCTTATGGTCCTCTCTGTTTTTGCTTTGCTCTTCCTGCTTAATCATTTCAGTTTGTGGATCTTATTGTGGTCCAGTACATGGTAGTTCTATTCTTTTTTAATTTTATTTTTAAGTTTATTTATTTAGTTTGAAGAGAGAGCACAAGTGGGGGAGGGACAGAGAGAGGAGACAGAGAGACTCTCAAGCAGGCCCCACACCGTGCAGAGCCTCACTCAGGGCTCAAATCCGTGAACCATGAGGTCATGACCTGAGCCAAAATCAAGAGTGGGACACTTAACCCACTGAGCCACCCAGTGCCCCAGCAGTTCTGTTCTTAAGGCGATCTACAGAAATATAGTATCCAAGCCTCTTCTACAAATACTTCACTCTCACATGACTTTGTTTGGAGTAGCTACATTTCCAGAAGGTTTTGATCAGGTAGGGAGATTTACAATGCAAATACTCTAATACAGTATTGATCATCACGTTTTGAAACTACTACATTCACAGTACTGTACTTCTCTGAAATGAATGCTCTCATCCTTCCCATTTTCCTCTAGACTCTGTTCTGTCTCCAAACTGCTATTCATATGTTAACACGGAAAAATGCATAGATTTTTTAATGTATATATTTAGTTCTAGCCTATTCATTGCCATGGGCACCTAAACTTCTATCCCAAATGGCTTATTACCATTATCATTAAAAAAAACAATGGCTTATTTTCTTAAATAAGAATAGTTTCATCCTTGAAAAGGAAACACATTTTAACTATGAAGAGATTTTTAAAAAACACCTTACCATACTTCTCTACATATGAACAGAGACCCTGATCACCAATATTAACGATGTTATAGATATGTTTACCTTTCACTACAGACTTCATATTTAGGTTAGCTATAATAGAAGTTAAGCCTAAAAGAAAATGGTAGTTTATACTTCCCCTTTTGTCATGCTTTTGACTTTCAGCCTGAAGGATAGCAACAGCCTTCATTACCTGAATTGTCATTGAGCTCACATCCCATTGTAGTGATAGTACAACTCCGAACATCAGTATCAATATCAATATCCTCCCTGGGAATAACAGCACAACCGGACTTTTACCTTTGGGAGAACTTGGTCCCTGTCAGATATTTTTAAGTTCAAACAAATGCTGTGGGACAAGCTATAAATTCTGGAAGCAAACCTGTCTTCTTGAGATGAAGACAATCAATACAGATGATCTGCCTTTAAATGATACCTGATTTACCCTTCACCCCACCCCATGTTTTAATTATACTATTCTTTCTCAGTATAATAACCCTAACTATTGCTATTGCAACTGACACTATTCACACGTCAGATAACATGTTATGAAGCAATGACTACTAATAAAGCACCTATGGAGGTGTAGACTATTTTTATGCAACATTCTTGTTCATTTTCTCTATAAAGCTTATGCATGTAACTAAGCCATAGCTCCAGATCTTCACACTGGTCATGGTTCCCTTATAACTAGCGATTAAGCATTGGAGCTGATAGTTCAAATGTAACTATGCATATCCACCAACTGAAATGAAATGTATTATGGTAATAGCTTGCATTTCTTCAGTTAATCTGCAACTTTTAGTTACAAGTGCCTGAAATGAGTGATTTTATTTAAAACAAATTCATCTTCATTAGAAAGATTAATAGAACAGTGTTGGAAAAATTATTTAGTATCTAAGAATTTCAGTTTCATCATCTATAAAGTTGGTATAATAAAGCAGGTTTCTTGGGACCATATGTGAAATCATAGCATATATGTAAAGCAAAGGTCGCCAACTCAAACACCCCTAAATGCCAGATTAATCACAAATTAACAAATCCAGATGAGTATAAGAGAGTATGAATTTTGGGGACTTTTAGACACCTGCAATAGATAGAAGTATCTAAACAAAAAATTTATCTTGGCTACACAAAATATTAAGGAGGAAAATCTGGCTGCAAATTGCTTCCTACTTGTAAAAATATTTAGTATGCAGGAGGTTCAAAAATCTAGTCCTCTTTTTCTCTTCTATTTTCCTTCTACCTTCTACTCTGACATATTGGGGACCTCAGGCTTATAAGTGGTAATCAAAGTGAAAAATAAAGATAGCTAAAGCACTTTCTATGTTCTTAAAGATCACTGAACCTCCTGGGGAGACACATAGCAAGTAAAATATAACCAGGCAAGAGCAATAATGGAAATTGAAGGGTAACAGAATATGTCTCCCCAAAACATGACTGTTAGAGTTCAGGACATGCTATCCCAAAATATGCCACTTTGATTGTTTTGAGCTGTAGGCACTTGGAAACAGCAGACACAGGGAGAGGCTTTCTCTGAATTCTTATCTGCCGGAACACAAATCCCCCAAAAGAAACTTAATTGTCATCAATCCCTCCCAGGAGTTTAGTCAAGACTGACTCTTATCACAGAAAAGGAGTCTAGAAGTCAACACCACACCCAGACAAACTTTGTCACAAATATCATACCTCCTATCTATTCTTCTAAAGGGCCATTAAACTTTGTAAAAAAATATTTAGTTTCCCCTAAGAGGCCTACATCCCTCTTCCCCTTTCCTATTAAGGTAATACTCAATCCTGAATTCTAAAGCCACCTCTTTGAGCTACTATTTTCTCTGGGTTTTCTTTCATACATACATTACATGTATGTATACATGTTAAACCTCTGTTTCTTTTTCTCTTGTTAATCTTTTATTACAGGAACTCTTCTAAAAATTCAGAAGGGTAAAGGGAAAATATTTTTTTTCTCTTCTACAACATATAAGCCAATGTTCTATATATACCTAAATCACCAATGAAGGGTTTCCTTAATGACTTCATCAAGGAAGTTTTCATAGATGATCTGGCAGTTGAGCTGCATCTTTCAGTAAAATAAGGTAGCCCATGGGAAAAGAGGAGGGCAAAGGGCGTTCAAAATTACAAGAAATATCTGTGCGAAAATATGAAGACATGAACATTTATGGCAATGATTCACCAACCTTACAGCCTTGTACTCAACTAATTAGACAACGACAGCATGCATTCCCTAGGGCTATAAAAATAAATAAATAAATATATATATATATTTTTAAAAACTAGACAAATGCTTACCTAGAGTCTTTAATTATTCAGCAATATTTTGAATTCCTAATGCTTTTACCAAAGATTTATTCCCAGCACCTAAAATAAATTTGCATGGATATTTCATTATATTATGTACTAACTAAAAACTTAAACTCAGCATATTTTAATGGGTTTCAACAATATAGTCATTTGGGGATAATTCATAATTACTATTGGCATTCCTTATCTTCTCACTCATGCCAAAGGCATCAG
The DNA here is from genome assembly GCF_014898765.1 of Herpailurus yagouaroundi. Taxonomy (NCBI): domain Eukaryota; kingdom Metazoa; phylum Chordata; class Mammalia; order Carnivora; family Felidae; genus Herpailurus; species Herpailurus yagouaroundi. The sequence goes on along the minus strand of NW_024412394.1, from coordinate 51,351,211 downwards.
CACTAAATGTTAGTTGTTTGATTCTTTTGGCTCCCTAATGGTTTGTTGCTTTGTGTCAGGACCTTATTGCCTCTGATCTGAACTGTTATAATATCTTCCTATTCTTCTCTTCCTCCTCAATCTACTCTGAATTAATCTTTCCATAACATAATTTTCATCCTATTGCTTCTCTGCTGAACAACTTTTAGTAATCCCCTATTGCCTACAAAAATAATACAAATAATTTAAAAAAATAAATAGTGACTATTCAGCTTGGTTCAAACTGTCAAAATGATTCTATGTTTTGCCAGTTGGCCAGAATGGGAGTGATAAGATATGAGGGAAAAAGAACAAGTAGAGTGTTAATTTAGAGAGTCCTGGCACTTTGGGTTTAAATCAGAGTTCAGTGATACTTTTTGTATGACTTGTTTGTTTGTTTGTTTGTTTGTTTGTTTTAAGAGTTGTGAATGGTTGGGGCACCTCGGTGGCTCAGTCAGTTAAGCCTCTGAATTTGGCTCAGGTCATGATCTCATGGTTCCTGGGTTCCTGAGTTTAAGCTCTCCATCAGGCTCTCTGCTGTCAGTGCAGAGCCAGCCTCAGATCTTCTGTCCCCCTCCCTCTCTGTTCCTCCCCCACTCGCTTTGCTCTTCCCCTGCTCACTCCCTCTCTCTCTCTTTAAAAAATAAATAAACATTTAAAAAAAAAAAGAGTTGTGGTGGGTTATTGTGACAATTAGAGATAATATAATAGATGCTCCAATATTTTCAGAAATGAACAGAACTGGATCTGGTTGACAAGTTCTGACAGCCTAAAAATAAGAATTTCAAACATGTTAGAGGACACTAGGAGACCCAGACATATACAAGGAGAGGGCATTTAAGAGGTAAACAGGGCAGAAATAAATAGGAGGACAATAAGAATCTCAGGGGATTGATATCAGGTGGATATCCTTGTAAGAAACAGGTCTAGGAAGTCCATTAACAGGAAAAAAAAAAAAAAAAAAGAGCCAGAGAAGAAATTGAGATCAGAAGTTTCATACAGCAGAAAATGGCACTGTCTCAGCAAATGGAGTTTCCAGGGCACAACTCAATCATGAGGTAAGACAGAATATGAAAAATGGAAACAAGATTCCCAAGCCCCTACTATATGAATACGGGCAACTTTGATTTTCCTTACTTAGGAACCAGATCTTTTTCAGAGCCCAGAGTTGGTAGAATCCATAGGGTGATCACATCTGGAATAAATAATATCACCCTGGAGTGATATTTGGACTAGAACAGAGAAAGGGATCCGATCCAGACTCCTATGTAATTTTCTTAAGTTTGAACTGGACACACTAAGGTTTGTTAATAGTTTGGGGTTTATAAATATTCTTTTCATCTATGAAAGAGATTTCCACTGTAACAATATATTCTGTATAGAGTCAGAAAGTCACATATATTCTCAAATACAACACTATAAAGCAATGGTCTATGGAGAAGAAGATAAATGTATATCTAAGCTTCTAAACCTCTCATCAGTGGTGGAAATAAAGAAACACACACCCTTCCCCCCAGTTAAGATGATTTAGACCATATTTGTTTAACAAAACCCTTACTATTGTTTGGAAACTTTTATTAACTCCATTTTACAGATGTGGAAACTGAGCAAAATAAGTTGAACTAACTTTCTTTAGGTAGTACTGATAGAAAGTGGTATAGGTAGGATTGAATTCAGTCAGTTTGGCTCTAAAACTACATTTAAAAAAAATAATGTTTAATTTTGAGAGAGAGACAGAGCACAAAAGGGAGAGGGGCACAGAGAGAGGGAGACAGGGGCACAGAGAGAGGGAGACACAGAATCTGAAGCAGTCTCCAGGCTCTGAGCTGTCAGCACAGAGCCTGACACAAGGCTCAAACTCACAAACTGCGAGTTCATGACCTGAGCCAAAGTTGGACGCTTAACCGACTGAGCACCCAAGCGCCCCAGGACTACATATTTTTCATCAGTATATCGTCTTGGCTGATTCTATAATAATCAATGATTAAATAGTGTCCATCAGAAGAAAAACAGATACCACTGAAAACTAAATAGAACTCCAAATGTATATAGTTTGTTAATACAATTTGTATGGTTTGTATAATAAACCATCTCAATACTTGAAGACCTAAAACGACAACTGCTTATTTATCTCATGACTCTAAGTCAGCTGAGTGCTTCTTCTGGTCTGGATCAATTCAGCTGATCCCTGTGCAGTACCCTCAGCTAGATGGTCTAGATTATTCTGGCAACCGACAGGCTCTTGGCCAGAGTGCCTTCATTCTCTTTCACACGGTTTCACATCCTCCAACAGGTTAGCTCAGGCTTATTCTCCTGGTAGTTTAAGGATTCCAGCATAAATCAAGGATCACAGCATGAAAGAGCAAACCCTTATGAGAAGCTCTTATCAAGACTCTACATCAGTGTTGCTCTCAACCCAGGGGTACTTTCCCCTACCTGCCGGAGATATTCCACAATGTCTGTAGAGACATTTTTGATTGACATAGTCAAAGAGTTGCCACCGGCATCTAGTGGGGAGAGGGCAGAGATGTTGTGAACAGGACAGGACAACATCCCTTCAACAAAGAATCAACGAGTCCAAAATGTCAATACTGCTGAGGTCAAGAAAACTTGATTAATTTGACTCACATTTGTTAATGTCTCATTATATAAAGATAACTCACGTGGCCTACTCAATTGCAAGGGATGAAAAAATGAACTCCAACTTTTGATGAAAAGAATTTGCAGTTATTTTTGCAATCTTCCATCGCAGTAATAATGTAAGCTATTTGACAAGAAGGAGAAAAAAGTAGGCGACAGCACAGCAGCAGCAGTAGTAGCAGAAGGTAAGGAATGGATTAGGAGGGGATATGAGGGCTAAAGAATATTCAGCAGGGCAACAAACCTGGGAGGTTGTCTTTAATATTTTACTTTCACTTAATGAGACTTTATGAACTTATATATGATTATGTACGATCTTTTCTTAGACTTTAAGAGATGTCTGTCTTTCAAATTGGTTATATATAAACATTTTTTAAAATTTTTCTGAGAGAGATAGAGTGCAAGTACTTGCCAGGGAGCAGCAGAAGGAGAGGGAGAGAAAACCTTAAGCAGGCTTCATGCTCAGCACAAAGCCCATCACGGGGCTTGATTGCATGACTATGAAATCATGACCTGAGCAGAAATCAAGAGTCAGACGCTCAGACGCTTAAACCACTGAGCCACCCAGGTGCCCTGGATTTTATATATTTAAAACACTAGTATAATCTACACCAATAGGACATTAGCCTATATATATATATATATATATACACATATATATATATATAGTATTTAAAAACTTTGTAAGAAAAACAACTGCAATTGACCAATAAGTCTGTCCATAATAATAACTGAGACTTTTATATAGTTCCTTAGTGATATATTCATTATTATATTTGTCTCTCTCGATAAATAAATTATTTATAAAGGATAAATTAAAATCAAAGTGTCTTACTGAAAGGTCAATACACGTGACTGCATCATAAATAGAGACTTTCCTGAGGGAATTGGTCTGTTACATCCATTGTCTTTTGGAGGAGTTAATCTTAGTTGTTTTGGGTTTTTTTGTTAATTTTCTGTTTTTGTTTTGGTTTGTTTTAAGTTAAGAAGAAGAAATAGAGAAAGAATAAGGAGAATTTATTCAACTATCTACTACTATTTCAGACACAAAATATAAGTGTTTGGATTTTTAAAAAAAATTTACATTTAATCCTCTAGTTATATTATGTGAGACACCTGGTAATAATGACTTAAATTTTGTCAATCTGAATGTTTCCAAATATGTGAATTTTTGGTGTAAACTGTGTGAAAAATTATGGTAATTGTTAATTATTATTATCATTATTAATGTAAGCAATATAGAGTTTACCTAAAACAACTAAAATTATTTTTTTTAATTACATGAATAAACTATATAAAATTGTTATAAATAAACCATTTTATACCTACACAACTTGCAATAATATATGGTTCAAATTAACATCACTAGCTATCTCATATTAAGACAATCTGTATAATTAAAAAAAATGTTGGGCCATTCTAAATATATTGGCTTAAAAATCATGCTTCATGATTTGGAGATCCTAAAATAACAACTTTGTGAAATCTTTATCATGCCAAACATATGTGAACATGTCCCGTGCAAATTAAGATTTAAAAAAAGAGGATGATAGACAGATATGACCAGAGAATTAAAAATTAAAAAGCAGCTATGGGAAACTTCTTTATGGTTTTAGTTCATAAAGTGAACATCATGGAGTCATAAGCCTGTATACATGCCTGTAATTCATCAGCTGCATGTACACATATGCCATTTTAACAGAGGATGAATTTGCTTATAGGTGTGTAAATATTATTTTTCTAGAAGAGATACAAGCTCCTCCTCAGAGCATCTTTGCCTCCAAACCTTAATAAGAAACAGTGCCGTGGGAAGAGGATAGCCTCTTGGGTCACTCAGACAGACCTGACTTTTCATCTTTGCCCTGCTGTTTCTCAGTACTGGTCTAGATTTTTATTATTATTAAGTTCTTAGAGGCTTAGCTTACTGGTTCGTAAAATGGGATACTACTACTGCCCTGCATGCTGGTTATAAAGGACGAAGATTAGTGTGGATAAAGCAACTTTTCCTGTGTTAACTTACAGTGTTTGTTCAGTTAATACAATTAGTTTATTTCGTTTCTATTTTTGTAAACGTTTTTGCATTAGACGTCCATATATTTCATGTCCTGAATGACTGTGATCTCTATCAGTTAGCCATTGGTTTTTCCCTTTCCTTGGTTCTTGGGAAGCCAGGAGTGTATGAGGAATGTCACACATATCCCACCTGGGTGGGGAGATGTTTGCAGAGTGTCAGCTTGTCTTATGCTCCCTCATCACATCCCCCCTAAAACTTTTTACCCTTAAATCTGTAAGGTTCCTGAAGATGGAATGTCTCATCTTCATGAGTTTCCACTGGTTTACAAATGTCTTAGTAATTTCCAAGAAAAAGTCAATCTTATCAATAGCCTAGCTTCCAGAAACCCATAGACTCAGTTTCCTGGATTCCTAACATCACACTACCCTCTATAGTGATGTGGGGAACAAAGAAGGCAAAGAAGGAAATGGTAGGGAAAAGTAAATTTCCTTATAACCTGCAGCCCATTGACAAATACTTTAGATAGGCAGAGTACAACATTCCTTGAGGAACTCCCTCCTTTCTTAATATTAGTGCTTTGCTAGAGAAAAAACAACCTTAGCTTGACAATAGCTAGGCCTCCAGTATCTTATGAGTCCTCTTTAGCCTATGAAAGTCCTTTTGGAAGTTTCCCTTTTGCCTTTACCTCCCCAACCCGCGCGGGGCCCCGCCCCCCGCCCCGCCACCAACTCCATAGTGTATAATCAGTCACTCCTCACAACCCCAGTGCAGCTTTTTCTACCCATGGTCCTGTCTTCATGCTTTAATAAAATTACCTTTTTGCACCAAAAACAAACAAAAAAACAAACCAAAAACAGCAGCAGTAACAACAACAAGAAGAACAAGAGGGAGAAAAAGATGGAGAAGGAGGAGAGGAAGAGGAGGAAGTTGTCAATATATTTCAGATTCTAATTAAGTTGTCTACATGGTGCTTTGTCTTAGCTCCTTTCTAGCTCCCAAGATTTCTAAATTCTTACTGAAAGTAGAAAACAAGAAAAGGATGCTTGCCTCCACCAAGTTCAATTTGCCTAGTGATGCTCATTCTTTTTCTTTTTCTCATTACTAATTTTTATCCACTCTAGATCGTCCTTGGTTTTCCTGTGCACATAATATGCACTTTAATTAAGAATCTTATATATTAGACAATAATTTAGTATCTTCAATTTATACCTTTAAAATGAAATGTTTAATTTAGAAAGTGTAAAATAGATTAGGAAAATTTATCTGGATGGTGAAGTGGCCTGAGTTCCTGACCAAAACCTCATTCTGTATTGTTACCACTTATGTCTGAAAAACAACGTAGCTTTGGCTAGCACTTGGAAAATACTCTGTTTTCCCAATGTCAGAGTAATTTTCAATTTATCTCAGATGTGAAAGATCACCAAAATTATCTTAAATAAAATGCCATGTTCATTAATTCTATCCCTAAGGAAAGTGTGATGCATAGCCAATATTCCTTTTATTGATTACTTATAGTGTGTTAAATAGTCACATTGTAAAACTTGAAGGACAGAATTATAGATACTTGCAGACTACAAATAACTCCAAAATAAAATATTTCTGCACAAATCTTTGGTGACTGGCTATGGCAAGAAGGCAATATGAATTGATAGGCTCATTTATCTTCACCCTCTTCAGAGACCACTTCATATTTTTCACCGACTACATTAATACATTCTGCATGTTTGACTATGAATAGTCACTGCTATGAGATACCTTTCAACAGCCCAGAACAGTTTAATATTATCAAGGTTACAGCTGTACTTGTTCATAAATAATTCATTTAAAATGCATTTTTTAATTAAAAAAATAGGTCATATGATTCATTTTGAAGTCCTATGGGTCGTTGGAAGATCACTGGGGGATGATTCATTAATACCTTCTCTAGAATCTGCAGTCTGCTATCCCACATTTGTTCATAAATGAACTGAGTAATACTGCCTGTGATTCCCAGACTTTCACGGCAAAATTCGCAGAGGCACCTTTGACGAGCACCTCCATGGATTTAAAAACAATATGGGTTCATCATATTCCAATACACAGATACCAGCCGTGTGGTACCTGGAAACCTTTGCCCATTTGTCAGGCTAAATTGTAGTTCAGATTTGGCAGCGAAGAAAATAGGGCATCATAGTTTTACTTGTATATAACATTACCAGTAACTGTAAACTGACACAATTGAATAGAAAAGAGTTTAGGAGATCTGTGGTTACACATTTCTAGCCCTGCACTTGAGGTCTTTGGGGGACATGATTTTAAAATGGAGTAGTTATTGCAAAGCCTGTTTACAGCTCTGTTTTGAAAGATCACTGAATAAATAATAGTCAATAACTTGACAGGTGAATAAGATTCTCCTAAGTTTTGGCTTCTGAGGGCATACATAAACAACCTATTTAGGAATCTATAGATCCACAGCATCCACTGCAGGACCAGTGGTATTCTAGTGGCATCAATGGTTAATGCACCTTTGAGAGGACAAGTCACCTGAGCAGTAGTTCACCTGCCAGAGTTGCTGAAGCCACAGGTTTGATCCCTATAAAAGCTTAAGAGAGAGAGAGAGAGAGAGAGAGAGAGAGAGAGAGAGAGACTTCATTCAAGCCCACAGATACACACATAAATTCATTTTGCAAGGTAACCTGGTTTGCATTATACGGTTTATACTATCTCACATGCATTTTCAAACTCTCCCTCTTCACTGGTTTTTCTGTCTCAACATAGAAATACCCCCCAAGAACTGCTCATCTTGAAAATTTTAATGATAGGGATGTCTGGATGGCTCAGTTGCTTAAGCATCTGACTTCAGCTCAGGTTATGATCTCAAGCTCCACATCGGGCTCTGTGCTGACAGCTCAGAGCCTGGAGTATGCTTCAGATTCTGTGTCTTCCTCTCTCTCTGTCCCTTCTCAGCTCTCTCTCTCTCTCTCTCAAAAATAAATACATGTTAAAAAAAGAAAATTTAAGAAAAAGAGAAGTTTAATTATTAAAATACAAACTTTCGTTTTACTTCCTTTATGTATACTAACTATATGCCTATGATTATCCTTGCTTTTTAAAACAAGATGGTCTCCACTTCCTTGCTCATGCTACAGCTTAGAGCCGTCAAACATCCATACCATGTTCTTCCAAAAACATCGAACACTAAGGTCAATGATTGGTTTCAAAATTCACTGAACGCTTGGTGGCGTTGTCTCACTGCCCTGGTATTTGACACATGACACATATCCTTTTTTTGTTAGTGTGACACCATTATCTCCTTCTACATAAAGGTCTGTGCTCCCAACACTTTGATTCTTTTCTCTATTCACTATTCTCTATTGCTCTATTCTCTTCTCTATTCACTGTGTATCCTAGACAGATATCCATATTCAACTTTCTTCAGAAATAACTTAAAGAGATGTTAAATTCTAAATATACATCTCCAAACCATAGACTGTGGTAAGATTTCAATGCATTCATCCAATTGCTTATTGCTGATCTCTACTTAGAAGTTCTGATGCATCTCAAACTCAGTGCTTAAAATAGACAACATCGTCATCTCCTCAAGCTATTCTTCCTCCTCTCTAAGTAAATGGCATTATCACTATAAAGTAGAGTTTTTGTATCTAGTTATTGTCTGACCACAGGCTGATTTCAGACCTCACTAAATATAGATGTGCTACCTTCTCCTTCCAACTGTCCTGCCAAGTGACAAGGGTTTATGGATGGCTTCTCAAATTGAGATTATGGGAAAATTCTACAAGAGATAAACTAGACAGGGGCAAGAGACAACTTCATTTAATGAAGAGATATAGATTGGCCCACTCCTGCTGGGTGGACATAAATCTGAGAGCTCGATGCTGAGCAGGGGAAGATTTTATCAGGTACCTATGACAAGAGCAGCTAATACAGGTCTAGCCACAAGGTGAACAGTAGCAAATGATGTTTCCATTTCCCAATGGGTTTGACAACTGAAACAAGACCATTCAAAAAAGATCATTTACCAAGATGTTGTCTATATGGCCCATCACTTCTAGCCTTATCTCTAAGGACTATTTAACATGCTTATTCCCTTTTTTCTCTTCCCTCTCACCTCATTATGGCATAAAACCAAAACTGGGCAAAATCTAAACTTTTTTCTATTATCCCTCACATTCCTTCTCTGATATATGAATACAGAGCTGACTATCTACTAGAATTGGAGAAATGGAAAGAACAGGAGGGAGAGATTCAGACAATACCTCAAAAGTTATTTTTTTTTTTTTGCCACATTAGCCTTAAGAATCACCTTAACCTCTCTTATCTGTATACAATTCTTGTTTCCTCTTTTTCTCTGCTGAGTGGTTATGATCTACCAACTTCTAGATCCCTCTGTCATCACTAACAATAGCTAGGACCCAGATGGCAGGGTTCATCTTACCCCTAACTCTTAATTTTACCCCAGTCAATTTCTTAGTCCACATAAGTAGCTAATCCTAGGAAATTTTCTAATTCAAGACACAACTGCCACTAAGAGAAATAATCAAGCCTAAGGAGTGGTCAGGGACAACTCCAAGAGGGGAAGGCCCCATGAGGCCCAGAATTCATTCATGTTCTCTTATTGAAACTGGCAACTCTATAATCAGACCAGAGTTGTTTTTTTTTTTTTTTTGTTTTTTTTTTTTTGGGACAGAGCGAGACAGAGCATGAACAGGGGAGGGGCAGAGAGAGAGGGAGACACAGAACCGGAAGCAGGCTCCAGGCTCTGAGCCATCAGCCCAGAGCCCGACGCAGGGCTCGAACTCACGGACCGCGAGATCGTGACCTGGCTGAAGTCGGACGCTTAACAGACTGCGCCACCCAGGTGCCCCCAGACCAGAGTTTTTATCTGTGCTAACAGGTTGCCCGACATGCTGCTTCACCCATTCAGACTGTAGAATAGCATAGGCAAAGCCTTTATTGATATAGCATTTGGTAAGTCTAAAAATAGGTAGTATCTTCTATTGCCAGTGTTCACATACAGGAAGTGTTGCATTACCAAAGCTCTTGTGACTTCTTTCCCCACTTAGATTTCTAACTCCAGCATATTTCCTTCACATGGACATTACATTCTGACAACAGCTGTCTTTCAATCCCCTCTCACCATAGTCACTTACCACCACCTTCCTTGTGTTTGAACTCTTTGACATCCTCAAATCTCAAGTGATATGATGATGCATCAGAATCTCTCTTCTGTTTCTCAGAATCGGTTGGTGGATATATTTTGTTTTTGCTTTTGTTTTTCACATCTCTGTCAGTTTGCCTATACTTGTCAACAAACTCACCCAGAGGTGAATGGACCATCATGGAATATATCAACCAGTTATTTGGAGATACTTCTGTAATGTTATCCATGAGGTAGATGGACTTGGTCTACCTCATCCCCAGGAAGACTTTATAACTCAGTACATTTATTTTCACTGTAACTATGGTTTGTATCTTAGCTACTTCTCTCTCAAAATGATACTCAGCAGAAAGATAATACCTGAGGAAACTACTAGTTACTCTGGGAGAACTTTAAGCCACATTCCAGATTGCCAAGGGCCAGCTCATACAGGGTATTTATCAATACCTCAGGCAAGGGAAAACAAATGGGAAGCATTTCCTGGTTCTGCTTCACATTCATATAAATTATCTATGCATAAGGAAGGGCAGAGGAACTCAACTTTTCTGAATTGTAAAATATACTTGCTGTATGACCTTATGACTTCAATTCTCCTCCATCATACACTGCTCTCTGCCATGTCTAAGCCACTGAAAACATGCGAATCCAATTCAAGATTAAGAAAATAAAATGGATAGTAAGTGATGTAGTTGAGTTACACAATACCACCTTCATCTCTGGTGTGTGCCTCACTGATTATAATAAATTTTCAGGCATCCCTATTTTAACCAAAGAATATGTAAGGACATACTTGTCTTAAAAAAAATGAAATGGGTAGGGGTGCCTGGGTAGTTCAGTCGTTAAGTGTCTGACTTAAGCTCAGGTCATGATCTCATGGTTCATGGGTTTAGCTCCATATCAGGCTCTCTCCTGCCAGCTCAGAGCCTGGAGACTGCTTTGGATTCTGTGTGTGTGTGTGTGTGTGTGTGTGTGTGTGTGTGTATGTGTGTCTTCCCTTCCCCTGCTCATACGCTGTCTCTCTCTATCAAAAAATAAATAAACATTTAAATGTTTTTTAATTAGAGAAGAGGGGTGCTTGGGTGACTCAGCAGGTTAAGCATCTGACTTCAACTCAGTGCATTTGAGCCCCATATCAGGCTCTGCTCTGGCAACGTGAAGCCTTCTTGGGATTCTCTGTCTCTCCCTCTCTCTCTCTGCCCCTCCCCTACTCATGCTCTCTCTTTCTCTCTCTCTCTCAAAATAAAAAAATAAACAGTTTTTAAAAATAGAGGGGAAAAATTAACATTCAGAGGTGAGGGCCCCCAAAAGAGGATTAGTGTCAAGTTTAAGATTATCACTTAAAGCCATCAGGGTATATGCCATCTGTAGCTAAATAATCCTTTAAAGGACAGCTCAGGAAATGATGCCAAGATTCACATCCTTCTCTCCACTCTTAGTCTTTGTCTCAGCTCTGATTTCTCCAGTCTTTGTAATTTCACCTTCTTATCTAAAATGTTCCTTTTTCTTTCATATTACTCTTTGTTTGGTGACATGTTTAGAAAGTCTGCCCAGGTTGTGTTTTTGTATTTTCTAGTATCACTTCTTGAATTAGAGCAAATCTGGATAATGGACAGGAAGCTCCATCTTCTCTCATTGTTCTAAGTGCAACTGCACATTTATCCAAACAAGAGAAGACTCCACAATAGAGAAATATAGTTAAAATGATTCAAATTACTGTGTTCCCTGAATAGATTTGAAAATTGAATCCCTCAGATTAACTGGTTGGCCCATGATCACAACATAAAAAAAAAAAAAAGAAAAAAAAAAGAAAAAGGTGTAGTTCATAGATGACACTGACCTAGACTTTAGAGGATATGCTTGAAATTATGAATAGTGCACAAATCTGTCGTCCACTACTGCCCTGGATGACAAAAACCTCAGTATGGGACCTGAGGTTGAAATAAGAAGATGGAAATAAGTATTGACACATATTAAATCTTGAATTTTAATTAAAACAGATAACTAGCAGAGATATGATCAGGAAGAAAAAGAATATCATTCTAAGAAGTCTAAGAGCTTGACTAATAAAGTCAATATTACAGTAAAAGCTAAAATGCTTTAAAAAAAGAAAGAAAAAAGACCTAATTTATTTAATAGGGGGAAAAAAGTCTGAAAACAGCAATGCTATCATCAGTGGGGTTTACTTATTTATTTCTTTTAAATATTTATTTATTTTGGGGACAGAGCTCACAAGCAGGGAAGGGCAGAGAGGGTGGGGGACTGGGGATCTGAAAGGATGACGCACTGACAGCAGAGAGCCTAATGTGGGACTGAAACTCACCAATCAGGAGATTGTGACCTGAGTCGCCAAAGTCCAATGCTCAACCAACTGGGCCACCCAGTGGCCCATCAGTGGGGTTTAAGGAGGCAAAGTTGGTGTTGTGTACCCACTGCTTCACACAGGAGAGAGCCCCTGCAGCCAGGACACAGAATAATCTTATTAACCTGGAAGAGGAACTCTATTACTGAGCAGGGATAGCTCACTAGACTTCTCATTGACTTGGATGAAATAGCTGTCAGAACTTCCCTCCAACCTGTCCTCTAAAACTAAGCTCGTGAACTGATTATCTGAGATCTACTCTACTGCTCTTGATTTCAAAATACCAGTAAAGTAGGTGACTTCATTAGAAGGTGGCCATAGTCTAGTTTTTTAAAATTTCTTCAAAAAATTTGTATGATTCACTGGACATGCAGAAAATGGCTTTGTATGTTATATCAACCTTTGGAACTTAATAAACATGTGAGTGCAACCTACTGTGTGGCACTGAAAATATTGTTTTTCTCAATATGCCAAGTTGAACACTAAAGATCTCAAACTGTGGCAACTGCTTTGAAAAGCCTCAATGCCTGGCATAATGTATTTTGGGTCACCTTTCTTAGCAAACATGCCAATCTTGGTGCACTCCATTCCTTTTCTTTCTTTTCCTTTCTTTTTTTTTCCTCTTCTTTTCTTTTCTTTTCTTTTCTTTTCTTTTCTTTTCTTTCTTTTCTCTTCTTTCTTTTCCTTTCCTTTCCTTTCTTTTTTCTTTACTTTTTTTTAATAGAAAAAATTTTTAAGTTTATTTATTTATTTTTGAAAGAGAGAGAGAGTGAACAGGGGAGAGGTAAAGAGAGAGAGAGAGAGAGAGAGAGAGAGAGAGAGAGAGAGAGAGTCCCAAGCAAGCTCCACACTGTCTTTGTGGAGCCCCATTCGGGGTTGGAAACCACAGACCATGAGATCATGACCTGAGCTGAAATTAACAGTTGGATGCTTAACCCACTGAGCCACCCAGGTGCCTGGTGCACACCTTTTCAACAATGTAGCAGACCTAGACTCAATGGAATTCATTTGAAAAAAAAATCTACTGAGTTAGTCGGTAATTGAAAATTAATGAGTTTTAAAGTAATTAAATAAAATATTGAAAGAAAAAGAAGTAACAGTTAAAGGAAAGATCACATCTGGAGACTTGCATACGATTCTAAAGTTTCAAGTTTCACATTTAAGAGAGAATTCAAGTTATTGTGAAAGTTATTTATAAATATTTGAAGGCTCAGCAATTGCTAAAGAGTTTTGATTTGTTCCATGTGAATCTAAAGGGGCAGAACCAGGAGTCATTATAAAAGTAAAAGGGGAATAGTTTTTACTTGTTTCATTTAAGTGGGCTGTGTTATGGGGGATGAGCTCCCAAGATGTGAGCCAGATTGAAAAGCCTCCTTTGGCGATATTTTATTTTTTTTTATTTATTTTTTTTTTAATTTTTTTTTCAACGTTTATTTATTTTTGGGACAGAGAAAGACAGAGCATGAACAGGGGAGGGGCAGAGAGAGGGAGACACAGAATCGGAAACAGGCTCCAGGCTCTGAGCCATCAGCCCAGAGCCTGACGCAGGGCTCGAACTCACGGACCGCGAGATCGTGACCTGGCTGAAGCCGGAGGCTTAACCGACTGCGCCACCCAGGCGCCCCAAGGACTATGTGACTTCTAAGTGACATTCCAACTTGGACGGTTTGATGCTTAAAGAGGTTAGTGGAAGGTCAGTTAAGGAACCTCCATATTATGATTCCTGGTCCAACCCTCTCTCCATTATGTTCTCTTTTTGCCATCGGTAGTTGTGATTTTTTTTTTTTTTTTGAGAATATGGAGAAGATACTCATTTGCCTGTTGGCTTGTTATATATTCCTTTGCATAATCATGTTCTGATTTGAGCCTCATGAAAAAGGAAAGGAAAGGAGCACCTTTAATCAGGAGGAAAAAGGAGAACCTTCAATCAGCATCAAATTGTTATTGCCCACACAAAAACAATTACTTGCATGCCAGATAAGGAAAATGCCTCCTGAGTATATCTTCTTTTCTTAGTTCTGTGCGGTAGTGTTCCGTGGCTGGTAATTGTATGTTTGGAAACTAACTCACACAAAATATTAGACAGGCCATACTAACTGTTCACTCAAGGATTTTTTTATTAATCTCCCACAGGCAACTCCATTCCCTATATGGCAATTAGGGGATAAGGGGATAATTCATTAATCATATGCTCAGGAGAAAATAGCTTATGCGGTCTGTTTTTGTCTGTATCGGACAAAGCAGCAAATGCAAAAATGTTTATTGTAAAGTACCCTTCCTCGTGAGAATGAAGAAAATAGGACTTAAACGTAACATTTTAATTTCTGTAGAATCTTCTTGTATTTGAAACTGTCTTTATGTTATCATCACTTCATGATACACAAATCTTGAGTTCCCGAATGACAGACTAATAGAGAAGGAACACTAATCATGGAGGCACAGACAATTAAAGAGCAGAAGCCAGGGCCGATTCGAACCAATTAACTGAATCATGCTAGTACTACATATGCAACACAATCCAGAGAGTTGAAAGCAGGAATCAAATAACAGAAATGGTGTATGTGATTTGTGCGTTTGTTAACAAATTATATCAGAATAAACCTATGTTTCTTTTTAATAGTCAAGTGTGACATTTAATTTTTAGATTCCAAATGAAGAAAGCATTTGTTAGTCTCTAAAGATTATATGTACATCTTGCCTTATAATTTAGTATCTTTCCACTATTTTTATGTTTGTTTTAATTTCAATTTCATTGGGTTAATTTATATCATGGTGACGATGACTCTATTTTCTTTACAATTCAACAATAGCACACATTTATTTAAATACCATAATAAGAATTTCTTAAATTCTTTTTGATTTCAGATTAAAAATATCCAATCATTTCTCAAAGTATCATTTTGGTTAACACTTTTTTAAATGTTTATTTATTTTTGAGAGAGAAAGAGAGACAGAGCGTGAGCAGGGGAGGGGCAGAGAAACAGAGACACAGAATCCGAAGCAGGCAGCAAAGAGCCCAATGCAGGGCTCAAACCCATGAACTGTGAGATCATGACCTAAGCTGAAGTCAGACACTTAACTGACGGAGCCACCTAGGCACCCCTTGGTTAACATTTTTATTTTCATGTCCATGCTATCTCTAAAATTGGGAAAAATGCATTACTTGATTTTAACATTCAATAATCTCCATATTAAGTAATTAGTTTTGCTGTTGTTCAGAAGAACACACATATACACAAGAGCTCACTACCAGCAAATAGTAGCATTTCCTAAATGAACAATAAGGAGTCAAGCTTCAGGTCTGCTATGAAATTTATAAAATAGGATTTATAATTGTTTTCTCTACACTCTGAGATAATCCAAACACTGTTCCTTGGACTGTCTTGTCCTTCTTTTCACATCCCACTTCCAGCTTTGGGAAACGGAAGCCACCTACCTTCAGAGTATTTAGTCTCAAGGTTGCTCTTAATTACACGTGTAAACTTCCAGCTTTGCAGCCACGGCCCCAGCCTCTGCTCCTACACCACTGCAGGCCAGCATGGACTGTTGCTGGACACAGTTTTGAGCTTTATTCCTCCTATCCCCAACTGCAGCCCTCCCCTGACACCCACTTCCAGTATTGGAGACCACCAAAGGCATGCTCAATCTTGTCAATGTTTGGGTGTGGACCAGTGAGGAACACGATTGAAATGATACATGTGATGATGAATTGCACACTTTATCCTGCAGGTTTCAAGGATCTATTGAAAGTTTTAAAGCAGGTGAGTTAATGATAAAAGCGGTATTTCAGAAGGATAAATTCTCAGTGGAGTACAGCAGGGATTGCATATGGAGGTGAAAATGTATATAGGCAGAGATACTAGCATGCAAATAGCCAGCGCTGTGTGGAAAAGATATAGAAGGATTATGTCCTCTGCTCTGAAGTAGCTTATAATCTCACTTGGAAGGCAGAACTAAGGCACGTGAAACCATTTCTTCTCTTCTCCGGAATTACCTGGCCACTGTCATCATGAAACAGTGGTTCATTTCACCACGTAACAAAAATGAGAACAATATGCACATAGGTTAATATTCTGAAGCATATGGATAAGACTAAGCAACGTCAATGTTAAGTCAGTAAATGTAAAACACTAGGGAAAGTTGCCTTACTGAAGTCTGGATCTTTATCATCGATACCAAATATAATGCAAAATAAATGAAAACAAAGAAGAAAAGACAGTAAAGCCTTAGAAAAATACCGAGGCTCCATTATGGAATAGTAGCCCTTTTACAAACCCAGGCATTTGCCCGGTGATTTCCTTCTGCATGTATCTGTTTAGGAGAAAGAAATGGGAAGCAGTTAGAGTTTAAGGTTACAAAAACAAGGCAAGGGACAGACACATAGAAGTGCCCATGTTGGATGGTGCTTCTGTTGACAATGTTGTTGTCAGAATGTAAAGGGATAACAGAGAAAATCAGCATGAGAACAGCAGTCTTGTCCACAATGCCTTTCTAGAAGAATAGCCTAGGTCTGAATAAATGCGCTTTGTGTTTCTGGCTCAGCTCTGCCTTGTCTGCTACCTAATTCAGCCCACATTTTACCTGCTGGCTGCCACCTTTTATACACAGGTGAGGACTATTCCTTGGCAATGCTCAGCTATGTAGCATTACCTCAGGCACCATTACAGTGTCAGTTTAGCTGGTTAGAACAAAACGTTCAATAATCTAAAGGCACAGAGGGGTGGTTTAATCAGGCCATTTGGCTTTGTACAGGAAACCTCTCCCCTGCAAGGCCTGGGGCTGTCCTTCACACTCCCATCCCTCAGGGACAGTGCAGTTATGCTGACACTGTCTGGAGAACCTACTGTGACAAGAGGGTCATTTTAGGGATGTCATCCTGTGGGAAGCCCACATTATTTTCCCACTAGTCAAGTTGTTTGGAGGTTGGTTTGTCTTTGTGTATAATGCTTAGCTGTAGCCCGTGTCCTACAATTTGAACAGCTACTTGAATAATCTATTAGAACATACCTGCTTCAGATGTAGAGGACATTGAAAACCTCTGTAGCAGGTATAAAATCACACGAGGCCCTGAACTGGTTGGGATCCAGTATTTGTAGGAAAGGTCAAAAGGTGACATCCTCTTTTTTTTTTTTTTAATGTTCATTTATTTTTGAGAGAGATATATAGAGCACGTGCAGGGAGGAGCAGAGAGAGAGGGAGACACAGAATCTGAAGCAGGCTCCAGGCTCTGAGCTGTTAGCACAAAGCCCAATGCAGGGCTGGAACTCAAGAACCATGGGATGATGGCCTGAGCTGGAGTCGGACGCTTAACCAACTGAGCCACCCAGGTGCCCCAAAAGGTAATATTCTTAGTGGCACTCTACAGGTGGCCAAAAAGCCTATACGAGTGTTGCCCTATTTCTCAGTGTCCTTTAGAATAAAAAAGGTTTGCTGCTAACACCCTTTATAGACCCGTAGTTAGGTTTAAAACTTGGTATTATATTGATATCTCACCCTGACTTTTACACCATCACATGCAGGGACAGGCACACTGGATTGCGTCTTCTTGTCTAGTCTGAAGTATTCGCAGTAGGCACCAATGTTCTTTGCTGCCATGGAGGCATGTGGAATAACTATTTTTCTATAAGTAGTCAATGAGAAATTTCAATTGTTTATGTGGCATATTTATATACTATATTTTGTAAGAGATTATTTTTATAAACATATTAATCATTTGGATAACTAATTATAAAATTAGAAGCTCATAGAATTATACCTATTTTATTGAAGAAAAACAGGGGTTCCGGTATATTTGAACTTAACTATGATGGCAATCGAAGGCAGGCAGATAAGAGTCTGCTATTTTAAACCAGATTTCATTGAATAAACACTACCTAATCTTAGAACAAAGCTACTAATGCTAGTGGATAAAAATGTAAAATATATAGAGATAAATTGGGCTGTGAATTATTATTCTTTTTTTTTATCACAGAACATTGAATATAGACTATCTAGCATATTGTAATACTTTAATATGGAAGACCATAGAGCCTACAAATACTGAAATATATATAACAACTATTTTTTAAATGCAGAGTTGAGGGGCACCTGGGTGGCTCAGTTGGTTGAGCATCCAACTTTAGCTTAGGTCATTTTGGTTAACTCTCAAGGTTTCTGAGTTTCAGCCCTGCATGGGCTCACTGCTGTCAGCGCAGAGCCCGCTTCAGATCCTCTCTTTCTCTCCCTATCTTTTTGCCCCTCCCCCACTTCTCTCTCTCTCTCTCTCTCTCTCTCTCTCTCTCTCAAATAAATAAAACATCAAAAAAATAATAAATGCACAGTTGAGTTGAAAAATATGTTAATGAAATCAACGGGGGCCAAAACTGCAATAAGAGTCTGGGGGAGGTGGAAAAAGGATCGTTAATGTCAGTAACCTAGAATTAGAGTTGTTATCACAGAAGCAGACAAAGGAGTGAGGCCTTGGGCAAGCAGCATAAATTAGATCTAAGATCCACAAAAATGCTCACAGTAACTAAGAGTTACTTCTGCAGAAAGTTGTGGAGTAGGGAAGGGAAAAAGAAGATGGCCTGCAGCAGAAGGAAATTTGTCTCTCTTGGATTTGTCCTGCTATCATTTAGACCTACCCTCAGACCTGCTCTCATTCAGGACTTTATTGGTGAAATACCTTTGTGGTTAGACTAAGAATAGCAAGAGAGAAAACTTTGGAGAAATTCTGAATTTGTTTCTGTCCCATGTCAAAATTCATTTATTCATCAACTCTCAACTTCTATTATTACACTTTTTCAGGTTCAGGTTTATGAAATAAGAAAATGCATGAAAATCTACCTTGAGCAAGTCAACAGAAACAGTCACCATGTTATCATGTAACTTTAGTTTAACAGAACATTCGTGTAGAGACTTTAAAATAAGACCTGTCAGCTTTGACAAAAGTCCAATGAGTATTTTAAAATTTAAAAATACAGTCTTTGAAATTAAACACTCAGTACGTAAATCAAAGAGCAGATTAGACACAGTTGAAGATTTAGTGAACACTGAAGAATTCATCCAGAAAACACAGAGAGATAAAAATGGGAATCTATAAAAGGTAGATTATAAGTCATAGAAAACAGAATGACAAATTCCAATAAAATTCCACCAGAAACTCAAGAGAAGAAAATAGAAAATAAGCAAGAGGTAATATTTACAGAGTTATATTTCAGAATTCATGAGATACCTGACTTCAGGATGACTGACCCCAATCGAGGTAGAGACACTTGGACACACAGTAATGACACTGGAGGACACTAAAAACAAAACAAAAAAAGTTTGTAAATTCAACATGCAAGAAAAAAAAATATGGATTATCTATAGGAGAACACAACTAGATGGGTAGCAAATCTTTTACTACAGCCAGTTTTTACCAGCCAGAGACAACAGAATAATATATTCAAATGACATATACGCAAAGACTTAAAACAGGTGTGTGAGTTAGCCATGTGAATTTCAGACAGGAGTGTTGGGAGAACATTTTTGGCCAAGGTAATGGGGCTACAAAGTCTATAAGACAAGGATATGGCTTGTTTGCTCAAGGAAAAGACCAGGATGGCCAGAGTACACAGAGAAAAGAGAACGAAGAAGCAGTGAAATCAAAGAAGAAACAGGATCAGGTTGTGTGGAGCCCTATAGGCTAAGTAAGAACTTCTTCTTCACTTTTAGTGAAGTGAGTCATTGCAAAGTTCTGAGTGGAGAAGCAACATGATTTGATTCACCCTTTAAATTGACTACAGTGAGAGTTTTGAAAACAGTCTATTAGAAAACAAGTGTACTAGAGTGCTTGGGTGGCTAGATCGGTTAAGCATCTGACTCTTTGTTTTGGCTCAGATCATGATCTCACAGTTTGTAAGATGCAACAATGCATGGGGTTCTGAGCTGACAGTGCAGAGCCTGATTGGGATTCTCTCTCTCTCTCTCTCTCTCTCTCTCTCTCTCTCTTTCTTTCTCTCTCAAAATAAATAAACTTAAAAAAAAAAAAAGAGTACAATTAGGGAGACCAACTAAGAGGCTGTTGGAGTAATCCAGGCTTGGACTTTGATATTGGAATAGTGGAAGTGGTAAAAACCATTCTGATTCTGGGGCCATTTTGAAGATGGAGTCAACAGGTTGTCCTGATTGATTAGATGCAGTGTGTGACAAAGAGAAGAATCAAAAATGATTCAATGATTTTGGGATTGAGAAGCTTGAAATATAAAATTGGCTTCAACTGTGATGAAGAGGCTGTAAGTGAAGCTCATTTGGGGAGAGAGTACTAGTTGGGTTGTTATGTTTGATAAAATAATGCTTATATATAGAATGAAGTTTCTAGAAATAAGATACTTCACCAGTTTTTTTCTATCACTTGACCCTGACCTCACCTCTATAAACCCCTGCTTCATGAAGCTCTTTTCTTTTTTTTAATGTTTATTTGATTTTGAGAGAGAGATACATAGGCAGAGACAGAGATAGAGCATGAGCTGGAGAGGGGCAGAGAGAGAGGGAGACACAGAATCAGAAGCAGGCTCCAGGCTCTGAGCTGTCAGCACACACAGCCTGATGTGGGGCTAGAACTCATGAACCGTGAGACATGACCTGAGCCAAAGTCAGACACTCAACTGACTAAGCCACCCAGGCACCCTTGAACTCTTTTCAGTTGCCTTGTCTTATATTTCTGTTTTCTTTTACAACTAGGGATAATATAATTACGAAATGAAATATTGATTAATGTAATACAAACTCTTCCACCTGCTTGGGTCCCGAATGCCAAAATGTTTTAAAGTATGTATGTTGGCATAAATGAATTTTAAGAACTAAAAATAAGTCACTAGATTTAATTAGGAGTGTGCTACATGCATTTATCTTAACATAATTTCAAATAATGAAAATAATATATGCTATATTAATGGAACTTTCATAAATAGTAAATGACCTGAAGTTTCCCATGGTTAATTCACATGCCATGATCTACTACCATAAGAACAATTAGGGATAAATCCTATGTATTTGGGATGTTTTCTTTACTTTGTTTTGTTTCTTTCCTAGGCTGAAAGTCAACAATGGCGTATCCTGGCAGAGTCTAGGAATGCTCTAGGTCACATTCCCCTAAAAAGAGAAGAGGCTAATGGACAAAGACTGTGTCCAAAATTATAATGAACTGACAAAGAGATATTTTCATAACAGGAAACTTTGGGTGTTTGGGGAAAAAAATGGATGTGAAAATGTGGAATTTGTCAATTAACTCTGCAAAGATGAGACACAAAACAGCCTTAACGCTGATGGATGGGTAGACTCTCCCAAGGAATAAAGTAAAACTTCTATCTTCTTTTTCAAAATTTCACCTGTGAATTCATACACATCTTCTGAGTCTCATCTTCCTGTTCCTTGTGTGTGGGACCACGTACGATGGGGAAGGACAGTGCCCTGCAATACCACAGTTACACAAAACAGATCCAGCTCCAGCATTCATACCTACTCAAGCAGTGCCCCTAACAGGTGTCATGCTGGATAACACACTTGCTTTCCAAAACTCAGAATAAATTAGAGAGAAAGAAATAAAAGCCATACTTTTTAGAACTATGTTTATATTGAAATTTAAACACCCCAGTGAAAGGGATTTACATAAAAGAATATGACCTACATGATACAGTGTACATGAGTGAAAATTGCTTCTCAGTTCTTCATAAAATTTTAGCTTGACTGGCAGGTACAACGTAAAAACAATCTGCATGTTCTGCTTTCATTTACATTTTCACTCTCCCATGTCACATTGGATTATAATTTTTTTTTAGTGTTTTATCACAGCAATAATCACTTCAAAGCATATTAGTGCTGTGTCCTTATATGATATAAACAAATATGTGCCAGAACACTGAATTCTTGCTTTAACCCTTGGTCTAATATGCCTTAACATAATGATATTTTTCCTCATTAATGTGAAAAATGTAAAATACTGGTTTTGCACACCACACACACACACACACACACACCCCATGTCATATCACATAGTGACAGCTATTCACATAGATAAAGTCAACGAAATTAACATGTTTGATTCTCTAAGGATTAGGAACTAGTGTCTTTACTTAACAGTATGCATTTAGTTCTAGGGGTGCTTGGGTGGCTCGGTGGGTTAAGCATCTGATTTTCGCTAAGGTCACGATCTCACAGTTCGTGAGTTTGAGCCCCTCGTCAGGCTGTGTGATGACAGCTGACTGGAGCCTGATTCAGATTCTGTGTCTCCCTCTCTCTCTGCCCCTCCCTCACTGACGTTCTGTCTGTATCAAAAGTAAATAAACATTAAGTGTATATATATATATATATATATATATGCACGCACATATACATTTGGTTCTAATACGTGAGCTCATAAACATTTACTAAGTGCCTAACACACATTGGACAAGAACTAAGCAGAGAAAAAAGAAAATGGGTAGGTTTCTTATAGTACACTTGGAAAGAGAATACATAAATCATAAATGGGAAATTTCCATATAGTAGGCCTAAGAGAGGAGGTCTGCTTAGCTAAACCAGAAACTACAATGTAAGTTTCCTGAAAGAGATGATTTGATGTTTTTTGCCCACTTGTCACAAAAAAATATACCTAAGATACTTTGGAACCCCAAAATGTAACACTATCTATGCTAGAATGAAATTTTCCAGTTAATAAAATTTGAACAATTTATTAAGCATGATTCTTTATCAAAATTTTACCTTTCTTGAACACAATAAACTTAGAATTAATATGTGTATTACTTTCAAGGATTTATAACATAAACTGTTTTACCTTTGTATTATTTTAGCAATGAGATACTTTTTTTATGGATGATAAGTGGGTATGGTAATTCATGGAATGTCTTGATATTACAACTGGGTACTTCAACAAAGGATTCCTGTAAGGAACTATTGGAAAAAATAAGGTGAGAAAAATGGTAAGCCTACACTTGGGCAGTCAACATGAGGGTGGAGCTTGACAGAAGTAATCTTTGTATTTACATGGTCAAGTTGGCAGGATGTGGGAGTGTGAGATGCAGGACTCTGGGGTGGCTCCTATGATTCTGACATGGTGAGCGAGGTGTGCGGAAGTGAGGAACGCAGGGGGAAGAGTGGTTTGGGGCATGGCAAAGTGAAAGTGAAGGTGGGCTATCCAAATGACATTATGACCAAAAGTAAATAATAATAATATTCTTATGACCTGGGGCGCCTGGGTGGCGCAGTCGGTTAAGCGTCCGACTTCAGCCAGGTCATGATCTCGCGGTCCGTGAGTTCGAGCCCCGCGTCAGGCTCTGGGCTGATGGCTCAGAGTCTGGAGCCTGTTTCCGATTCTGTGTCTCCCTCTCTCTCTGCCCCTCCCCCGTTCATGCTCTGTCTCTCTCTGTCGCAAAAATAAATAAACGTTGAAAAAAAATTAAAAAAAAATAACTATTCCTTAAAAAAAAAAAAATATTCTTATGACCTAAAGCTCAGAAAAAATCAGAGCTCGAGAAATAAAGTTATCTACATGCAGGTAGACAATCATTAAAGTGAAGAGGGAAATGAAATCATCTATAGGGAATAGAAAGAAGCAATGCTAAAAGCCAAGGTGGGAACCGAAAGTATTAACAATATTTAAAGAGCAAGTAGATAGGAGAGTATCGACATTCCCAATGGGAGTGGGGGGAACGAGAGGAAAATACTACAGAGACATGTGGAAAACCTGGAGAGAATACTGCCATGGGAGTCAAATGAATAGATAGTTTTTAGAAGAAAATCAGCACTTTCCATTGCGGCAGAGATATCCAGCAACGTTAAAGACCAAAAAAGGACTATAAACTTTCATTTCCAGGGATTGAAACCTGGGGAATTCAGGCCAGACTCCTGCTGCAGAGAACTCAAAAATAAAAATAAAATAAAAAGCTGGACTAAATGTAACAAAATGAAGTCATCGGAAATTTGACAGTATAGTGAAGATACAGAGGGTAAATAGTTAATTTTATTCACTAATTTTGCTTACTTTCAGCAAACTGTGAACAAACAGATACAAATAACCGGATTTTTTAAATAGAAGAATTACCACCATCTGAAGAAGCATGAGAGAATTTGGGAATCGAAGAAAACTTACACTGATAATTTGCCATGAAAATTCTGAAATACTGGCACATTTCAGTGTCCTTCTTAGGTATTTTCCATTCTTTGTTTCTCTGAAAACAACTGTGGGTGGCCTAGCTCTCACACATTACAGCTGGTTTTTGAGAAACTTTCTTTAAATCTAAAAATCTCAAAGAGGAAGCTTCAGAAAAAGAAATCTTCTCGGGGAAGGAAAAATCCCATTGTTTATCATCAATGATGGTTGTAGACAACATCAACTCTTGAAATTGTTTCCACACGTTTTGCCCCTCTTTGTTGTTTTTCTGTATCAGAAGAATTACCTTTCCAAGGGGACTGTTTAAAGATGAAGGCAAGAACCAAAATAGAAAAAGGTGTGGAAAAGTCAGCTCGGAGTGTAACATAGTGAATAAGCTCCAACTCTGGATAAACAGAAAGGTGTTATTGTCCCGATGGATTTTTGAATGTGAGATTCAGTCTTTTTAAAGAATGTTATTTTGTTGCCTTAACTAATGTTTTTCCAGACGCCTTAATGCTTCTCCAATTTAGTTTGTTTTACAACAAATGGAATTATTAGCTTAGGAGCAATGAATTTTAATATCTTTAAAAAGTAGCATTTTTTAGAATAAGGAGCTGGTGATGCCATAATTCCCCTCCAATGGCTGGTGCTAATGTATGTAAAACATGAATTTACATAAGAAACAAATTACATGAATGCAGAAAGAAATCAGTTTAACATTAAAAAAAACAAACCTTTACTTTTGGGAGGGTACGCAAAGATTTGAGGGAGTACAGATATTTATCTAAGTTTTAATAATATTAAATATTAATAATAGGAAATAAAAAGCAGAGGGGGAAAAGATGTCTATAAAATCTCATTGATTATTCAGAAACGTTTTAACTGGAGTAATTAATTTATAGTTTTGTATACATAGTATGAAATGGTATACAATTAAATGAATAGATAAGGACTTCTCAACATGTGCCCTTTTTTTACTCCAGTTCATCGCTTCCTATGCCTTTAATTACCATTTAATTGCCAATACCTCTCATGCCTACATTCTTCTTTCTCCACCTCTCCCTTGGCTATTTAACACTTCCACTCGCCTGTCTCAAAGGTACTTCAGATTTCATCTAATGTCAAATTCCTGATCCTTCTGCATAAACTGACTCTTGTTTAGAAGCTCCCATTTCCATGAATGGCACAACCATTTGGTCTAGTTTAGCAAGATAGATAGAAGTCTGGGGTCCTCTTAGACAACCTGCTTCCCTTTTCTATTATTATGAGGTATTAAAATTATATGCATCTTATTTCAAAAGCTATTACTGCTCTGCATTTTGTTTTGGATATACCCAAATAATCATTAATAAAATTCTATTTCAATAGTTTTGCTGCTTGCTGCCAAGCAAAACTTTAACATCCTTAACTTCTCTCTCTGTCTCCATCTCTTCCTTCCTCCCTCCTTCCTTCTTTCCCTCCATTTTCTTTTCTTTCCTCTCTCTTTCTTCTTTTTTTAATCTTGGTGGTGGCTGGAATCTTTTTAGTTGTTACATTTTATGCATCTATTCATTAATTTATACACTCATTCAATACGTATGTATTATGCACCTACTCTGTTGATTGCATTATGCTGGGGAATTCATGTCTCAACATAAATTACAACAATTCCCCAACATAATTAATTTTCAACAATTGTTTGAGGCTTTATTCTAAAATGATGATTGGACTGCCTTTCCAACAATGTGGATTCATTCATTCGACAACCATAACAATAACAATTACGTGACCAATCCTGTGTTGGGACTAGAATGCAAAGATGAATACAACACAATGTATACTTACACTATAGTACAGAGACACAAAACAATAAAAAAATAAAGAAACTTGGATGCTAACTATACTGTGATGAAAAGGACAATGCAAATAGGAGTCATAAATTCCCTGGAGAGTGTCTGGAAACACTTGACGGTAAAAAATGTTTTTCTCCTGAGGACTTGCATAGTTATTCAGAAGATTTTTCCCTCTCCGGAATACAATCACAATACTCTTCTTTTCACAACTAACTGAACATTCTATTTTTAACCTAGTAACTTAGTATAGGTATATAGTGTTGGAAGTCCCTTTTACATTACTTGGTGACTCAGTTGAAGGAAATGTCCTCACCTGGTCAGTGTGAGTGGTATGGTGGGTGAGAAAATGGCTGCTAAATTTAACCTGTTGTGAACTTTTTCTATGACCGTTACTACCATTAGTAGAAGTTCCATTAGTGGTAGTAATATCATTGTTATTATCCAGAATTGGAGTTACCCAAGGATAGAATTTAATTTTTTTTTTTCTCCTAAGCCACTATATAAATCAGGAAGATAGTTGTCAAGTTATCATGATGGTCAGAAATACGGAAGTCATGTTGGGATAGGGAAAGCATACAAAGAAAGCAAACTAAAAAGGAAAAAAACAGAAACCATTGGAAGTGGGTCTGGATATGAAGCCAATGTTCTACCCATATGAGAATAGATACAGGTTGTGTAACCCAAGGTTAGGAAACTCAAGACCAGTATTGAGAAGGGCAGGGAAATCACTCCAGATCAGAATAATAGATTCAAAAGAAAAGCACAGTTGTTCATCAAAATAGAGGAAACGCTTCAGTGATCTGTTCCCTGACTTTAAAATGGAGGCTCACCACTGTGGAAAAAAAGCCATTCTCCTTCGCGTTAGATCTCAACATATCTTCTCCTGAAACCAAATTAGGTACTTTCACTAGTCACATTACTTCATAAAGTTGTCTGATATACCTGTACAAATTCCCAATTTTTAGATATATAAACAATAAAAATTATATATGACAGACCTAGATATTTGCCTTTAAGTTAGTAATGCAGTATTTCAATTATTCATCATTAGTGTTAACATTTGTGAGTGGTTACACTGGGGGGTAAAATTAAAGATCAACCTATTCCCTTATTTTCCTAAAAGTTTAACTTAGATCTAGTGAGGTAAAGTGCCCGGTGGGGCTCACACATGTAGCTAGTGTTAAGTCCAGCATTGGGGCACCTGGGTGGCTCATTTAAGCCTCCAACTTTTCATTTTGGCTCAGGTCATGATCTCACGGTTCATGGGTTCAAGCCCCACACTGGGCTCCAAGCTGATAGTGAGGAGTTGGCTTCGGAGATTATCTCTCTTCCTCTCTCTCTGCCCCTCACCCGCTCATGCTCTGTCTCTCTGAAAATAAATAAATAAACTTAAAAAAAGAAAAAAAAAAAGACCAGGATTAAACCTCAATATTGTAACTTCTAGTACGGTATGATTTTTACACGTGAGTGTTTTAAGTGTTTGTGAGCAAAAACATACAATCTACAGCAATATATGAATAACCGTGCTAAAAAGTAATTACAACAATGATTGAAATTAGTTTTAATTAATCTATGTTAAAAAAATAAATAAATGTGTCACTTCATACTTGCATATGCCACAAACCCTAGTGGGAAATACACATGCAAAAACGTTAGCTGTCGTTCAGCAATCTTTCGAGAAATTATAGTTTTGCTTAAATCCATCTTAAACATTGCTTCAAACCACACGTCTGTTTTCTATGGTGAAACGCCTCCCTGAGAAGTGCCCTAAAATAATAAAAGTAAATAATTTTTCCATGATAAAAAAAAAAAAAAAAAAAGACCAGGAGATGATGAAGAAGAAAGATGTTAGGCTTCAATCTGTCAAAGGAAAGCATTGTGTTCTTCAATTACTCTGAATTTGAAGGGAAAAAATGAATAAGTACAGAGGCATTACAAAGGAACCTCATCTCTTACCTCGCTGTCATCTGGCACCTTCATAAGATGTGACCCCCTCAGCTGCCAGCGGCTCCTGGGAAGGCAGACAAAGGGCAGAAAGATCAGCACTGCAGTGCTCCTCCCTGACAGGTGAATGTAAGTGGCACTTCTAATGCTGTTACTAATTTATTAAGTATTCCAAAGTTAGAATTTAATCAGAATATTTTTGTCACGTTATCCATCACTAACTTAGAAGAGATGGAATTTTCTTAAACAGCCGCACGGTGTAGCGCCTTAGGCAGGCTCTTAGTCTTTTTGGTTTGTCACAATGGACTAGTTCCATTTTAATGATTTAGTTAATTGTGTGACAAGCTATGAAAAATGGGAGTGACCCAATGCCTAGTCCAAGGAATATGCCAAGGTCTAGCGGCTAAGTTACTGAGAACCACTCTCGTTTACAAGTGAAAAAGAAAAGGAAAGTTTCTGCTTTTCCCTTTTCACTTTATAAATTTCAGATTTCATTTGTTAAGCCAGAGTCTATAAGTTAGAAAATAGCAGTTCATTTATATAGAGACAAGATGAACATAAAAAAGTCACATTAGCAGTTTAAATGATCAAGTTAAATAAGACACAATTTAGGTGAACAGATAATTAAGTGTTGAAAATGTAATGATCCATTTGACAGTGGGAGAATAGTAGATGCCGAGAATTCCAAATACAACCTCCCTATCTAGAAATCACACTTAGTATTCCTTACAAGAGAATATTTGCATCTGATAGTACTGTGTTAGCTTAAGATTCAACCTATCACTTAATTAAGATATACTAACATTCTATAACATATATGCTTTAAAATCATGGTAGAGGGGCGCCTGGGTGGCGCAGTCGGTTAAGCGTCCGACTTCAGCCAGGTCACCATCTCACGGTCCGTGAGTTCGAGCCCCGCGTCAGGCTCTGGGCTGATGGCTCAGAGCCTGGAGCCTGTTTCCGATTCTGTGTCTCCCTCTCTCTCTGCCCCTCCCCCGTTCATGCTCTGTCTCTCTCTGTCCCAAAAATAATTTTAAAAAGTTGAAAAAAAATTTTTTTAAATCACGGTAGAGTCAGGGACAAGGATTTTTTATAAAAATCATGCATCATAGAAGCATCAATATAAGTCATGTGTCATAGAAACATATTTACTCTGCTTTGATTTTGCATAAGAATTTTATTGCTACAAACTTAGACTGTCCTGCTAATTCCTTTTTTCAAAGCATTAAAATTTTTCACTCCATGTTGGCAGGAAAGTAGCAAACAAAAAGAAATGACTCTAGAAATGACTCAAAACCCAATTAATCACATCTTCACATTCAAATCAAAATATCATCCTAATATATATGGCATTTTGAAAATAAGATGTTCTGGGGCACATGGTTGGCTCAGTCAGTTAATCGTCTGACTTCAGCTCAGGTCATGATCTTGCAGTTTGTGAGTTCAAGCCCCGCGTCAGGCTCTGTGCTGACAGCTCAGAGCCTGGAGCCTTCGGATTCTGTCTCCCTCTCTCTCTGCCTCTCCACTGCTCACGCTCTGTCTCTCTCTCTCTCAAAAATAAATAAACATTAAAAAAGAAAAAGAAAAAGAAAATAAGATGTTCTGTAGAGTCAGAAGATCTAGATTCAAATAGTTAATTGAAGCAGCTTGTGGGCTCTCCCTGAGCTGTGGTTTCTGTATCTGTCAAGTTGGACTAATATTACTTACCTTATGTGGTTACTGGGAAGGGAAAATGTTAATTTATGTAAAAGCAACAATAGAGGTCTATATTAATAAGGCAAGGTCTATATTATACTGGCAAGGATCAGGAAGTTAAACAGGCTAAAGGCAACCTCTCTGGCATATCAAAGGACACCACCAGGCAACGACCTCACAAATATTGTACTGCAATCCATTCCAGGTAGGTATTCTAAACTATGGCATGACCATCTAATGATTCATTGAAGATAATATTGCACCATTCAGAAATATATATATATATATATATATACATATACATATATACATATACATATATTTCTGAATATGAATATGAATATGAATATATATATATATGCCATCCATCCTACAGAAACCTCAAACTCTTACATATTTTAAATAAAAACAAAGTATGAGATACACTGTTAAACTGGCAGGTAAATGGATTGGGTGAAGTATCACATTTTTTGCTTCTCTATTTTTATGTTTAGACAGTCTATGCTCCTAACACTTTATCACCATGCTCTAAAGACTTTTAAGTGGAGTAGATGTGCATTGAAATTCAATGCTGAAACATAGACAGTGACCTGGTCACAAAAACCAAACTCATAGCAATTCTATGACAGCCAACACATCATCAGTTTACAGTGTATGCTATGCTTATAGATTGCAGTGTTGTCTAAAAGGCCTAAAAAAAAAATTAAAAAAAAATAGAACTCTGGACAAGAGACATAGATACGAATATTCTTTAACCAAATGATCCATATAAAAAGGAGAGTGGGTGATAATATCCATTTATAGTTTCCTTTTTTTAATAATTGAAGTAATTTTTCAATTTATCAAATTTCATACACAAAATTTTTCCCTTAAAGAAGGCATAAAAATCACTAAAAGACAGGGTTTCCATTGTTTGATTTTAAGCAATGTGATTAGACTAAAAAATGTTTGAAGCTGTATTGCAAAATGAATATCCTCTAAAAAACAGATGTGTATAACATTATTTTTATTTTTACAGTTTATGTGGTACTTCTCCTAGAATGAATTTATACATAATAAATTAATTCTTTAGAATATCTACATCTGCATGCAGAATCAGATTTTCTGAGTGCCTACAAAGTCTCCAGCTCCATTGTTAAAACTATATTGAAACTTAACTAATTACTCTTAATATTTAAGCATTCTACTTTTAATCTATTTACAGCTGACTTCCCTTCCAAATTAATTCAAATGACCAAATGTGATCCATTACTTATTATCAATCAATCAACCTACTATGTATCCGGAACCTTCCAGATGTGCTTGTTTATGCCTCATTTATACCTACTGACCAGGAATCATGTGTTTATGTACCAACTGGAGCATTAGTATATAATTATTAATGATACCTCTGATTACTACTATTAAGCCCTGATATCTACTGAGGATTCCAGTCACTTTTAATGGTAAATTCATTAAATTTAGAGAAAGAAGTTTCTCTGTAGATGATTTCGTTTTTCAAATTTGTTTATTTTTTAGGTGAAACCATTAAGCCGCTGGAAAAAAAACATTTCTTGCAGCATTTCTTTCTGGGAATCATAGCTAAACCGTTCCCATGTGTTACACAAGTGATCTGTGTTCATCGCTTTAATGAGAGATCAGAGTAGGTAACCTCCAAGACCTTCCCCGTTTAAAATATTTGACACTCAGCCTGGGAATAAACACCGAAGATCCATGGAACAGAAACTCTTCCTCAAACTCTAAAGGCTGAGACTCCTGCTTCGTCTCTCTCTCCTCTTCCCCACCCTTGTTATTTATTAGAAACAAACAAACGTTGTTTGTTATTACGAACAAAAAACACCTAGCGATATTTTTGCACTTGGTATCCCAGATGACAGGGTGAATTGTTTGGTAAGGGAATGGCTATAAGAGAAAAGGGGAAGAAATTACATAAGGCCATCTGTTACTTTTCCCTCAGTGACATAGCATCAGAGGAAGAAGTGGTAAAGGACACTGTCTATATCGTATTTCACCCTTCTTGCATTTGAGTTTGCTTCACTATGCCTGCGCATAATGTTCCAAATTCTCAGCCTCACAAAACAATGTTTCACAAAAAGAAAATCAAAACAAAAATAATTAGAACTTCCAGAACTTGAAACTTGCTAGTATATGAAATCAGCTATGAAACTTGTGGAAAAAAAAAAACAACATTCTACCATAGAACATAAATTCTAGTTTTTTTCTGTGACGGGAAAAATTCAGAAAATTATCAACAAGAGGGAAATATAAGGACCCTGTGAGTATCACATCTAGCAACCACCCATTTTCCATATTACTATATGCCCCTTAAATACTTTAAGTCCTGAACCCTCTACCTTGAGGCCCTTCTCAATGCACATTTACTTACTGATTTGCATATACAAAATTCCTCTCCTCTCTTTCTTTCATTCTCTCTTTCTCCTTTCAGCCTCTGTCTTCAAAACTACTTAGGGGTGATTCATTTGTGGTATCTACCTCTTCTTAACTCAACTCCATGGATGGATGACCTCATCCTGTCCTCACCATAAATACTAATTTCTTCCCTTCTCATGGCTTCAGGATCTGCACTTCTTTTGTGCTAATGTGCCAAAGAGGCTGAGTTTTTTCTCTAAGATATTTAGAGAAATATTTAGGCTGGGCATTTATTTAAAAAATAGAACAGCATTATACCAATATTTCATGTATATCATAGCCACCATGACCACCAATATACAGCTGTGCATTCCCCTTTATGAAATTTGTCTTTATCTCCTTGATGTTTTAAATATTTACTAGAAAAATTTACACTATCTTCAAAGTGTTTTTGTGGGCATGCATAGGAAGATAGAAGGAGAGTACATACTTTTTTCTAGTTCACAGTGAACGAAGGAAGTGAGAAACTTTGATGGAAAGTGTCAAGTAGTTGGTGGTGAAAATAGTACATAAAGGCCAAATCCTGGGAAACCAGAAGTTAAAAAAAAACAAGGCAGTGAACTCATAAGATAAAAAACCTAGCCCCAGAACTTCTGCAGCTCACTGCTACCTTTTTGCTTCCACATTCATTTCCCATATTCCACCAGAACCCTGGATCATCCCTTCTCCAAATTCTCCTATTATGCAGTATAAAGATGAGAACTGGGTAGTATTGAATGAAGAATTTCCAAACTCTTTTGCCAGGAAGTCAGCAGAGGAAAATGTTTTTCTGGAATCCCCAGTTGGATTCATCATCCAACTGATTTGTAATCCTGCAGAAACATTATGAACCATACAGGGTCATCTGTATAGCATCACGCACATAGAACTGTACTTTAGTTACATGTGCATGAAAGCATTATTTAGACCGTACTGAGATCCAAACTCGGTATTTTGTCACTGGGTTCCAAACAGCCAACATCCAAATGACTTTTGAGAATCCAGCTCATTGACAAATTTGGGTTTGTCCATGCCTGTGCTCATTATAAAATTATCAAGAAGACTAATGAGGTAGTATATTTGGAAGGACTTTGACAGCCTACTTAAGAAAGCATTACATAAGAGTAAGGTATTGTAAAGAAGCGATGGAGGAAAATGTGTTGGCTGAGGAAATAATTGGCAATTGGGAGAGGCAACATTTCTTGCAGCTGGACAGAAAATGTTGTGAGGCAATACTGAGCCAGGTGAATGGAAAAAGGATTTAGTTTTACTGGAGGAGGATGACAAGGGCCAGCAACTTGGAAAGAAGTGGAAAACAGATTTGACTGTTTGGAAAACATTCTTCGAGAGTACCTGATGACATTTCCAGATTGTCAACTGGACATTCAACCTGAGTTTCCCAGGTGCCAACTCCTTGCCCTTGAAATTGAATAGACATATGTTATTAAGGGATATGCAGGTAGGTACAGATGTTTTTACGTGTACACGTGTATGTGTAATTATTTCTAAAAGCTAAAATAAGATTCGTTATTAAAATATCCAAAAAAAGATGCAGAGTTCATAGAAAAATAATGCTGAAGAGACCAGTAAACATTATGCTAAATAACACTGAAAATTTTGATTAAGTAATTTAAATTAAATATTCTTACTAATTAAAATTATATTGAATGGTTTTTTTCTTAGAGATTTTTAAGAGTTTAATTTGTTTAAAGCTAGTAACATAAATTGCTAATTGAAGTTTTATCTGCACCTGTGATATCTTACTTTTAATTAATGATGATATATCAACCGCCACAATACTCAGGTATCAAAGAAGAACATGGTCCATGGTCAGTAAGTATAGATGAGAACGTTTTCTCAGGAAATATAAAACACAAACAAATGTGGGCTTTTGGGTGAAAATGGAACAAGTAGATATATATTTGTTAATTTAATTTAACAAATTTAATTTAATTTAATTTAATTTAATTTGTGTTTATATTAAATAATATTACTCTCAGAATTTTTAAGAATTCCACTTTATATCATCATATCAAAAATCTTTTCAGTTTCAATATTTAAGGAAGGCATGGGAGGGGAAGCATTCCTCCTTGTGCCCACTATGTGGCTCCCATAAAACTTGTAGTACTAACATGCAGAGTAGCCCAGCGGCCTTCCTAAAATTGCCTTTGGATAGGAATAGCCTTCATTTCTGTCCTGTACTGGACAATCTCCCTTGAGTCCACATCATTCTCTGATTTAATTGTTCCCCTTGGATTTTGTTTTGTAACCTCCTGGAAAAGGACATGTTAAGAATTTGCAGGCGTGAAATATCTTTCTGCCATCACTCTTGTTTCGTCTTTTGGCATAATATAGAATTTTAAGTGAGAAGTTGTTTTATTCAATAACTTGAAAGCATAATTCCATTTTCTTTCAGATATCAGTATTATATCTCATATATCTAATGCTATTCTGATTCCCAAATCTTTGCCCGCTCCACTTCTCGTCCCTAGAAAATGTTGGCATCTTTCCTATATTCCTGGAATTTTGAATTTTAATGATGTAAGGTATTTTAATGGGGCTCTTAAAATTCTACTATGTTGATTAAAATGCGCTGTTACCTTTCAATGTAGAAACTCATGCCCCAACAACAGAGATGATATCCATATATTATTTCTTTGATAATTTCTCCCCCTTGGTTTTCTCTTTTCTCTATGACTGGAATTTCCCTATTAAAATTTATATTTCCTGGACAGTTTCTTTATTGTCCTTATCTTTAAACTTCTGGATTTTTTTGTCTCTTTTTTGTTTTTTGTTTTTGTTGTTGTTGATGATGATGCTTTTTATATATAAGTTTAGGTAATTTTTCCTCAGCATTATTTTTCTTCTATGCCTTCTTTAAATATGTTTTATATATAGATATAGATATTTTAGATATATATATACATGTTATATATCTATGTTAGATATGTATATATGCAAGATAGATATGTACATATTTCATATATGTACTTATGTTCTTAATTTTTTAATGTTTATTTTATTTTTGAGACAGAGAGAGACAGAACATGAGTTGGGGAGGGGGAGAGAGAGGGGGAGACACAGAATCCGAAGCAGGCTCCAGGCTCTGAGCTGTCAGCACACAGCCTGATGCAAGGCTTGAACTCATCAACCGCTGAGACCATGACCTGAGACGAAGTCATATGCTCAACTGACTGAGCCACCCAGGCACCTCACTTATGTTCTTAGATATGTGTGTATGTATGAATTCTTTGTTGGTCTATGAGTGTCCCTTTTTTTATGGTTTCAACGTTCTTATTTCATGAATGTAATAAAATGGTAATAGTGACCTAAATCGATTGAACACTTAAAGTTCCAGTTATGGTTTTAAGAACTTTATGTGTTTTAAATAATTTCATCCTTTTAATTTTATGAGATAGTTTTTTGTTTTGTTTTGTTTTGTTCACTGCCTCTGTGTTCTAAAATGCATTTAAAAACTCTTTTCCTTTTTTTTTCTTTTGTTTTTCCATTCCTCAAATCTTCAATGACACTTTGTATGAGGATTAAAAATTTGATTGGAAATACTATGTATGGGGCAGGGCTCATCTACTAGTAAGCCAAGCCAAGAAATAGCGTTTTTTTTTTTTTTTTACAAGATGCCCCTTGTGGTAAACAGAATTATAGAATGCCCCCGCCCCCGCACCCAGGAGTCTCTACTCCCTGGTGTTACTCCTGTATTTATGTTACATGACATACAAAAAGGATTTTGCAGATATAATTGAGGTAAAAACCCATTACTTTAAAATGGGGAAATTATCTAGGTGTATCTAACTTAATCTTATGAGTCCTTTAAAATCAGACCGTTGCCTCCAGTTGGTGGCATAAACAGGAGTCAGGCAGATTTGAAGCATGAGAGAGTCTTGCTGAAAAGGAACAGATCACGTGGAAAAGAATTGAGTGGCCTCTAGATGCTGAGAGCAGTTTCTAGCTGACAGCTAGAAAGACAAGTAGACTTCAGTCCTACTGTCAATAATGTTGCTATGAACATAGGTGTGTAAATACCTGCTTGAGTCCTTGCTTTCACTTCTTTTGCTATATACCCAAAAGTGGCTCTGAAGGATATTAGGGTAGTTCTATGTTTAATTTAGGGGGTAGCCACAGCCTGGTTTTCCACAGAGACTGCACCATTTTACTAAATTTGTCTTGTTTTAAGCCACTAAGTTGCTGGTAATTTTTTATGCAGGAACAGAAAATTAATGCACTACATTTCTCACCAAGGGTTCATATCTACAGGATTTCTTGTTGTTGGGAGGGGAATGCTAGTCAATTTTTGCCATAGAGTAATTAGTCATTCAATGTTTGGAGAACAAAAAGTTTGCTACATGAGTAGAAAAAAAGAGACCAGTTCTTTTATTTCTCCCACTTTCTATTTGGTTCCTTTTCCCTAACATTAGCCATATGTAGTACTTCTTATTCCATTTATCCAAACAGTAAAACTTCTTTTTCTTGGATGGGAGGAGTAATTCGCAATTGTATAAGGTGGGCAAGGATATTGAGAGGGTTAATTGCTAATTATGAAGACATTTTTAAAAAATGGTTGTCATGAGCACATAATTGGGTTAATCATATTCCTTTATTATGAAACAATGTCATCTTTGGTTTACACTTGGGCCTTTTATCTCTTTTATCTATCTATTTATCTGTCTATTTTTAATAAGCAAACAAACATAAAAATCAAATAACTTGACAATAACTTACATCCAGCTATATGACCCTTCTCCAACCCATTTCTTGATATTCCCTCATCTGAGGCAACTACTTTCTTGAGTCCCATAATTGTAATGATCTTATCTATAAGCATTATAAATGTCTATATGTTTATGAATAAAAACATTTACATTTATACATTTAAATATACGTATATGAAATTATAAATGTAAACATATAAACATTTATATGTTTAAGCTTGACGTCCTTATATGTGTACATATATGAGTACATATG
This sequence comes from Herpailurus yagouaroundi, assembly GCF_014898765.1. NCBI lineage: Eukaryota > Metazoa > Chordata > Mammalia > Carnivora > Felidae > Herpailurus > Herpailurus yagouaroundi. The sequence goes on along the minus strand of NW_024412394.1, from coordinate 51,314,047 downwards.
TGTGTGTTTCTATGTATCTTTGTATTTCTGCATCTGTATCTCTGTATCTATGCAGCTGTCTGTCTGTATCAGAGTTTGACAAACTTCTCCTGTAAAAGGCTGAATATAACTTTATGGGCCATATGATTTTTGTCCCAACTACTCACTCTGCTATTATGCTGCAAAAGCAGCCATAGATATAATGTAAAATAATGAGCTTGACTATGTTCCAATAAATCTGTATTATGGATACCAAAATGTGTTTTCAACCACTATGTTTGTAAAAACCATTATTAGCTCAAGGAACAACCATACAAAAAAGGTAGATTTGGTCCTCAGGCCATAGTTTGCTACCTGTGAGAAATATATTTATTTATATTTATATTTATATGTTTATATTTATATTTATTTATATATGTGTGTATATACACACACATACATGTGATATATATATATACACACACCTATGATATATATACATATATAATCATATGTGTATTTTTAAAGTTTATTTTAATTTTATAAGGAACCTTAAACTCTATATAATCTCATACTTACTTTAACGTATATATTACTAAAATGTTTCCATATTTATCTATTATAGTTACTTCATTTTGCTTGATGCCATTTTCATTTCTGAGATTATATCAGAGCCCACTCATCTACTCCTCTGCTGATGAGCAGTTGGGTTCCAGGTAACTGGCCCCTCAAATTCCTGAGCATCTTCTGGGTTCTATAGAAGAAATCACCTGCTACCTGTTAACTTCTGCCTTGGAATCTGACGTGTCAGTTTTTTGTCACCTGCTGAGTCCACTGTTCCTTTGACATCACTTATCTGCTATCATCTCCTCCTCCATTTTCTTTCTCTTTAGACTTTTAGATAATTTTAATCACTTTAATGTCATTTCTAAGGAGAGCATACAGAGGTAAACATATTTTTGCCCATCATATTTAATCATAATTTATTCGGACCCCCGTCTTCATAGATGATTTCAGGAGATGTGTTCTAGGAAAGATAAAAGAAAACCCAGAAGATTAACTTCTGGAAGCACAATGAAATGGAGGCATCAACAAATTCTCTTCTCAAAAAGCAATTATAAAAGTAGACAAACTGAAAAAAAAATCGTTTCAGCACTCCTGAAATCAAAGTCAGATGACAAATTGAGGAGAGTTTATAAAAGAAAATATTAAACATGGCATAGGAGCAGCAGGAGTCTATGGTATGCTTCCCTGAGATTGCTACCATTTTCCTGTCCCCTTGTGTTGGTGAGAAAGTTCAATCAAAGCAGATCTTGATACCAATACCTTCAGCCCGCCTGCAAGAGAGCACTCAGTTGATTTGGAGTCTTGTCATAAATGGAAAAGCCAACAATGAGGGCCAGAAGCTCAGCTAGGTATAGGTTTCAGGTCTGTGTGGGCAAATACAGACCTGCAACCCAGTGAGTGATTTAACTAGGAGTTCCAGTAGATGTGACAACCATAGGGACTTGATTGATTTCCCACCAATTTCAGGTTGATCCTAATCTAATATACTGCAGAGATCAGAGGAGGCCAAACTTACCCACAAAATCCTTGGCTGAAGGTACCTGAAAATATACATGCAGGGGGTCCAACAGTAAACAAAAGTGAGAGAGATTCTAAAAAACATCCTGAACTTTGAGTGCACTCCTTAATCTGTTGTTTTGTGTCTGTTTGTTTGTATTTTTGTTTGCTTATTTATTTACTTGCCTGGATAAAATCTGTATTATCTCCTCTACAAAGTGTGGTTATTGATGTTTTTGCTCTGAGTTTGTTTGTTTGTTTCCCTCTTGATTTTAGTTTTAAGCCCAGATTCCTAAGGGCAACCTCTATGTCTGCATAGCTAAATGTTCAAACAGTGATAGATCACAGATGGTGGTCAAACATCTTGAGGCAGTAAGACTTCTACACTTCAGCTCTCAAGTATTGGAGAAGGTACAGAGAAACTGAAACCTTCATACATTTCTGGTGGAAATACAAGACTGTACAGCTATTTGGTAATACAGTTGACAGTTGTTTTTTTTTTAAGTTAAACATAAACTTAGCATTCAACCCAGCAATTACAGTGTTAGGAATCTACCCAAAGGACATGAAAATAGGTCCATACTAAGATGTGTATGTGAATGTTCACAGCAACATTATTAATAGCAGGCAAGGACTGGAAAAAATCCAAATGTCCATTAAGTGGTGAATGAATAATCCAAATGTAGTCTATCCATAGTATGGAATGTTATTCAGCAATTCAAAAGAATAAAATAGGGATGCATGTTATAAATTTAATAAACCTCAAAGATATAATCCCATGTAAAAGAAGCCAGATACAACAGACTATTTGATAATTTAGAGTCTTAGTGGACGTATTTTTAAAATCTGATACTTACCCAGAGGATACTACTTTGAAGGGATACCTGGACCCTGATGTCTATAGCAGCATTATCAATAATAGCCAAATTATGGAAAGAGCCCAAATGTCCATCAACTGATGAATGGATAAAGAATATGTAGTGTGTTAGGGGCGCCTGGGTGGCTCAGTCGGTTGAGCGTCCGACTTCCGGCTCAGGTAATGATCTTGCAGTCTGTAAGTTCAAGCCCCGTGTCGGGCTCTGTGCTGACACCTCAGAGCCTGGAGCTTGCTTCAGATTCTGTGTCTCCCTCTCTCTCTGCCCCTTCCCTGCTCATGCTCTGTCTCTGTCTCAAAAATAAATAAAAACTTTAAAAAAATTAAAAAAAAAGAATATGTAGTGTGTGTGTGTATAGTGAAATAATACTCAGCCATAAAAATGAATGACATCTTGCCATTTGTAACAACATGGTTGGAGCTAGAGAGCATCATGCAAAGCAAACTAAGTCAGTCAGATAAAGACAAATATCATATGATTTCACTCATATGTGGAATTTAAGAAACAAAACAAATGAACATGGGGAGGTGGGGGGAAAGAGAGGAAAACCAGGAAGCAGACTCTTAAGTATAGAGAACACACTGATGGTTACTGGAGAGGAGGTGGGTCAAGGATGTGTGAAATTGAAGATGGGGATTAAGAGGACACTTGTGATGAGCACTGGGTGTTATATGGAAATGATGAATCACTAAGTTCTATACCTGTAACTAATATTACACTGCATGTTAACTAGCTGAAACTTAAATAAAAACTTGGGAACACTTAAAAAGTAAACTAAAATCTGGATTGGGGCACCTGGTGGCTCAGTCAGTTGAGTGTCTGGCTCTTGATTTCAGCTCAGGTCATCATCTCACAGGTTGTGAGATAAAGCCCCAAATTGGGCTCTGTGCTGACAGTGAGGAGCCTGCCTGGGATTCTCTCTCTCTCTCTCTCTCTCTCTCTCTCTCTCTTTCTCTCACTCTGCCTCTCCCTCACTCATGCTCTCTCTCTCTCTCAAAATAAATAAATAAACTTAAAAAAAGTAAATAAAAAAACTTAAAAAATAAGATCTGGATTTTCAAAATCATATAAAGAAGAAAAGGTAAAAGTTGGCAGCATGTAGTACTTCCTACTTAACAGTATACTACAACTTACCCCATAGACTTTAGTACTATAAAATTAATTTATGATCATAGGGATAATATGAAAAAGCTAACTTTTCTTTTTGGCTTTTTTAAAAGTCCAAACAACAAATGATTATGATAGAAAGAATATTACTGTGAAGCGATAGTGATATAAAATTCAGCTACTCTTTTTCCTGTAATGTTAAAACTATGTTAGAGAAGGTGATAGAGACTCATTCCCCTCACTGATCAAAAGTAGGCTACACTTGCAAAGGATATAAAAAAAAAAATTAAGGATGAACAATTTACACAGATGAAGATGTATTTGATCTCCACAGTGATAGTGAGCAGTGAAGGGAGAAAAAAATGATAAAAGAGATTCCATTGATATTGCCATATGTGGGGAACACACGATGACAAGAAAAAACAGAGAGCTAGAGAGAGGTGATTTAGAGGATAATGGTGGGAAAGGGAATATATGCTTTGACACTTTAAAGGTGTATATATATTTTAACTTTGAAACAGGAAGGAAGTTACAGATTTTAAGATGCACGTGACAACTGAGAGGTTCTGTGTTGTCTATACTGCTTATTTAGTAGATTAAATTCTCGCATACTAGTCTGTAACCTTTAAAATAAAAGATTCTAAAACATTTCAAAACATGCTATATTCAAGGAATTCAACCCAGGAGAGGTTATTATATCTGTGAATATGAAAATAATAACATATCTGAGGACAAGGAGAATCGGTTACTCACCTTATAAATGATACCTAAATACTGCCCTATTCACCATTGTTCTGTAAGTTTTAATGAATTAGTTATCTGTGCTTTTTCTTTATAATGAACATAAATTCCAGTTCAGTTTCAGGGCTAATTTAGAGCATCTGTTTCTTCCTGTGAGGAAACCCAGATTGGTCCACCTATCTGTGATACATGCATGAGACCTTAATCATGCTCAAGGAGGCTGCTTGTGAAAATAACTGACTCCATTCTTCAATTTGGCAGGAGTGGCTTGTGGAATAAAGACGCATGGCCATCCAATGAGCTTCCTGAGAGAGGTAAACTCTATGCCAAGGAAACCGTACCCAGCTCAGCTACAGAGATGTAGTGAGTAAACAATACAAACTGATTTGATTCATTTTGTTCTCCAAAAATATTGCAGGTCCCAAAAGAAAGCCTTCTCTTTTTTCAATGCCCTCACATCTATCTCAAGTAGTATAAAGTCTTCAGGTAAACGATCTTCTTTTCTATATGGCTGAGAATGGTGTGAGGCTCTATGACTGGGAGCCTGGCAAAACACGTGAAGGAGATTCAGAGGTACAAACTTCCAGTGTTAAAACAAATTAATTAATGCAGCTATAATGTACAGCATAGGCAATATAGTCAATAACATCGTAATAATTTTGTAAGGTGACAGATGATAACCAGAGTTATCATGGGGATTCTTTTGTAATATATAAAAAAATCCAATCACTATGACAGACACCTAAAACTAATAGGATCTTGTATGTCAATTATACTTCAATATAAAAAAAAAAAGTATTCCAGACACTTGCCTGAACATGTATAAAAGCTTCATTCCCTAGACCATCAAGCCAGCTCCCCTTTGAGGCATGATACCAGCTTTCTCTAGGTCCCTTGACATAATCTTACTGGCGTCAACGTGAAAACTTTCTCTACTTCTTCTGGAAGTAACTTTCTGAATCTCTCTGCCTCATTGACTCTTTTTCCCATTTCAAATGTCAAGCAAATACATTCCATTTTTCATCCCCTGTGTTTCTTAGATTATTTCTCCTTCTGTTACTTCTGTTTTTCACTATGTGGCTATATTACTTTGTGTGCAAGAACTTTGGAGACCCTGTTTTTGTAATATAATAAATCGACTTTAAGGAGTAAACAAAGAAACAAACAAAACCTCTGAATGTACCATTGATCATACCGTTCACAGACATAGCTAAAACCGATATGTGACCCACAGAAATGTGAAAGTCAATGAATCTTATTGTATTGAAGACATGATTGAAATTCTCCCAGTATAAAGTTGCTGAAGTGAGGTACATACTTAAAAGAAACTGAATTTTTAAATTCGTCATAAGAAATTGAGATGTTTTTGACCCTTTACTTTGATATGTATTATAATACACTCCAAAGCACACATGCGTATATACCTGTAGGATAAGTCATTCCTATCACTAGAAAGCAGACACGCAGCTTGGGAATCAGCTTCCTGAGCAAACATGTTTGTTCAGGCTTACTGAACACTATTTGAATTCTTGTACTAAGAGAAAGTTAAGATATATTCTCATTTATAATTTTAGTTCTGATGAAAATCGTTTTACTGATTATATTTATAAGATATTAATTTCAACTATGTGAGGAGAATATGTATTTAGCATAGAAAAGCTCAGAGTTGGGGCACCTGGGTGGCTCAATTGGTTAAGCGACTGGCTTCCACTCAGGTCATGATCTCACAGCTGGTGAGTTTGTGCCCCGCATCCGGCTCTGTGCTGACAGCTCAGAGCCTAGAGCCTGCTTCAGATTCTGTGTCTCCCTCTCTCTGCCCCTCCCCAATTTGTGCTCTGTCTCTCCCTCTCTGTCTCTCTGTCTCTCCGTTTCTCTCAAAAATAAATAAACATGAATTTTTTTTTTAAAGAAAAAAGAAAAGCTCAGAGTTAAATAGATACTAGAAGCAGAGCCATGGTGCAAAATTGTTTGCGTTTTAATTCCGCATTTTGCTGTGACATTCTTAGTCTAGGGAGCTGTTCCATTAGAAGGTAACTCCCAATACAGAGATGTGAGACGTGATATGCTGCTTGGATTTATTTTTTAAAAATATGTCAGTATTTCTTAACAGACAGTCATGTACCTTGCTAATTACTGCTTCACAAGCATGTTGAGTATACTTTGCCAATCATAAAAGAAGTGCAAATATTTACTCATTTCAAATGACATAACCTCATAAAGGGATGAAAAATAAATCCTGGTATGAAGAATGAGAAGGGGATGATGGTGGGAGAGAAGAGAGATAGAAAATTGCTAAGAAGTTAGGAAGTGTCATTCTAATTAAGTACATTACGTGCATTATTTCTAGCACGCTGTAGCCCTAAGCATACCTCTGGCTTAATCCCTTCCAAAATGAAATATAAATATATTTCAAACTCTTAAAGGAGATTTTCTGTCATAGAAATTATTTCTATGTTTTTAAAGGGAAGTTTAAAAGCCAAATTCACATTATAGAATATGCCCAAGACAGTTAACCTTGCTGGAAAACCACTACTCCATCAAAAAAAGGACACCTGTCATCTCACATCACTACAAAATGAACAAAAGAATAAGTAATACCCGTGATCAGCTGATTCCAAACATGAAATAGTTTTAAAGATAACCAAGCTTACTTGGTTGTATGGCATCGCTGATAAGGAATATTAAAATGCCAAATATCACTAGACTTAGAAGATGTATCTTTCAACTAGGCAGGGAAAATCACCATGTGTTTACCTGAGTCGTGATTCAAAAAAGAACATATGAAATACAGAAAATGTAGAAATGACAATCTGTGTATTGCTTCTTGATCTTCCTCAAAAAATATTATCAGAGAGAAAGCTACTTGGGGAAATATGTGATATTACATTGTATATTTGCCTGTGTTTAAGGGGAAAAAATCGATAAGGAAAAAAATTCGGTTCATTTAAATTCTACTGGTTCTCATTGTAGTCAAAACATCACAGTCATGGAGTTACAACTTGTCTAAATGCAATGCACATTTATTTTAACAAACTATATATTAACTGGTATATTTTTTCAAAATAATGCATATTAATTAAGACAAGCATTTCCAATACAGAGATTGGACAGGCACTGTTTTTTTACATGCGTTTCTATTACAGGTGCAATGATCGTAAAATTTGATATCACTGAGGAACCTATTGCTTTTAGGAGACTTTTAAAGCTACATGAAGATATCCAATATCAAGTGATCTTCCATTAATGAAGCAATTATTGGGACAGACTCACTGGGATATGGAGTCAAGCACACTGCTTGCAAAGCAACCTCCCTAACCAATATGCAGTCAGGGAAAGAAAACAGGATCTTCTCTGAAAATGACATCTGAATGGTACTTATTTGAGTGGCTCTTAGTCAAACGAAGATGCAATTAACTATAATGGTAGAAAACTGCCTGATGCCTAGATTATGGCACCGTCAATGTCCTACATGTACTTTTATTTGATGAGTGCTTTAAAAACCAAGGGAGGGCTTAGTGTTGTAATCTACTATGGGTAAAACGGTTACACAGAATAGAAGCCTGACGATTACTAATTAAAAATTGAAACATTTATCTAATGAAAGGTTTAAACAAAGGAAAGGTTTTGAAATCACCATTACAAATTAATTGAGGAAAACATTCATTACAAACAATGAGTCCTGTCTAGTGTTGCACTGTTTGTCACGTGCTCTCTCATGTGAAACTGGTTCATCTCTATATAAAGACCTATCTGGCAAGATTCCTTGTTCTTTGAGACTTAAATGAATTGGAATCAACCCGCATTCGAGGCCAACGGTAGTCCTCACTCAGACTCCTACAAATTTCCAGGTGGAAGGGGAGACCTTAAATTTTCTGGTCTCTTCTTGCTCTAAGTTCCATTTTTCCTTTCTTAACCTTTTCTCAAAATTAGGAATTCGTTTTTAGATGTTGGGGCAAAGCAAAGAGCCTTGAGTGAGACTCTGCTCCCTGTTTTAGAGTTTCCTGCTATCTCATTAATGGTTTTCTCCCAACCACTTTCCTTCTGCCCTGTTGCTTTTCTCCCAGGGTCCTTCCCTTCCCGGCCCTCCTGTCACTTCTCTTCACTTGATACCTCCACTGACTAGCCTCAGATTCAAAATCTCATTTACCTGCTCTGCCACCTGCTCTGTTCTCACAGAAAGGCCACCAGGGGTACTGAAAGTGATTGCCTGCCCCCTGGCAAAATATAGCTCCATTTTCAGGTAGAAGTAACTCCCACATAGCTGACAAGGAGGATGTAACTTTTAAATATTAGGACGTCTCTGTAAGATAGGCATTACCATTACTATTCCTCTTTCACAGATGAGGAAAGTGAAATTCAGTGCTATTTTCTGGCTTGCACAGAAAGTAAAGATTAACACTAGGGCTTGAATTCAAGCTTTCTGAGCCTATTTTAGTCCATCTTTCTGGCATCTAGTGGAGTTTCTCTCCTTTAGGTAATATGTTACCATCAGCCATTTTTTTTTCCCTTTTGCATCAGAAATAGGATACTTTGTAAAGTAAATACATGCTGCTTCTTCCTTCCTTCCTCTCTCCTTCCCTCCCTCCTCCCCTCCCTCCTCCCCTCCCTCCTTTCCTCCCTCCATCCCTCCCTCCTTCTCTTTCTCTTTCTCTCTTTTACCTTTCTTTCTTTCTTTCTTTCTTTCTTTCTCTCTTTCTTTCTTTCATAAAGAAATATTTACACAGCATGGACAGCCTGGAGATTCCTCCATCAAATCTTTATTATTGCCTGGATGCTGTCTTCCCCCATGGTTTTGGTGTGAGTGTATACAGTGCAGAGCCCTAGGGAGTAGCATTACACGTGGGACATGCACCGTCCATTGTGTTTCTTCTTCCCCAGCAAGGTGCTGTGGTTATGTTGATTTGGAGCAGGACTGGGAAGATGGGAACACAAAATAAGCTGAATTATTTCAAATGATGTCTTGATAGCTTAAGCCTCTTCTCATTGAATGCAGACGGTGCATGGTGTTTTAATACTTTCTGAATTCCTTTGGTTCTGTTCAGGAGAACAGAAAACATGATAGGTTTTTCAAAGTATAGAGAATTAAATCAGGCAAAATTTGAATAAGTTAGATCTGAAGAAAGAACCGAGAATCCAACTAGACAATTTAAAGCAAGTAGGCAAACCAGACTAGCAAGAGTAGGAAGGTGGAAAATCCCAATGGTTAAAGGAAAAGTGGAGTAGCCAGAATATGGAAGTCAGACCATGTGCCTAAACTGCCCAGGTAGGATCTGGGCCATGAGGGAGATCCAACTTCCTCTGCAAGCTGTAAGGCAGAGCAATAATGAGAAACTATCTATGTCCTCCAGTATGCCCATTACAGAACTAGTCCAAACTCAGCTGTCCAAGGTACTGGAGAGAATATTTTCCTAAAATACCAAGCAGAGCAAAGGGTTGGGAAATGGAGCAATGTGCAAATGAAAGGCGTACATGTCCTGAAACATCCACAGCTATTAGATGCCTTCACATTTGCCAGTTTTCAATCCTGTTAATGAACAGCATTAATGAATAAGACTCTACAATTCTCATGTCTCAGAAAAGATTTCTAGGATATAGCACTTCTCTTTGTTAGCATTGATATTATGATATTAATAATCTTATGTTATTAATATAAATAATTACCTATTGCTTTTAAGTAAAATCAAGGCAACCCTCAAAGCTATTCATGACCAGTATCTTGATTTTTCTCTTTAACATTTCTTCTCCTTTAAGATTTGTTAGCTATGATCTTGTCTATAATACTCTGGTTTTAAAGGCCTTTTTAAAATTTTCTTTCTTTCTTTCTTTCTTTCTTTCTTTCTTTCTTTCTTTCTTTCTTTCTTCTTCCTTCCTTCCTTTAATGTTTTTATTTTTTTAGAGGGAGAGACAGAGTGTGAGCAGGGGAGGGACAGAGAGAGAGAGGGAGACAGCATCTAAAGCAGGCTCTAGGCTCTGAGCTGTCAGTACACAGCCCGATGCAGGGTTCAAACTCACAAACTGTGAGATCATGACCTGAGCCGAAGTCGGATGCTTAAGAAACTGAGCCACCCAGGTGCCCCAAAGGCCTTTCCTTTAAGATATGTGATGATTCATTTGGTGTGGTTCACCAGTATGTCTCCCTCTCTTTTAAGAATTTTTCTCATCTCAAATCACGTCAGCATGAGTTTCTTACAAACAGAACTGAGAGAAGGGATTTTTCCATAGATGAAGGAGAGTCTGGAAAGGACAGAAAGATGCCAGAGGAGTCATAAACAGCTCTTTTGAAATGTTGCCTCAGGCAGAAGTCTGCTTCCAAGACCAGATTAAACAAGAAAAACAGGGCCATTTTCTGAAGGTCTCAGTAAGACCAAGAGCCATGGAGGCCCTGTGTTCAGATATTGAAGCCAGCTTGCTGGGCACAGCCACACCTGGCCTGGGAGGTCAACTGATGCTGCTGCCATCTGATGTGGGGATATGAGCAGTCTTCTTCTGATGGGTCCAATCCCTGGGCCTATAACTCAGGGGTGTTCTAAACCAACTTCCTTCTCTCCTCCCCTGTGCTTGTTCTGACCAAACACATTATTCTGGCTTAAGAGGCATTCATTTGCCTTGTATTTATCATATATAACATGTCTATGGCAAATTTTACTTGTGTATAGACATATACATGTTTGAGTGGATTCATCAGTTGAAACAATTTTCAAAAGAGAAGCTACAGGAAAAATAAGGATTTATTAGGTTCCTTTGAATGGTTTTTGAATATGAAATATTTTCCTCATGAAAGAAGGTTTTATTAGTTAAAACTTCTTAAAAGACATTCATATTTTATGTTTAATTTTGGTATAAAATATCAAGTTTGAAATTGTTATATAAACATGTCTCTAAATCCAGCTATGTCTGGGATTATTTGTGTCGTAAGTGATTCAGGTGTTAGGCAGACAACATTTGGGTAAATATTAGTAATATTTAACGTACCTAATAATTGTCAGCTTTCCTGGACTCCTGTGATATTTAAGGTGGCAAATTGCCTCCCTTTTATTCGTTCTGCTGTTTCCTTTTGGCTTCTATTTATCTCAATCTTCCCATTGTAAACAAATTCATCAGTCTTGGTCAACTGACCCTGGTTTTATTTGGGCAACAGGACATATTATCATTGTTATTGTTATGGCTCGCTGCGCATTTATATGCTTTTCTGTGAAGGGTTTAAGGTACTTTATTAAATCTGGAGATAATTTTTATAATTCTCAGTGGAGATAGGCGGAACATATTAAAAATCTTAATAGCCTACCAACCTATGTATATATTCCATTCTAACCCTTATTATCAGCAGCTATCCCAATTAACTTTCCAAATTCTAAAATTTCAACTCATGAATATTCATTTTAATTAAAGAAACAAAGGAAATAGAAAACACAAAGTACTTTCACATTAAAACAAGAGTTAGGGCTATGCCACATCTTGTAAACACCAATCTAGACCCTTGGAACAAAACAGATTACTAGGGATAGGGTACTCAGTATTTTGCTAATTAAAGGGATTAACTCAGTCTATAATTTGATCCCCAATTCAAGACTATATCAAAATAACTTATTTCCTCTGTCTGCTCTTAGTAGACCTATTAAAAAAAAAATTCTTATTCTCAAATAAGAAACATAGAAAGCCTCATAAAACAAATGTGTAGTTTACCTAATTATCAAAAGGTGAATATTCTTTTACACACCATTCATGTCAAGGAATAAAACCTCCCAAGCCATCCCAAGGGTCCCTATGTAGGCCCAATCACAGCACCTCTCTTCTCTGAGTTATTTCTCTAAACTTTTATAGTAGCTACCTCCTTACTTTATCATCCTACTGTGTTTTGATAGACATCAAAGTTTAGTTTTGTCTGTTTTTTTTAAGTATTTTCGTTTAAAAATTTTTTAAGTTTATTTATTTATTTTGAGAAAGAAAGAAAGAGAGAGAGAGAGAGAGAGAGAGAGAGAGAGAGAGAGAGAGAGAGAATCCCAAGTAGGGTCCTGCTGTACGCACGGAGTCCCACTCGGGCTCCATCTCAGGAACCGTGAGATCATGACCTGAGCCAAATCAAGAGTAGGACGCTTAACCAATGAGCCACCCAAGGCACCCCTGTTTTAATCTATAGAATCCCCTCCATCATTTCTCTTTTCTGAAATCTATTTGTTAAAGAGCCCAGGTTATCTGTCCTATAGGATATAACCGATTGCATTCCTCTGTAGTTTAACTTGTTCTACTACTTTTTCTCCAAATTTGTAATTGAGTTGAGAGGCTTAATCACATTCAAGCTAGCTTTTTTTTTTTTTTTTTTTCAAATCTGCTTTATACCTGGTATTGTATTCCCCTTGAGGAATCACGGGAGGTATTTAATGACCAATTGTCTCTTTTGATAAAATTAAAAGCCCTTAATCCTTGAATCCTTTAATTAATTAGAATTTAAAAGATGTTGAAATTGAAATTCTGTCATTCTTTCTTCCTGGGTTTTTTGAAATATTCTCATGATGAGACATTTCCCTTCATCTACTCTTCGGTTACCCAGTTCTATAGTTCATATAGGAAAAGCAGGATAAATGCTTGATTCCTTCCTTATATTTATATCGGTTTGTTTTGAAGTTATGTTGGCTGTAATTCTCAAATACTTTGGAACGCAAGTCCTATAACTCATCTTTAAATTCCACAGCTGTGCCTTTCAAAAGAGAAAAATGCTTATTTCAGTTTTGGCCACATATCCAAGTTATTCAAAATTTGCATTCAAGATATTACACCCTGAGATATATAATGATCCCATGCTATCCACTTCTTTTAAAATTCCACCTTCACCAGATGTATAGTCAGACAGCTACCCACTTTAATCCATCTTACTTATGGATATTCTATCATGCTTTGCACTTTTCTTCATGTTACTAGTATTAAAATTTTGTTTTCTAGTCATTAGGTTGGGATTATATTAGAAACTTAAAACATAATCTATTGTAACAAAATTAAGGATTATTTTTTCTTGAAGTTTTCACAGTTTCATTTTATATCTCAAAATGGAGCAAGTTCAGCATTGAAGTCTGTGGACCAGACTGAACCCTTGACCAAGTTGACTGAATCTTACTTCTTACTAGTTGTTTTGTTTGCTAGTTTGTCTGATAGATCTCAGTGTCACAGAGAAGTAAATAAGAAAGTAGAAATATGGGTTTTTGGAGACTGTGTGACTTCTTGGCGTAGATGATCCAATGATCTGTCTGGCCTATTAATGCAATTAAACTGTTCCAACTAAACGCGGGCTCAGAAATAAGCATGTCCTCGGAGTGCAAAAACGTTGAAGCTGGAAGGCATACAATGCATGTGCCTCAAATTGAAGGAACAAATTTGTAACATTTTCTTGGGTAACTGTCTCCGAGTTCAGTACCCTGACTAACATTGTAATAAATTGACAGTGTCATTAGTACAAGACTGCCCTAAATATTTAAAATAATTAGTAGAACATTTTAATGTACTTTATTTTTCTGAACATAAAAAAAAGAGAGAGAGAAAGAGACAGAGAGAAAGAGGAGGAGGAAACAGGGAAGAGCAGGGATCAGACAATGAGGAGATTTATATTTTAATGATAATATTCTTTATTCTTAAAGCAATGGTTTTAAGGCAGGGGAGATGGTGATTACATTTCCATTTGGGATTAATGTAGCTATAAAGAAGGGCTTAGAAGAATCAAGAATGGGGATGGGGAGGCATGCTAAGGAGATAATGAAACAATCCAAGTGATAAACTATGGTAGATTTCACAGAATCAAAAGAGAGAGAGAGAGAGAATGAAATGAATATATTATAGAAATATTTAGCGTTCCCTTTTGCACTGGGAAAATTAAAGGTTAAATGTGCAGTGTAACTAGAGTAAGGTTATTTTTCTTCAGTAGGATGGAGCCTTCACAATGACTTCTTCAGGATGTCCAGGATCTCTCTCTGTCTCGCTCTTTCTCTCCACTCTCTCTCATTATGTTTTCCTGACTCTGTCTATCTACACCTTGCTGCAATTTAAAACTTAGAATGCACAAATACAGGGCACCTGGGTGGCTCAGTTGGTTAAGCATCTGTCTCTTGGTTATGGCCCAGGTCATGATGTCATGGTTTGTGGGTTCGAGCCCCACATCGGCTCCACATTAACAGCATGGAATCTGCTTGGGATTCAGTCTCCCTCTCTTTCTGTCCCTCCCCTGCTTGCTTTCTACCTCTCCCTCTCAAGAATAAATAAATAAACATTAAAAAAATAATAAAATAGGGGTTCTGGGCGTCTCAGTCAGTTAAGCATCCAACTTCTGCTCAGGTCATGATCTCACATTTGTGAGTTCGAGCCCCATATTGGGCTTTATGCTGACAGTGCAGAGCCTGCTTGGGATTCTCTCTCTGCTTCACTCTCTGCCTTTCCTCAACTTGTGCTCTCTCTCTCTCAAAATAGATAAACTTTAAAAATAATAAAAAAATAAATTTAAAAAAATGCAGGTTCCAAACCCTGCATCAAATCCACTCAATCAGAATCTTAAAAAAAAAAAAAAAAAAAAAAAAAAAAAAAGAGAGAGAGAATGTGTGAATACAAGGACAAATAACACAAAATATTAATTTGCCTTTTGTTTGGTCTATAACACGTGTGGTAACACGACCTGATATAGGTTAGTCTTGGAATTTATTTTTTTCTATTAAAGGATCTGTTTGCTTAGGAATAAATTGTGAATTTACACTTCACTTCATGAAAATTAGAACAACAAACATTTTTAAGACTTTATTTTGAATTACGATTATATATGCTATATGTCTTATCTTAATTAATCTTCATGACAATCCTTCATGTCAACTTTTGCAGACGGAAAAAAAACTAAAATATAAACAAAACTTAAGTAACCTATATGATTCCCTAGCAAATAAGTGAAAGACTTGGAATTCAGAGTAGATATATCTAACTCTCCAATCCAATTGCTGAAAAGCACCAGACAGCATGTTGCCAGGCATTATTCTTTGATACATCAAAATTGCAGATAGACCCGACGTGCCTATGTTTCCCTTGTATTGGTGATGAGGTATAAAAGTCACTTGCACTCGCTTGCCTACTCCCTTTTGTTTATTTACGAATTAAGACAATTTTTCAGCGTAGTTTAAGGGTCACAGCAAAATTGAAAAGAAACTACAGAGATTTCTCTAATACCTCTTGCCCCCCACACATGCATAGCCTCCCTTTATCAACATCCCTCGCCAGAGTGCTCCATTTGTTATAACTGATGAGCCTACACTGACCCATCGTTATCACCCAGAGGCCATAGTTTACATTAGAATTCCTCTTGGTGTTGTGCATTGCATGGGTTTGGACAAATGTATAATGGCATAGGGTCATCCATATGGCATACAGAATATTTTCACTTCCCTAAATATCGTTTGTGCTCTGTCTATTCATCTCTCCCCCAACTCCAACCTCTTGCAACCACTGCTTTTTTATATCTCCATAGTTTTGCCTTTTCCGGAATGCCATATAGTTGGATTCATACACAATGTAGCCTTTTCATATTGGCTTTTTTCACTTAGCAATACGCATTTATTTTCTTCCACTGTCTTTTCATGGCTTGATAGTTCATTTCTCTTTAACTTGCAAATATTTAAAATCATTATAGACTATTCCAATATAATTTTTCTTAATGTAAAAACACAGAATATGTAAATGGTAGAGTAAATGAACAATTGAGAGTGACTTTTATCACACTACACAGATTTAACATTATTGCTTCCATTATTTTTAATTTCTGAAAAAAGATTTATTCAAGAAGTCCTGAAACAGATATACAAATATTTCATTGGATCTCATATTCTACTCCAAAGGGCATATCCCTTACAAACTTATAAGAGCCAAGACCAAATTCTAATAATGTAATCAACACTGGCTTATTCAACTAGCTTAAGAAAAAGAAAAAAAAAAAATACTGGATGACAAGGGGGTCTATTTTATCACTGAACCAATGTCAGAAGAGGATTAGTGTCTCATAAGGGTTTGGAATCAGACACTGAAAAACCATTTGGAAACCAGCCTGTATATACTCCTCTCCCTCTCCCTAATTCTCTCCCTTTCCTTCTCTCTGTCCTTTTCCCTCTCCCTCATTTATTGGTTTCTTCTTTTAGCTTCACACTCTTCATCTGTTTTCTTCTCTCTCTCTCTCTCTCTCTCTCTCTCTCTCTCTCTTTTCCAGCTCATTTGAAGTACTTTTTAATCTGTCTAGCAATTTTGGAGGAACTATCCTGTCTTATTCTCAGTCCATACAGTTTAGGGGTACTGACCTCACTCCACTGTAGAGGTAGACAGGTGACCCAGGCCTGGTGAACAGATTACAGCAATCAGTTCAGATATGAGTATGTGGAATATTGATTAAAATCATCAGATTTGGAGTAAAACCACTTCAGTTCAAATCCAAGCTCTAACATTCACTAACCATAAAAACCTATGCTAGTTGTTTCTCTTCCCTAAGATTTAGAACAGCATCAAGCAGCTAGTAAATGATAAAATACATGTTTACTATTATTTCCATTAAGTTAGCCAAAGAGAGTCAGTATTGGGATTATTTGTGGAGCTACTGGGTTATCACAGGACTACTGGAATGTTGGCCTGCTTGACGGATTGAACATAAGCTTGGCGTTCTTGGTGGCCATTTTGCCACCATGGGGACATATCCTGCTTTTATCATCAAAGTTATACATACCAAGATATAATGAGTCAGGAACTGATGACATTATGTGAGGAACCAGCTCTAGCCCATTAGTCTCCGTACTTCTTGGTCAGGTGAGACAATGCTGTTTTGCTAAAGGCGAACTTTTCTTTCTTGCAGTTATACTAGCTAGTATTCTAGATTTCACTATCCAGATAATTATATAGATAATTATGAAAATATGTATTATGTACACTAGTATGTATGTGTGGGTATATCCATGTGTAATTAATCCTTGTACAACTTAGGAGTCAGGGGATCCTACCTCCTGTATGGTGAAACATCCACATACTACTTTTGACTATCCAGAAACTTAACTACTAATAACCTATTGTTGATCAGAAGCCTTAGTGATAACATAAAGAATCAATTATCACACATTTTGTATTTTTTGTGTCATGTATGCTATATTCTCACAAAAAAGTAAGCTAGGGAAAAAAAGTCCTATTAAATTCGTAAGGAAGAGAAAACACATTTACAGTACTGTACTGTATTTGTTGAGAAAAAATCCACCTATAAGGGGGCTCACTGGATTCAAACCCTTAATGTTCAAAGGGCAACTGTAGTTACAGTTTCAAAAAGTAAGACAGTATATAAAATGAGAAGATTCACACACAAGCCTACCAATACTATCTCCACTCATTTATAGTTTTTTTTTTCAATGTTTTTTTTTGAAAGAGAGAAAGAGACAGAACATGAGTCGGGAGGGGCAGAGAGAGGGAGACAGAATCTGAAGCAGGCTCCAGGCTCTGAGCTGTCAGCACACAGCCCTCTGCAGGGCCCCAACTCACAAAGGGTGAGATCAGGACCTGAGCCTAAGTCCAGACACCCAACAAATTGATCCACCCAGGAGCCTCTATAGTTTCTTTTTCTTTTTTTTTATTTTTTTAAATTTATTTATTTTTTAATTTACATCCAAGTTAGTATATAGGGCAACAATGATTTCAGGAGTAGATTCCTTAATGCCCCTTACCCATTTAGCCCATCCCCCCTCCCTCAACCCCTCCAGCAACCCTCTGTTTGTTCTCCATATTTAAGAGTCTCTTATGATTTGTCCCCCTGTTATTGTTTTAAATAATTTAGTGGTAAATTTAATTTTCTGTTTTACGCTTCTAGTTCCTTAATCCATGTTCTTTAGAGATTTTCTAATGACTTCATAGTTTGCAAAGTAAGGAAATTAGCATAGATATACTTCCCTCCTCCTTACTCTTTCTTATTCCTCTCCTTTGTGTCTTCACATTGATGTTTTCAGAATTGTTGCATCTGTTTTGTTTTTATTTTCCCACAATTAAATCTTCAATGCAGTTTACCTATTGATAAACTGAATTGTGAAAGCTACTAAACATTTATAAGTGTACAAATATTTTTACTCTATGGGTCTTTAGAACGGGATTTATAACCTATTCCCTTAAACTTTGCTTTTCAAAGAATTTTCAAAGTATCAGTGTCAGATGCATTCTCCCTTCAACAGCTCAGAACCATATCATATTCTAGTCTTTTTTATTAAGGTCATAATTGTTTTGTTTTTCTTAGCTTTAATTTGCAATTCTGCCTTTTTGTTGCCATTAGAAAAGATACAGGAGGAGGCGGCCCCTTAATAAAATATTTGTTGCATGTTTTCCACTTTCTTATTAAAGATATATATTATTCATGAAGCCTGTATCTTCCTGTTTTAGTTTAAACAAGAATTACTTGCTAGGTCCATGTACAGCTATCCTCTTTGGATGTCTTTCATGGGATAATGAGTTCAGATCAGTGTTTCATATATTTTACATTTTTCTTTAGAATGTTCATTTAATATGCTGTATATATTTGGATATGTTTTCATTAAATTCCACATGGATGCCAAGCTTTTGTTACATATTAAAGTGTATGTATTAAAATGTTTTAATTTTTCCTTATTCTTTGTTAATGAGAAATTCAGTCTAAAAGTCTACCTTCAAGAAACTTTTCTTTTAGATGTTTGAATGCCTTGCTCCAATGTGTTTTTAATTTTTTTTTTCAACGTTTATTTTTATTTTTGGGACAGAGAGAGACAGAGCATGAACGGGGGAGGGGCAGAGAGAGGGAGACACAGAATCGGAAACAGGCTCCAGGCTCTGAGCCATCAGCCCAGAGCCTGATGCGGGGCTCGAACTCACGGACCGCGAGATCATGACCTGGCTGAAGTCGTACGCTTAACCCACTGCGCCACCCAGGCGCCCCGCTCCAATGTGTTTTTATATCTGGCATTCTTAATGCCAGTTTGAAGGCAATGGTTCTCTTTCTTTTTTATGTGATTCGTTGTGTCTGTATTTGCTAGTTCATTTTGTTTTTCTCTTTTGGTAGGCTTTGTACTTCATTCTTGAAATTTTTAAATTTTAACCAACTAGCAAATATGTGTTCATTCATTCATTTCACTCATTAAGTATTGAGTTTTTAATAGTAATAGATATCATTTTGAATAGCAATAAATACCATTTTGAGGTAGGGTTAGGGTTAATTATTTTTCTTGGAATTGCTAAGTGGTTGTTGGCCATCCTTAATCGCCCCTTTCTTGATTCTTAAGTTTTTTCTCATTTCTTTTTTTTTAATAATTATATATTTTTCCTCTCCCCTGTTCTGAGAAATCTCCATATTTTGATCTTCCAGATCACTTAATTGACCTTCTGAAATTTCCATTTTATTTTTCAATCTTACTGACTTAAAAAAAATATCAGTCACATTTTAAATTTCAACACCTCTTTCTCTGTTGTGCCTTTGCACCTTTTCCATAGAAGCATCTATTTATTCTATGTATGAAATAAGCTGTTAAATTTTTATGTACCAGGAGATAATATGAATATTTTTTACTGTGTTTTTCTTCTGGTATTAAATAATCACTTTCCTGTGAGGATATTCACTAGTTCTATTTCTCTTTATTCTTCTCTTTTGTGTTGTTGTTTTTCATTAAATAGTAAATAATGCTTTCTAAGTCATTCATGGCTATAAAATGAACTGGGTTCGCCAAAGAAGGGGGTTCATGGGTAGAGTTTTAGGTTCACTTCCTAAAGTTTCCTTCCCTGTAAAAGAAAGTTTAAAGTGACTTTGGGATCCCTTAAGGGGCTGTTGCATGCGTAATTCATTTTCAGGAAATAAAGTAGGGAGAGTGGAAGACAGGCTTGGACTTGTCCCTCCCCCAGCATCACAAAGGAGAAGTAGCACAGAGTTAAGCACACTGGCTCTGGAAACAAGTCTGTCTGGTTCAAATCCTGGCTCTGCCCTGATAAATTCCATGACTTGGTAGAAGTTAGTCTATCTCTCTGTGCCTCTTCTCTGCTAAATATAAATAATAGAATCTTCAACATAGGGTTGTCATAAGTTACATATAAAATATTTAGACCTATATCTCATACATAGTAAAAGTGAAAACATAGTAACAAACTTTATTTTAGTATAAAAATGTTTAGTATGCTGTTGTCTTGTAAATAGCTAGGTTTTGCTCATTTTTCTTTGTCTGTGCCTGTTGTAGAGTTCTAAAATTAAGTCAATCCTTTTACCTCTTCTCTTGAAGGCACACCCACTCTAAACCTCCCCAGGCAAGTCTGCTATTACCTTCACAGTTTTCCTCCACATTTAGCTTTAATGTTACTGCTGCCTGCCTCTTTATATTGGCTGTGAAAAGTGGGAAAGGAAAAACTAGGGAGAAAAGCTGACTGGCCCAGCTGTTTCTTTCAATAATAATTATTATTATGAATGGCCAACCTTGTTCCTAATAATCACGATGGTCCACTTCCACTATCTCTGAACTTGTTAAGAATTTGAGTTTCCCTATTTGCACTTTCATGTGTCCCGGGCTTGCAGTAGAGGAATGTCTTTCACCTTTGCTGCAATCCTTCCCTAGAATGTATTTTTAGCCCACCATGTACTTTATCTTTCAATCCAAATCCATCTCCTTTCCTCATTTTACATAGTAGACACAATATACAGTTAAATGATACAGTTTCCCCATTCCATGGGTTCACTTGTCTCTGTATCTGATCTCTTTTTAAAAAATTTTTTAATGTTTATTTTTTTTTGACAGAGAGAGAGAGAGAGAGAGAGAGAGAGAGAGAGCACGAGTGGGGGAGGGGCAGAGAGAGAGGGAGACACAGAATCCGAAGCAGGCTCCAGGCTCTGAGCTGTCAGCACACACAGTCTGATGTGGGGCTTGAACTCATGGACCGCGAGATCATGACCTGAGCCGAAGTTGGACGCTCAACCAACTGAGCCACCCAGGCTCCCCTCTGTATCTGATCTTTACTGTCATCTTAAATCTGAAGCAACAGTCAATTTCTGCATTCTGGAATTTCCAGATTGTTTTTGGCATCAGTTAAATTCCTTAGTTCATCTTTATGTATTATACATGTACTTATCTACATCTAATTTGTTCTCTTAGTTTCCATTTTTGCATTTTAAAACAAATATTAGCTTTTGAATTTTTAAAAATTAATTTATATCATTAGAGTAATGGTTAAATAGGTATTATAATATCTCTATAAATGTGACTGCACATTTTAACACCATTTAATATATTAACACAACTCTTTGTGTTAATAAAAGTTTTAAATGGAATGCACTTTCACCAGGGACAATCTAACTTAATGCACATTCCCATTTGTTGTTATTAAATTTTAAAAGCATTTTTCCTGTGTAACACCTCACAGACATTAAGGACTTAGGTTGGTTCTCTTCTGTTAATAATAAAATCAGTCTACTTTGAGAAAAGTGCATTCATTCATGGACCATGTTAAGCAATCAATAATTTATGGCCCTTGTTTATATATAAGATATTAAATATATACAATGTAAATCTTTAACTATGAACAAAGAAATGAATACAGAGTGATTTAAAAAGCCTTGAGAAATTTAACTAACAGAACATTTTCACTTCTAAGGTCAAAAGGTTATGGCTTAAGTAAGGGAATAGATTTACCTGTGAACAGAAAAGACCATTTACTGAAATGATCTAAACCACGCACTTTTTCAGCCTTCTGCTTCACTGTGTGGATTACAAGTAAAACTTTCAGTGTGGGTGAACTAGGAATGAGCAGAAAAATCAAGGCTCTCTAGTATGACAGTGATCCTGATGGCTGTAAATGATGGCAGTGCTCCAATTTTTGAAATTGTTTCATTTAAAAACTAAGCATTGGATTCCACACAGTGTTATAGGATTCTCAGCCATCTTGGATTCAATTTAGAGGAAACATTTATGGAGCTTAAATTGTTCCTGGCAATTCTATGCTCTGTAACATTTTAAACAAATGTATTTTATACCAAACTCTCCTACATAGAGTGTAGATAAAATCTAAAAATACACAATCACATCCCGTTCATGAATTGGTTTTAGTTTTTGGTAGGTTCAGTTGTATACTCTCTTAGCAAAAGGATAGTTAAAACTGATAAACATGAAATTTAATTCTTAACTGGTTGTGTCTCATATAAAATGACTATTTAAATCTAAAAGTGAAATGAAATAATGAAATGAAATGAAATGAAATAGTGAAATGGAATAAAATAAAATAAAATAAAATAAAATAAAATAAAATAAAATATAAAATAAACACATCAGGGAAGCATGTAGCTCAGATCCTGAGGCTGGACAGCTAAGTTTCACTTTTCCTTTTCTAATCGGATATAAAGTGAGTTTGAAAAGCCATGATTTGATTCATAAACTGCTTTTTTTCCCCCTTTTTATTTCCCTTATGAATATAAATGTAGTAAAATAAAGAGGCCATGTCCTAATTAAGGACAACTGGTGCACTTTAAAGTTATATGGGTTATTCTTGACCGGAGATTTGACTTGTTTTGTTGATTAGAAAACTTACCTCTGTTATTTTTTTTTTTAATTTCATTCTTTAGCATTTACAGAATAATTTACAAAATACCTATGGGGCCATGGCATAGATGATGAATGTGCTTTCACTTCTTTCTATTTGTTAGGAGATTTGGGTGACAAACACTTCTGGAAGTGTTTCATGATCTCCAAATTTGATACTAAGTGGTATTTTAAAAGGTTATTCTGGGGATATTTGGTTGCTCCTGGGTTGATTTCCGTTTCCTCGAGGATCTTGGAGGAAATTAACTCTTCCACTTGAGGGCCTTCAAAGGTCTTCACATCCAGCCCCACTGGGCAGTGATTGGCAGGACCTCCAATTACCAGAATTTCACTAGTCAGGTGAAGAGTTGCCTTTTATTATTACGCTTTATGAGCTGACTGAATTAAGTTAAACCTGTACATCATTTTTTCTTTCTGGAAATTAAGAAGATTTACACTCACTGTTTTGAACAAGTAGATTTTTGCTTGCAGCTGTCAAAACAAGCTGTCATTTCAATTATCTCAAGTGCCTATTAGTCAATTTTTAATAAAGTTTCCACTACTTTTTCCTGTTTTTTAATGAATGGTGTCCCTCACATACATTTTAAATATATGTTGTATGGTCCCTATAGAATTCTGCAATTAGGTAGAAAATATTAGGTAATTTAATCCTAAAATGCTGCTATGTTGCCTAGAGAACACTCTCTTTTAGCAGGTTTATTTTCTTTTAAATTTCTCCTTTTTAGAAAACAATCACAGCAGCAACCATAAAGTTTATAGTATTGATGACTTCACCACACAGTTACCTCTTGCTCAATGGAACAATATATAAATAACATATAAACTTAAGTGTAATCTATCTATCTTTCTATCTATCTATCTATCTATCTATCTATCATCTGTTTATCTTTCTATCTTCACACCTCTTTCCATTGATTTTCAAAGATATGATTCTCTCTTCCACCTGCCTGTGAACTCCTAAAAGTAAACTCTATGTACACAGGAGGCTGGAATATAAACAGGAGACTAAGACAGGCCCAGTTATGAGAGTCAAGCAAACCTTGCAAGTATGAGGGAATGCTATGGCTCAGTGACCATGGAGCTACCTAGAGGTTTTCTCTTGATGTACAAAATAGCAGCCTTATAGTAATAATGATAACTCTCGATGCCTATCTCCACCATCACCACTGACCTTCTGAATATGGTCTTTCTTGGTCAGAATCCAGAAGCGGAACAATGCTGAACCTAGGGATTAAAGATATCAGTGACTCTAGATAGCAGGTTATTTGCATGATGCTTACACACACAGAATTAAATGAGAAAAATGGTTACAAATGCCTGTCAAGTTACCTGTCTTATACAAGGTACTTTATACTCTAAATCTCGACATGCTTCTGGGTAGCATTATAGTGTCTCATGCCTGTCTGGCATGTAATGGGTGCTTGGTAGCTTTTGTGTGAATTGAGTAAGTGAACGAGTAATTAAATGGACATACTCTCTCTTTTCTTTGATGACAGGAGTGTATAACAGATGCCTTGGGTTGCCAAATTACCATTTTATCATTTTTTGAGTGTCATTTTGAGTTTGAGTTTGAGTGGCATTTTGCCAGATAGAGGAGAACACTAGGAATTGATTAACCATCTGTGCATTGCACCATCGCCTCTATATAGACACATAGCCTTCAGTAACAGAAAGGGGCAAGACCGTGGCTTCGTCTTCCATCTCTGCCACTGGTTACGGGTCCTTGCAACTGCTAACCTGCATTCTAAATATGAACATTCAGACCCTCTAAATTCACCTCAGAGGGAGACTGAATATCAAAGCATCATTTTATTCATGAGCTAAGCTTCCAATTATTTCCATGATGCTTACTATTCTTAAATGACTTAGAAGAGGTAAAATCTTTGTACGCATAGTAAATCTGTGGCAATCTCTATCTTTCTTAATTCTCAAAGAAAATTATTTCAAGAATTATGTGTATTTTGAGTCTTTTAGCTCCATTTTAACCAATAATTTTCCTATAACTTTAAATTATTACATACTAATTTTATTATTTGTACATTTGTCTTAGACATATGATTGCATGGCAAGGGGAAGAAGTATGACCTATTTATTTTATTCCTTCTAAAAACATTTATTTTGGAAAAATTCACAAATCCTATGGCATGATAATAGCTAAGGAGCAAGTTATTTAAAATAAAACCTCTAATGTTTCAATTACTTTGAAGACCCAAAGAAAAAATGCTATTTTCTACTCTAAGGTGTGAGATCACTATGTAGGATGTAAAAAATGAGAAATCAGAATATTAGTTCTTTTTCTTTCAGCAGACTACTACTTTCAGTTTATGAAAGAGGCTAGGAAGACTGAAGAGGACTATACACTTGCAGAAGATCCTTAGAAGAGTTATTAGTGTCACGTGAGTCTCAACTCCACCTCCAACAGACAGGGCTGTGTGGAGTCCCTTCTCATCCCAAGTCAAGAGATGGCCCTTTATTTTTTTTAATTTTTCTTTAAGGTTTATTTATTTATTTTGAGAGAAACACACACACACAGAGACAGCATGAGCAGGGGAGGGACAGAGAGAGATGGAGAGAGATAGAGGGGAAAGAATCCCAAGCAGACTCTGCTGACAGCATGGAGTTTGAAGTAGGGCTTGATCTTATGAACCATGAGATCATGACCTGAAATCAAGAGTTGGATGCCTAATGGACTGAGCCAGCTATGCACCCCAAAAGATGGACTTTTAAAAATCATTCAGAGAACATGGCATGAGTGTCTTGAAGTTTTAGAGACACATGCCTTGGGACATGATTCATCCTTGAGAAATATAAATGGTGAGTACAATCCTGGATAAAATCACAAGCTAGAGTTGTGGAAGATGTGGAAGAAAGGTAGGATTCATGATGGGAAAAGCAAGAAGCAGACCTGATCCTCATCTTTTCTTACTCTCAGAAGCCAGGCCACTCATAGCCCTAATTATAGGAGGAAGTAATACTGTGATTTCAGATTCATTTTAAAAATATGATTATTACCATAAACCAGGAGTAATTTTACTAAACTGAGTTAGTGTTTCTTATGGCAAGTGACTGAAAATATCAGAACATGTGTCCTCCAAAGTTTACATGTTGAAGTGCTAACTCTTAGTACTTCATAATGTGACTACATTTGAAGACAGAGCCTGCAAATAGATGGTTTAGTTCAAATAAGGCCATTAGGGTAGGTTCTAACCCAATATGACCAGTGTCCTTATAATAATAGGAGATTAGGACATGCAAAGAGAGGTCCCTGACACATGCATGCAGAGAGAGACAATCATGCAAGGACACTGGAAAAGATGGCCATCTACAAGCCAAGGAGAGGCCTCAGAATAAAACTAACTTTGTAGACTCCCTGATCTTGGACTGGCAGCTTCCACAAATGTAAGAAACAAACTTCTGGTGTTTAAGCTACCTAGTCTGTGGTGTTTGTTATGGCAAACTCAACACACTAATACAGAATATTATCTAAAACGTCAAGATACTTGTCCTAAATTTTGTCTATGGATTGGATAGAGAAAACGTTAATAGTGCAGACAGTATCTAAAACTATAGTAGTGCTTGATAAATACATTCCATATGGAAATCATCCCATTTAATTCTCATGGAATTATACATATCATATATAATATATATACATATATAATTTGAGATTATTTTCTTAATAATAATAAGTTCTTGGGGCACCTGGGTGGCTCGGTCGGTTAAGCATCCGACTTCGGCTCAGGTCATGATCTCACGTCCGTGAGTTCGAGCCCCGCGTCGGGCTCTGTGCTGACTACTCAGAGCCTGCAGCCTGTTTCAGATCTGTGTCTCCCTCTCTCTCTGCCCTCCCCTGTTCATGCTCTGTCTGTCTCTGTCTCAAAAATAAATAAACGTTAAAAAAATTTAAAAAAAAATAAGTTCTTAAAAATTAACTTGATCTCAAAAAATTTTAATGGCAGCTCATTAAATACTAACTTGCCCAGTTTACTTTAGTGATTCTTCTCTTAAGCTGAGAATGTGTAGCAAAAAATGAAAACAATAAAGACATTTTAAAAAATTGCAGATTTTCTTAATTGTCCTACCTGCTTATCCTGATAGACTTATTATAAGCTGGAGAGCAAGTGGATGGAAGGAAAAAAAGACTTCAGGTTTTGGTGAGTTGATAACTTTATATAAACCGGCATACCAGTATAAATACCAAAGGCACAAGCAACAAAAGCAAAATTGGACAAGTAGGACTATATCAAACTGAACAGCTTCTGCACAGCGCAAGAAATAACCAATAGAGTATAAAGGCAACCAGCACAAGGGCGCCTAGGTTGCTCAGTCGGTTAAGTGTCCAACTCTTGATTTCAGCTCAGATTATGATCTCACAGTTTTGTGAGTTTGAGCTCCAAGTGGGACTCCATGCTGACATTGCAGAGCCTGGTTGGGATTCTCTCTCTCAATCTCTCGATTTCTGCCCCTCCTCCACTCACAGAGTCTGTGTCTCTCTCTCTCAAAATAAATAAATTAAAAAAAAATTTTTTTTAATGGCAACCAGCACAATAGGAGAAAATATTTGTAAATCATAATCTGCTAAGGGTTTCATTTCTAAAACATAAGGAACGCTGACAATCCAATAACCTGATTAAAAAACTGGGCCAAGAGTGGCGCCTGGGTGGCTCAGTCGGTTAAGTGTCCAACTTCAGCTCAGGTCATGATCTCATGGTCCATGAGTTCCAGGTCCATGTTGGGCTATGTACTGACAGCTCAGAGCCTGGAGCCTGCTTCTGATTCTGTTTCTCCCTCTCTCTCTGCCCCTCCCCTGCTCACTGTCTGTCTCTCAAAAATGAATAAATGTAAAAAAAAATTAATATAAAAAATTAAAAAAAAAAAAAACCTGGGCAAAGGACTCAAGTAGACATTTCTCCAAAGAAGATGTACAAATGGCTGATAGGTATATAAAAAGATTCTCAGTCTCACTAATTATCAGGGAAATACAAATCAAAACCACATGAGATATCTTTAGGACGGCTTTAATTAAAAAAAAAAAAGATGAAAAAGTGTTGTGGGGATGAGAAGAATTTAGAACAATTTCAGGTCATTTTTATATGGTGTCATGCTTAAAGTAAGATATATGTGTGAATGTATTGCTTATAGGTATCTAGTCATTCCAGCACTATTGATGGAAAAGGTTACCTTTCTTCTGTTGAACTGTTTTTGCGCTGCTGTTAAAAATCACTTGGTCACTGGGTGGCTCAGTCGGTTAAGTGTTTGACTTTGGATTAGGTTGTGATCGTATGGTTCATGGGTTCGAGCCCCGCGTTGGGCTCTTGTGCTGAGCTTGGAGCCTGGAGCCTGCTTCAGATTCTGTGTCTTCCTCTCTCTCTGCCCCTCCCCTGCCTGTGTGCACTTGCTAGCTCTCTCTCTCTCGCTCTCTCTCTCTCAAAAATAAACATTTTAAAACGTCTTTTTTTAATTCATCATATTTGTGTAGATGTATTACAGGGTATCTATTCTGTTCCTCTGATAGATTTGTCTAGCCCTCAGCCAATACTGCAATCTTGATTACTATGGCTAGAAAATAAGTACTGGTATCAGGAAGATTGATTTCTTTCACTTTATTCTTTTTTTCTTTTCAAAATTATTTTAGCTGATGTAGCTTCTTTACCTTTCCGTATAAAGTTTAGAAAAATCTTGTCTATATCTACATGATATAGACAAGACACATCTTTTTTTTTTTTTTTTTAAGAATTGCACTAAAGCAGCGTATCAGCTTGTGTATAATTGATATCTTTACTATCTGAGTCTTCCAATTGATGAATATGGTATGCTTCTCCATTTGTTTAAATATTTTTTTTTATTTCTTCATCAACATTTCCTTTACTTTTCAGCATACAACTCGTATATATATCGTTAGATTTATATGTATTACATTCTATTCAAGCAACTGTTTATGGCATTGCATTTTTATTCTGGTTATTCATATACTCATTGCTAGCATATTGAAATACATCTGATTTTTGTATGTTTATATCGCACCCTACATCCTTGCTGAATTCATTTATTCATTCTAGGAGAGATTTTTGTTTTGTTTTTCTTTTGTTTTGTGTATTACCTGAGATTTTCTTCAAAGATGATAATCAATCATGTCATCTCAAGGACAGACAGTTTTATTTCAGTCTTTCAGGTTCATATGCCTTTTATTTGCTTTATTGCTTTATTTCACTGGCTGCAACTTCCAGCACTAAGGGAAATAAGAGTACTTACAGTGAACATCTGTACTTAGTTTCCACTATTAAGAGAATATGCTAGTCTTTTCATGTTAAAATATAGGGGTAAGTATAATTAGTGTCTAGTGTTGAAAACTCTCCCAATTTGGCAAAAGACCTAAACACACAGATTGAAGAAGCTGAGTGAATCCCAAACACTATAATCCCAAAGAAACTCAAACCAAAACACATCATAGTCTAACTTCTAACAGTAAAGATAAAAGAAAACAAAATCTTGAAAAGAGTAGGAGAGAAATGATACCTTATCTACAGGGTCGGTGGGGTATATGGGGGTAGCATTGTTTAAACAGCAGTGGATTTCTCACCAGAAACCGTAGAGGCCAAAAGGAGGTGGCACAATATTTTTCAACATTTTTCAATATTTTCAATATTCCCAATTTCAAATATCTTTCAAACGTGCTGAAAGAAAAGAACTGTCAATGTAGAATGTGATGAAAACTACTCTTCACGAATGAAGGGAAAACAAGGCGATCTCAGATAAAGAACAACTAGGAGAATTTGTAGCTAGTAAATTTATCCTGAGGTAAAGGCTTAAGGAAGTTCTCTGAACACAGCAGCATTTTCACGATCCAAATGAAAATCTCACACATGTTAGCAGACACTTCTGTTACCCCCATTTCTAGTTCTAGGCAACCACTCACCTATTTTTTTTTTCTGTATGTATTTGCCTGTTCTGGACAGGTCGTATAAATGGAATCATACAATATGTGGTCTTTGTGATTGGCATCTTTCCCTTAGCAAAGTGATTTAAAGATTCATCCATGTTTTAGCATATATCACTACTCCTTTTTTTATTGTTGCCACATCCTATTTAATTGCATTAATATATCTTTTTTGTTTATTCATTCATGAGTTGATAGGCATTTAGTTTGTTTCCACATTTTGGCCATTAAGAATAACACTGCATTATGAACATTCATGTATAAATCTTTGCCTGTGTATATTTCACTACTTTGATTTCTCGTAGGAATATATCTGGAAGTAGATTGCTGAGTTATATGGTAACTCTGTGTTTAAAAATTTGAGGAACTGCCAAGTTGTTTTCCAAAGCAGCTGCTTCATTTAACATTTGCATCAGCATGTATGGGGCTTCCAATTTAGTCACATATTTGTCAATACCTATTATCATCTGCCTTTCTTTTTTTTTTTTTTTTTTCCTTTTTTTTGCTATAGTTACTTTAGTGGGTGTGCAGTGATATCTCACTGCAGTTTTGATTTTCATTTCCCAAGTGACTTATGATGTTAATCCTCTTTTCATATGCTTATTGGCCATTTGTTTATCTTTTTTTTGAAAAATGTCTATTTGTATCCTTTAGCCATTTCTAAGTTGGGTATATGCATTTTTATTGTTGAGCTGCAGGTGTTCTGTATATATTCTAGATATAAGTGACTTATCAGAAATGTGGTTAGCAATTATTTTCTACCATTCTGTAGATTTTTTTATATTGATCTAGCGTATTGCAATCTTGTATATTTATCAGTTCTGATACTTATTTTGAGGACATCTTAGGATTTTCTATATACAACATAGTATTATTGGCAAATATAGTTTTATGTCTGGGGTACCTGGGTGGCTCAGTCAGTTAAGCTTTTGCCTCTTGATTTCAGCTCAGGTCATGATCTCATGGTTCGTGAGATCGAGCCTTGCATTGGGCTCCACGTGGACAGAATGGAGGCTAGTTGGGATTCTCTCTCTCTCCTCTCTCTGCCCCTCCCCCCCCCCACTTGTGCATGCTCTTTCTGTGTTCTCAAAATAAAATAAAATAAAATAACATAAAATAACATAAAATAACATAAAATAAAATAAACATTAAAAACGAGATAGTTTTACTTCTTTTCCAATATGTGTTTCATTACTTTTTTTTTTTCTAATTGCCTTTGTGAAAACTCCCAGTGCTATATTGGATATAAGTGATAATTACAGACACATTTATTTATTTGTTTATTGTATTTTTTCCCTGATTGTAGGGGAAAAACATTCACTCTTTTACCATGGAGTATGATATGAGTTGTAGGTTTTTCAGAGATTCTCTCTATCAGATTGACTAAGTTCCCTTATAGTCCTCATTCTTTTAATCTTTTTATCATGAAAGGGTATCCAATTTTGTAAAATACTTTTTCTGTATTCATTGAAAAGATCATGTGGTTTTTGGCCTTTATTCTATTGATATGGTGTATTATATTGATCAGTTTTTGGATGTTAAATAAAACTTGCATTCCTGGAATAAATCCTACTTGGTCACGGTATATAATTCTTTTTATATGTTGCTGGACTTAGTATGCTAGTATTGTGTCAAGAGTTTTTGTACATATAATCATAAGGGATATAGTTGTGTAGTTTTATTTTCATACGTTATCTTTTTTTTTTAACATTTATTTATTTTTGAGACAGAGATAGACAGAGCATGAATGGGGGGAGGGCCAGAGAGAGAGGGAGACACAGAATCCGAAGCAGGATCCAGGCTCCGAGCTGTCAGCACAGAGCCTGAAGCGGGGCTCGAACCCACGGACCATGAGATCATGACCTGACCAAAGTCGGACGCTCAACGGACTGAGCCACCCAGGCGCCCCGTCATACGTTATCTTTATCTGGCTTCGATAAAAGATAATGCTGGCCTCATAGAATGGGCCTCATAGAATGTATTCCCTCTATTTTTTTGGAAGAAATTGTGAAGGATTGGAATTAAGTGTTTTTTAAGTGTTTGTAGATTTCACCAGTGAAGTTTTCTCTATAGAAAGTTTTATAAATTACTAATTCAATCTTTATACTTGTTAGAGGTCTATTCAAAATTTCTCTTTCACATTCTTTCTTTTTACTTCTGTTATTGTATTTTATGTGTCACCTATAGACACCAGCTAGCTGGATTTTTAAAATCTATTGTAATTTTTTGCCATTTAGTTTTTAATGGGCTTATTTAATCCATTAAAATTTTGTCAGTAATAATAATACCTAGAATTCTACCATATTTAAAGTGTTGCAATACATTTTTTCTTCTTTCTTGTTCACTATAGGGACGATAAACATTTCCTTATTTCTTTCTACACCCGCTCAATCATTCTAGATTGCATACATTTCCTCCATCAAACTCACCCAAATGTACGCCCCAGAGGTAGTCATTGCAGTTGCCAGAAACAGTTTGTGGCTATCCTTCCTGAAATTTTCTCTGCATACAAAAGCATAATTTATTTTGTACAAATTGTGGTACAACCAGTTGTTTTCTTTAAAAATAAGTCCAGACATCTGTCCAAGTTAATACATGGAGATTTATCTTTTTGGAAGTTATGTAATTTGTTCTTACTGGAATTTTTATTATTAAAAAGGGAACATGTACTTTAAAAATAAACAGTATCAAAGGCATAAAATGAAAATAGAAGATTTTGGCAAAAATCTCTAACTCTTACTACGATTTAGAAAGCCCTTTCTAATGTGATTCCCATTCATTCCAGTTTAAATGAATGACAACCCAACGTTACAGACTCAATGTTTCAACTAAATCACCAATTTCCTAAATCCAGAATGTGTCACATTCTCTCTTAGCTCATTTGCACATTGTCCTCATTCCATTCCACCTGTAACTATTAACTAGCTTAATCCTACTCCTTTGATTCTCAATAAAGATGTTGTTTTCTCTACAGAGGACTTTGATTTTTCAGACACTCTCCAAGCCTGGATTACATGCCCCTTCTAAGTACACCTATAGCAACTTCAAATTCATTACTGCACTTATAAAACATACTACAAATAATGATTTTGCTCTCAAGCTTAAACTACTAACTGCATGAGACACAATAAGTCTGTTCAACTCACTATGGTATCCCAAAGCTTCAGCACATATAGTAGGTACAGGACAAATACTGGTTGATTACATGAGAGAAGCAATTAATATTTCTTTCAATATTACATTTGGGGATTCAACATAGTATTTGCTCAATCCAGTCAGCATAGTAATATGAGGAAACATAAACTATAAAAATAATTCTGCTGAGATTAATTGCAATTATTTGAATTTTGACTTAAAGAAGTAGCCATTCTTTTTTATCTTTTTTTTTTAAGTTTACTTATTTTGAGAGAGAGAGAGAGAGAGAGAGCACGTGAACAGGAAAGGGGCAGAAAGAGAGGGAGAGAGGATCAGAAGCAGGCTCCATTCTGCAGTGTAGAGCCTGACACAGGGCTCGATTTCACGAACTATGAGATCATGACCTGAGCTGAGATCAAGAGTTGGATGCTTAACTGACTGAACCACCCAGGCACCCCAAGAAGTAGCCACTCTTGAACATATTTATTTCCCCTTTCTAACTTACCCATTGTGAAAGTTTAATTTATTTATGTTACAGGTCTGAATGGCTCATTTATGATGTTACGACTCTAATAATGTAATTATATTTAGTTAGCTTGTATATCACACTTATACTATTTCTTTATACAAAAGAAAGAAAGAGAGATAAAGAAAGAAAGAAGGAAAGAGAAAGAAAGAGAGAAAGAAAAGACAGAAAGACAGAAAGAAAGAAAGGAAGGAAGAAGAAAGAAAGAAAGAAAGAAAAAAGAAAGAAAGAAAGAAAAAAAAAGGAAGGAAGGAAGGAAGGAAAGAAAGAAAAAAGCAGCTTTAGGGAAAAGTTTTTGCTTTACCAATTTCTTACCAGAAACTTCTTCTGGGAAGAAGAAATTTATTAGATGTTTTACTAAATCTTTTCACTCCATTTAGGATTTTAAATTGGGGTGAACTACTTGAAGCTATTGTAGGACAGTTGGTTTTTAGTTGACCAATTGCCATTGACACTCTCAAGTCAGTTCTTTTGTTCCCTTTGGGGATATAAGAAATTTGTATTTTTGTCTTTTGTCTTTTCATTAAAGACATTATCATATTACCACATCTACTCAGACATTGGAGATAACATTCTTAATTCCCCAAATTTCCTAAATCAAAACATTTAACGTAACCCCAAGTGCTCCCAATCCTAAACCAAAAATACATCTTAAATCCATTACCTTTCCTCCAGGACACAAATACAGTTCAGTTTCCTGTCATTTCTTGTTTAGACCCTTATAAAACTCAGATAACTGATTTCCATGTTTCTGTTTTTTCCCTTATCCAAATATGCTTCTGTCACTTAATTTCCAAAAAAAAAAAACAAAAAACCAAAAGAACAAATCTTGTCATGACGCACCCTTCCCACAACACATACTTAAAAATCTGTGATAATTCCACTTAATCCCTTGCAAAAAGCCACTTGACAGTCCAATAGAAATATAATATGACACATAAATTCAAAACAAATATTTAAAACCTTCTAGTAGTTACATTAAAAATGGTAAAACAAAATAGTTGTAACTTAATGATATATTTACTTAAACCAATATATCTAAAATGTTATTTGAACATATAGTCAATATTGAAAACTAAATGATTTTATTTATTTATTTATTTATTTATTTATTTATTTATTTATTTACTTTATTTTTTTTTCACCTGAAATCTCTGAAATCTGATGTATTTTAACTTAGAGCACATTTCATTTCCAATTAGTCACATAGCTGCCTAAATAAACACAAGTGCTGAGCAGAACCTGTGATTTTGTTACTATTTTTGGATAGGTCAGCTGAGATCTAGGCTGGTTTCAATACTCACTGATTTTCCAAGGCAGACAATTCCCAGCAAGTTTGGTAGCCCTGGGATAGCCCGAACTATTAAAAGTGGCAATATATGAATAAAACTTTTTCCATGAGAATCTTGAAATGATCTGTATGTACAAGGGAAAAAAATGAACCATTCTTCCTAAACCAGGTTGAAACTTGGGAAAGAGGGTTAGTTGTGATCATTGCTAGATGGGGTGCATCTCTATATATTCTCCAGGACTTAAAAGCAACAATGTAAATTGGTAGCTCTTTCTCCTATTTAGCTATTTTTGTGTAGGTTTAACTTTCTCCAAAATCATGTATATTGGAGTAGAACTTGAGGTCTTTTAAGAATAGGATAGTCCCCCAAACCACAACGTACACAATCATTTCTATGTTCAAGAGCTATGATGGGGGCGACTGGGTGGCTGCCAGTTGAGCATCCAACTTCGGCTCAGGTCATGATCTTGAGGTTTCTGGGTTTGAGTCCCCACCCCCACCACATGTGGGGCTCTGTGCTTACAGCTCAGAACCTGGAGCCTGCTTCAGATTCTGTGTCTCTGTCTCTCTCTGCCCCTCCCCAGCTTGTGCTCTGTCTCTGTCTCTCTCTCTCTCTGTCTCAAAATAAATAAAACATTTTAAAAATGTTATGAATTAGGGGCGCCTGGGTGGCTCAGTCAGTTAGGCATCTGACTTGGGCTCGGGTCATGATCTCATGGTTGGAGGGTTCGAGCCCTGTGTCAGGCTCTGTGCTGACAGCTTGGAGCCTGGAACCTGTTTTGGATTTTGTGCCTTCCTCTCTCTCTGCCCTTTCCCCACTCGTGCTCTGTCTCTCTCTCTCTCTCTCTCTCTCTCTAAAATAAATAAACATTAAAAAAATTAAAAAAAATGTTATGAATTAGGTTACCACCAAAATCTGGATGTATAGGAAATAATCCTTAAGGGTGAGAGAGATTTCTTGAGTAGCACAGAACAAGAGTAGAGCTTCTTGTTTTCTTAATATATCAGGGAGACATCAAGAAACAGAGAGGGGAAAGCAGGTAATGCCAGTCAATGTAATGTTGTTACGTTAGTAGTGTCACCTTCACTTCTTCTGGCAACATGGGCTAAGGATAGTTTGGTATATCTTTCATTTCAGACCATAAGTTTCTATGCTTCTGTGTGTCTGTGTTTTAATATTCTTTCTAACTAATACATACACAACATTCACTAAATCATTTAGGTTTCTCCAGTGGCTACTGCTGCTCTGCACAGGGAGTGGTAATGTCCCCATCCCGTTTCCCACTCTCTTACGTGAACCATCTTCCTCTGCAACAAGGAAATGGCAGTCGATTCCTCCAGGGTTCACATCTATGTCCACCTCCATCTGAGAGGGATTGACTTAGATACTAGTCCTACATTCAAAAATCCCAGATGGTTTTCATTAGACCAGAGTAGTGAGGTCAGTATAAACATTGCAGCTTTGGGGGTGATATGGCAACATTTTATAAATTGAAGAAAGATGCTTTCACAGAAGAAAGGGATGGAAATTAAACAATAAAAAAAGACTTCAATTCCACAAGTGGAAAATTAGGATTTACCTCTGCACCTATAGGCAGTTTAGACTGATGCTGCACCAACTGGCCTGCAGTTGCCTGTTCAGATCATGGCTCTGCTGTTTTACCATCATTTTAACATGCCATAAACTCCTCTCCTCTTTTAGCATGTAGCACAGCAGGTACCCATTGTTTGTCAGACATTTAAGAATCATTCTAGTCTCCCTATCATTAATCTGCTCAATCTATTGTCACCAATCTTCTAACTTTTTTTTATTTAAAGATTCTGTTACTTTTTTTTAATGTCTGTTTGTTTATTTACTTATTTATTGAGAGAGAGAGAGAGAGAGAGAGAGAGAGAGAGAGAGAGAGAATGAGCGGGGGATGGGCAGAGAGAGAGAGAATCCCAAGCAGTCTCCATGCAGAGTGCCAACACAGGGCCTGATCTCACAAACCATGAGATCACGACCTGAGCCAAAACCAAGAGTTGGACATTTAACCAAATGAGCCACCAAAATTCTAAATTCCAACTCTTAAATATCCCTTGAAGCCATTTGCTTCTCTCTTAGCACCATTGTCCTTGTCTAAACCATCATCTCTCTCATGGACACTATAATACTTTCATTACTGGTTGTCCAACTTCCACTCTTGACTCCCTAGAACTCAGATCTTACACTGCACCTTGAGTGACATTTAAAAATGCACATGTAGTCATTTTACACCTCTTTGGTTCAATGGTTGCTTATTGTTTATACGGATTTAGATTTTAAGAATTAAAGATTAGGGGCGCCTGGGTGGCTCACTTGGTTGAGTGTCCAACTTCGGCTCAGGTCATGATGTCATGGTTCAGTTCATGAGTTAGAACCCCACATCAGGCTCTAATGCTGACAACTCAGAGCCTAGAGCCTGTTTCAGATTCTGTGTCTTCCTCTCTCTCTTTGCCCCTTCCTTGCCCATGCTCTGTCTCTCAAAAATAAATAAACATTAAGAAAATTAAAAAAAAAAGAATTAAAGATTAGAGCACATATTCTTAACAAGTTTTTAAGGTGCATGATTTGGCACCTGCCTGCCAACCTAGCCTCCTTTATCTCCCTTATCTTTTTAAAAATATACGGTTAAGTCAAATAGAATATATTTCAGTTCTAGAAGTTTATAGTTTGTTTTAAAGTTTATTTATTTATTTTGAGACAGAGAGAGAGGTAGAATGGGGAAGGGGCAGAGAGAGAAAGAATCCCAAGCAGGCTCCGTGCCCAGCACAGAGCCTGACACACAGCTTAATCTCACAACCACGAGATCATGACCTGAGCCAAAATCAAGAGTCAGACACTTAACTGACTGAGCCACCCATGCACCCTTAGAAGCATATATATAATTTTTTTAATTAAAAACAATTTTAATATTTATTTCTGAGAAGGGAGAGAGACAGAGTGTGAGCCGGGGAGGGCAGAGAGACAGAGGGGGACACAGAATCTGAAGCAGGTTCCAGGCTCTGAGCTGTCAGCATGCAGCCTGATGCAGGGCTCAGACTCGTGGACTGTGAGATCATAACCTGAGCTGAAGTTGGATACCTAACCGACTGAGCCACCCAGGGGTCCCTAGAAGTTTATATTTTTTAATGCAGGTCTTTTACATGCTATTCCTTTGCTTTGGACACTCCCCAAAATTTTCACTCCTATTTATCCTTCTGGTTCAACTTATGCAGCCTTCCTTCAGGTAACCTTATTCAGCCACCAAGATAAGGTCTGTTCACATGTTAAATCTTCCTATGGCATGCTGCACTTCTTTTTAGTTGTTTAGAGCACTTGTAATTATTTGTTCACTATCTATGAATTCCTTGAGGGCATGGACCATGTCTTTCCATCTCTCAAAGCCTGGTACAAATGTCTGACCCATAGAAGGTGTTAATGAGCATTTGTGGCCTAAATGCATGAATGGATGAATGAATGATCACACTGTTGCAATTTGCTGTTTATAATCCTGTCACACGTCATAACTCCTTTAGCAGCAAGTCCCTGAAGGCTTTGTGTCCTGGTGCCTAGTGTAGTGTGTGTTTTCAGTAAGCCCTAAAAACACGTTAATGAAAATAGACAATACCTGCCATGCCAGATAATTTCAGTTCATCTTATTTAATTCATTGTTCCTCTTTCTGAGGAGTTCTCCTTGTACACATTGAATTTCTGGGTCACCACCTTTCATTTATCAATGTAAAATCAAACTAACCTCCTCAGTCAA
Source organism: Herpailurus yagouaroundi (assembly GCF_014898765.1). Lineage (NCBI taxonomy): Eukaryota > Metazoa > Chordata > Mammalia > Carnivora > Felidae > Herpailurus > Herpailurus yagouaroundi. The sequence continues at coordinate 51,275,578 of NW_024412394.1, read as the reverse complement.
GTCCCTGAAGAGAACCTCTGAGTTTACCTACAAATTTACTGATTAACATGGAACTTCTGAGTTCTGCTCTATCTTGGTAGTGTATAACTTTTTTCATGACAGGGTTTTCAGACCAGCAAGAAGCCGAGACTCCATATCTCCCTTTTTATCTTCTTTCACTCTGCTAATTGTTGAAAATAGCTACCTACTGCAGCCCTGAAATGCTCAGTACTATTTCCAAACCTAGATCTGACAGTGCAATAGGCTCAGACATACCATGAGGATATTATCTTGACAAGGAGCTCAAGCCCTGTCCCTATATTTAATAGTTCTAAAAATTCCAAGTAGTACCCAGATCACTGTCTGTCTTTACAAAGATCAATCCTATAATCCTTTCTTAAATGATCTCTCATTCATTTATCAGAACCTGATATGTAATAGACCAGAGGTGTTATGTCTTTGAGGATACAGTCAAAAACAAAACATGATCTACGTTGGATATATTATCAGTCCTTCTTATAGCAGAGTCATCATGAATCACCACACACTGTGGGCCGCTGTGGTTCCATTCTCATAATCCACAACCGTGAGCTAAAGAACAGATTCTGAGTCATGCTGTGTACGACCAAACAATGGACCAGACTCATTGTAGGGGGTGAGGAGCAGTTATGGTAAGGAAGAATGCTTAAAACTGATGCTTCTGAAAGACACTCTAGGATAGAGAAAATATCCTGATAAGCTAATTTTTAAACTTCCACAAAGCGTTCATATTAACTTGACCACAGAAAGAGAAAATAATAGGGGCACCTGGGTGGCTCCGTCAGTTAATTGTCTGACTCTTGATTTCAGCTCTTATGGTTTGTGAGATCAAGCCCTTTGTTGGGCTCTACAGCACAGAGTCTGCCTGGGATTCTTTCTCTCCCTCTCTGCCCATCTCTCATGTGTGCTCTCTCTCTCTCAAAATAGATAAAAAAAACATTAAAAAATATATTATTAAAAAAGAAAGGGAAAGTAATAAAACTTAAAAAACAAATCATTCAAGGTATCACTTATAACAAAAAGTGGATAAAATGAAGAATTAAAGGAAGATTGACATATGTATGACAGAAATATTTTAAGAAGGAATAAATTCATTAAAGTTTCAGGATACATAATTGATATACTAAAATCTGGCATGTTTCCTTTCTTTTTTTAAATTACTTTAGAGAGAGAGGAAGCACATGAGCTGGAGAGAGGGGCAGGGGGGAGGGAAAGAGAGAGAGAGAGAGAGAGAGAGAGATCTTAAGCAGGTTCCATGATCAGCATGTGATCACAATTTATGAGATCATAACCTGAGCCGATATCACGAGTTGGACACTCAATCAACTGAGCCACCCAGTCACCCAATCTGCTACATTTCTATACATTAATAACAAACTATCAAAAAGAGAAATCAAGACAACAATCCCATTTACAACTGCATCAAAAAGAATGAAATGCCCAAGAATATATTTAGCCAAGGAGGTGAAATACCTGTGAAAAAGACAAAAGACTAGCATTGAAAAGACTATACACACGACTGGCGTTCTAGAACACTACAGAATCGCAGGTGCACACATTTAACAGAATTATCCTGTGTTCTCTGTTTGCAATACTTTGTTCCTGTCGCCCAAATGGTGTCTATTTAGTCCTTGGCTGAACTTCACTTTCTGGATTGCAGATGTTTTTCCTTCACAGCCTTGAAGGCCCTCTGTTCATCCCTCATCACTGTTTAGCTTCTTAAAATTCAGAAAGACATTTCTTATCTACCTGATCAGGTGCTTGAGGCTTTCTCTGAAATAACCTGTATTTATTTATTGTCTATATTTTTATGTACTTACTTACATATTTTGCTCAGCCAGTCACAATAACAGTGGTCCCGACAATCTCACAAAGTCTCCACAAGTCTTTAGCGTGGCGTATTAGTGTTCTAGAGCTGCCGTAGCAAAGTGGTGGCTTAAAACAAACCAGGTGGCTTAACACGAAATAAATATATTCTCTCATAATTCTAGAGTCTAAACATCTGTAATTAAATTGTTGGCAGTATCATGCTCCCTGAAAAGTCTCTAGGGAAGAATCTTCCTTGCATCCTCCAGCTTCTGGTGGTCCCAGGCTTTCCTTGGCTTGGGGTAGCATAACTCCAATCTCTGACTCTATCTTCATATGGCTACCATCTCCCTGTCATGGTTTACCCTAATCCATTATGATGTCACCTTATTTAATTAACTATGCAAAGATCTCATTTCCAAACAAAGT
>NW_024412394.1:51167034-51273315 GCF_014898765.1 Herpailurus yagouaroundi | reverse complement strand
CTAAGGTTAACGTGATACCTCCTTTTCTCTTGATAATTTTTTTTCTGTAGAAAACATGGAAATTTGAAGTGTACTGAACTTAGGCACTTTTCCCAAAAGTATCAGTGCTTTATAAATGCACGTGTTATCAATAATGATGATGATCTCTTCTTCTACTGAGAAGCATTTTATTTTTTTTTAATTTATTTTTTATAATTTTTTAATGTTTATTTTTGAGAGAGAGAGAGAGAGAGAGAGAGAGCGAGTGGAGGAGGGTCAGAGAGAGAGGGAGACACAGAATCCAAAGCAGGCTCCAGGCTCCGAGTTTCAGCACAGAGCTAGAAGTGGGGCTTGAACTCATGAACTGCATGGTCGTTACCTGAGCCAAACTCAGACATTTAGCCAACTGAGCCACTCAGGCAGCCCTGAGAAGCACTTTATAGATAATGACATTCCATTATTCTCTCCCCTTGCCTAAGCTTGATTTTAATCAAATTACAAGTAAATTTTAACCAGCTAAAGAAAAGATCCTCAAAAACAATAAGAGCAGCGTAGTAGGGGGGTAAAATATTCATTTTGAGTAAGTAATTAACTGCAGAACACCAAGAAGATAAAAGTGGATTTAATGTCATTCTAGTGGGAGCCCAGGAAGGGTATGTGACGATGAGTCAGGGTTGATATGCTCTGATGGAACTGGGCACTGTTGCCTATGGAGGTGGGTGACTGTTCTTTATGAATCAGGGACAGGAAGGGCAAAGGAAGTTTTCTGGGGAAGGGGACACCTCAACTGAGACCTGAGAGTTGAGCGAATGATTTCTGTATAAAGAAGCACAGGGTGGTAATGGGAGTTGGCAAAACAGGAAGAGTCACAAGTCAAAACGGAGATGTTGCAAAGGTCTGATGATTCCCATCACTCTCTAACACGTATTTGATTGTTCTGTGGCATTTCAAATGACCAATAATATTCTATAATTTTCTATGGTGTTTTATAACATCTCAAGTACTGTGATATATACTCTCCCAATGTTCTCTTACACTGGTTTTTGTGGTAGGTAACCGTGATAGCTATTGTTATCCTCATCTTACAATGGGTCAAGAATTTTGGACCCACAGATGTAAAGTAAGCTACTCTGGAGGGAACAGTGAAGAAACATTTTCTTTTTTTTTTTTCTAGTTTTGTTTGTTTTTGTTTTGTTTTTGTTTTCTTTGTGGTCTTCATTATGGTAAAAACATAACAAATATAAAAAGGAAAGAAGATTTAAAAATTAAAACCATCTCTCACAAAATTGCTAAACTAGCTTAGGATGATTACTCAAGTGATGCTCACTGTCACCTTAGTGCTTCAGCAGTGGTAGGAAAGGACTTAAAAAGCAACTCTGTAAGGTGATGACTGATATCAACAGGTTATAGAGGAGAAAGATTAGACCCAGAGAACATCCAATCAACAAGTAAGCCTTGAGCAGTCACTATGCAAATGGCTGTATTTTATTCTTTGCTTAAAACTGTGCCTGATGCAGTATGAACACGTAAATATTTGTCAAATGAATACCTGAGGAGGACTGCATAGGTCATGCACAGATTCAGACACCAATTTAGAAGTCTCTGAAACACCTACAGAAAGTGTCAAGGGAAATGGAGCCAGAAAGGGGGAGCAAATCCCTGGTGCAGCCAGCTTTTATTTTGAATCCAATATTTTTTATTATTTCCTCCACCAGAAAAACAGTCCTTTTGAAGCCAAGAAAGTTCAGCTTCCAAGACCCCTATAGCAATGTAGAAGAGGCCCTCAAACATTCTCTTTTCTTTATCTTTGGCAGGCCTTCAGTATTGTGATAATGTTTCATTTTTCAGAGAATCATAATAACTCTGATCATTTTTATTTCTTCTCCCAAGTTGTGCCCCAGTGTTATGTTGTGGAGACAACATCTAAGCACACCCTTTATTATCCCTATCATTGCCTTATGTTGAACATTATATCATAGTTCTCCATATGAGGAGGATGACTTTTCCCTCAAAATACTGTATCAGAATGTTTACAATGTCCAGTGCAGTACAACCTTCTGTGACATCTGGGCAGATCAAGGCCTTGCCTTACTTTGAATTGAAACTAAACTTGAAGGGCGCCTGGGTAGCTCAGTTGGGTAAGCGTCCACCTCTTGGTTTCAGCTCAGGTCATCATCTTATGGTTCTTATCTTCCAGCGCTGCGTTGGGTTCCATGCTGACAGAGAGAGCCTGCTTGGGATTTTGTCTCTCGCTCTCTCTGCCTCTTTCTCTTTCATAAACAAACAAACAAACAAAGATACATACATTGGGGAAAAAAACTAAACTTGATTCAAAGCGAGAGCATGTAGCATACAAAAGAGTTCTACGCTATCAAGCAGTAATTGGATGGCCTCCACCAGGCAATTTTTATCAATCTCAATGATCCTGCTAATACCACTTCAAGTGACTTCTTTGATACCTTACATGACCAATTGTTAACTCCTAAATCAAAAAGCACATTGTTTCAGTTACCACTGAAGAGTTTGATAGACATTGATAATAATACTTTGAGAATTTTCTCTTCAGTGAGTGGTGGTGACTGCTATTTTGAAAATCATATGCAGATTAGATATGTACAATTTGGTTGGAAAAATGTGCTAAACAATGGCATTTAATCTCCTAACAAACTCCGTCAGAATATAGATGAGATCTCCCACCGGTGGCCATTTTTGCAGGTCAACCTGAGTCTCCCTTGGGATGCTCTTTCAATTATCCCTGTCTCTCTTCGAGGTTTTCTAGAGAGAATAAAGATCTCATCCAAAACCAACAGCATACTTCTCCTAATAGATTGATTTTTGGTGCCTAAGCAGGATATTGACTTTGTCTGCTGGAGTGGTCCACTAGCTGGTCCAATGCACTTAACCCCATCAGATCTTACAACTATCCAAGCCTGTTGCAAATGAAGACCAAAGCTATCTTACTTAATGCTGTTTTTCCTGTGCTTGCACAGTGTCTGACATGTAGAAGGTACTTCAAAAATAATAGTTGAATAAATAGATTAATTATCAAATTTAATAATTAAGTACTCAAAAAAAGAGTGGAGTGTTTTACTGTCTGTCTCCTTAGTTGCAGGGCAAAGTTACACAGTGGAAATCTCACTCCTGCCTCAGTGAATTGATTGTGTCCCTTCTCTTTGAATAGGCCAATTTGCCCATCTGGATGGAGCCTTTTCTTATTTGTAGTATTGCCCAGTGCTCTTCCTTCCATCTTAGAACATTTTGTAGGGGGAGGAGCCAAGATGGCAGAACACCATGAAGTTTTTTGTGTGTCTCGTGTCCATGAAATACAGCCAGGCTACATACCTAGAAAACTGATTGGACGATTAACACAACAATCTGCACAACCTGAACCACAGAATTCAGCAGGTATATGTTGTGGAGAGGTGAATTTGGGGAGTGAGAAGGCGCAGGAAGGGAGGAGTTTTTGCAAGCGGAGAGAAGATGGACATGGGGTGGGGGGGGAGAGAATACGGGAAAAGCACCCCTCCCCAAAAGCAGCTGGAGAGAAAGTGGAAAATTGGAAACTGCCTCAGGGACTAAACTAAAAAGGGAGAAAGGAGAGAAGAGAGGGTTTAAATTCCATTAAGACAGTAAACAAGGCAAGAACAAAGGCTGCAACGCCGCAGCTCCATACCTGGCTGTGCTCTGGTGGGAAGGGCGAATCCCCAGGAACAGAGTGGGGTCTGGGACATTCTCGAGCCACACGGGAAAAGCGGTTCCACTGCTGGAATGACATTTGGTAGAGACTGTTGGAGCCACCTGGTCCCAGCAGACCCCAGAAAATGGCCACATTCGCTGGTGCTGGAACAAGGTCGTTAAGGGTGAAGACTGGTGCCAGATGTGTGTTGTGATTTTCCATAATCCCTGAAATGCTGCTGCTACACTATCTCGCGAACTTTTTCTGGCGGGCTGGAACCTGGCCGCAGTCTCGGGGCACTGGCAGCAGCAGGGTCCCTCAAGCGTTCCTGGGTGCAGCCGACATTCGGCCACTGCTCATTCGGCCATTGCTCAGTGAGACCCTCCCGCAGAGGGGCGGATCGGGTCAAAGCCTCAGTCCTTCAGAGGTAAGGGGCGGGAGAAAACGGCCGCATCTGAGACAAAACTCGGGAGAGAGGTACAGCCTGGGGCCTGGTCACGGAGAGTGAAAAAGCGGGGAGTGGATGAAAGCTGAAGACAAAGGACAGGTGCATGATTGCTAATCCGGGAGAACAGACTGGTAGCTGGGTGGTGACATTTTTTACCGCTCCTGCGCATGCGCATACACACCTAAGAGCACCACGACACGCCACCCCAGTAGGCTAGCAGCGCCATCTAGTGGAGAGTGGAGCCGTTACACTGGGCTCCACCCAACTGGGCCAACTTCACTCTTCAAGAAGACGTCTCACCGCCGGCTTACTTTACGGACTATAAAGTGCTACATAGAATGACTTCTAGGGGAAAAGGAAGTAATTTCAGGCCTACTTCAATCTGTTAGCAGGTCCATCTATTCAATTTTCTTTCTTTTTTTTTTTTCCTCTTTTACACTTCTATACTTTTTCTTGAAAACAGAAAGAGAAAAATTCATTTTTATTTTCAATTTTTATTAAAAATATATTATTTACTATTTATTACTATATTTTTTACTTTTGTGTATTTTTTCAAATTCTACTTTACTTCTGTCATTTTATTTTAGTCTACTACAGTGTATTCACTTTTTCAAATTTTCAAACAATTTCCTTTTTTTATTCCTTTCTTTTTTTCCTCTTTTTTGTTTCTTTTCTTTTTCTTGAAAGCAGAAAGAAAAAACTTCATTTTTACTTTCAATTTCTATTAAAATTTTTTCTTTAATTTTCTTACTATATTTTTTGCTTTTATGTAAATTTTTTCAAATTCTATTTTACTTCCATCATTTTATTTTAGTCTACAACAGTGTATTCACTTTTTCAAATTTTCAAATGATTTCCCTTTTTTCTTTTTTCTTTTTATCTTCTTTCTCTTTTTCATTTCTTTTTGTTTTTCTTGAATGCAGAAAAAAATTCATATTTTTTAAAATTTTTATTAAAAATATTTTTTTTAATTTTCTCTACTGCATTCTTTACTTCTGTGTATATTTTTTCAAATTCTATTTTACTCCCATCATCTCATTTTAGTCTACTTCAGTGTATTCATTTTTTCAAATTCTCAAATGATTTCCTCTTTTTTTGCCCCCCATCATTTTATTTCTCTAATCTGTCAAACCACTTTCAATACCCAAACCAAAACACCCATAGGATCTAGCATCATTTATTTAATTATTGTGTGTGTGTGTTTTTAATTTTTTAATTTTAATTTTTTAATTTTAATTTTTTAATTTAATTTTTCTACCTCATTAATTCCTTTCCTCCCTTCAAAATGACAAAACAAAGGAAATCACCCCAAAAGAAAGAGCATGAAGAAACGACAGCCAGGGATTTAACCAACACAGATACAATCAAGATCTGAACCAGAATTTAGATTCATAATAAGAATACTAGCTGGAGTCAAAAATAGATTAGAATCCCTTTCTGGAGATAAAAGAAGTAAAAAATTGCCAGAATGAAATTAAAAATGCTGTAACTGAGTTCCAATCACAGATGGATACAGAGGCAGAAAGGATGGATGAGGTAGAACAGAGAATCGGCGATACAGAGGACAAACTTATAGAGAATAGCGAAGCAGGAAACAAAAAAGGGGAGATTAAGGCAAAAGACTATGATTTAAGAATTAGAGAAATCAGTGACTCATTAAAAAGGAACAACATCAGAATCATAGGGGTCCCAGAAGAGGAAGAGAGAGAAATAGGGGTAGAAGGGTTATGTGAGAAAATTGTATCAGGAAACTTTCCTAACATAGGGAAAGACACAGACATCAAAAGCCAGGAAGCACAGAGGACCCCCATTAGATTCAACAAAAACCGACCACCAACAAGGCATATCATAGTCAAATTCACAAAATACTCAGGCAAAGAGAGAATCATGAAAGCCACAAGCGGAAAAAATTCCCTAACTTACAAGGGAAGACAGATCAAGTTTGCAGCAGACCTATCCACAGAAACTTGGCAGGCCAGAAAAGAGTGGTGAGATATATTCAGTGTGCTGAATCAGAAAAATATGCAGCCAAGAATTCTTTATCCAGCAAAGCTGCCATTCAAAATAGAAGGAGAGATAAAAAAGTTTCCCAGACAAACAAAAATTAAAGAAGTTTGTGACCACTAAACCAGCCCTGCAAGAAATTTTAAGGGGGACTCTCCAAGGGGAGAAAAGATGAAAAAAAAAAATCATCAAAAGCAACAAAGATTAGAAAGGACCAGAGACCACCACCAGAAACTCCAACTCTACAAGCATCATAATGGCAATAAATTCATATCTTTCACTATTCACTCTAAACGTCAATGGACTCAATGCTCCAATCAAAAGCATAGGGCAACAGAATGGATAAGAAAACAAGATCCATCTATGTGCTGTTTACAAGAGACCCACTTTAGACCTAAAGACACCTTCAGATTGAAAATAAGGGGATGGAGAACCATCATGCTAATGGTCAACAAAGGAAGTCAGAATAGCCAGCCTTATATCAGACAATCTAGACTTTAAAATAAAGACTATACCAAGAGATGCACAAGGGCATTGTACCATAATCAAGGGGTCTATCCACCAAGAAGACCTAACATTTGCAAACATTTATGCACCAAGTGTGGAAGAAGCCAAATATATACATCAATTAATCACAAACACAAAGAAACTCATCAATAGTAATAACATAATAGTAGGAGACTTCAACCCCACTCACAACAATGGACAGATCATCTAATCAGAAAATCAACAAGGAAACAATAGCTTTGAATGACACACTGGACTGATGGACTTAACAGATATATTCAGAACATTTCATCCTAAAGTAGCAGAATATACATTCTTCTCCAGTGCACATGGGACGTTCTCCAGAATACACCATATACTGGGACACAAATCAGCCCTAAGTAAATACAAAAAGATCGAGATCATACTGTGCATATTTTCAGACCACAACACTATGAAACTCGAAATCAGCCACAAGAAAAAATTTGGAAAGGTGACAAATACTTGGAGACTGAAGGACATCCTACTAAAGAATGAATGGGCTAACCAAGCAGTTAAAGAGGAAATTAAAAAGTATATGGAAGTCAATAAAAATGATAACACCACAACCCAAAATCTCTGGGATGCAGCAAAAGCAGTCATAAGATGAAAGTATATAGCAATGCAGGCCTTCCTAAAGAAGAAGAAAGATCTCAGGTACACAATCTAACCTTATGCCTTAAGGAGCTGGAAAAAGACAGCAAATAAAATCCAAAACCAGCAGAAGACAGGAAATAATAAAGATCAGAGTAGAAATTAATGCTATTGAAACCAAAAAAACAGTAGAACAGATCAATGATACCAGAAGCTGGTTCCTTGAAAGAATTAACAAAGTTGATAAACCACTAGCCAGTTTGATCAAAAAGAAAAAGGAAAGGACCCAAAGAAATAAAATCCACAATGAAAGAGCAGAGATCACAACCAACACAGCAGAAATAAAACCAATAAAAAAAGAATATTATAAGCAATTGTATGCCAATAAAATGGGCAATCTGGAAGAAATGGACAAATTCATAGAAACATACACACTACCAAAACTGAAACAGGAAGAAATAGAAAATTTGAACAGACCCATAACCAGTAAAGAAATGGAATTAGTAATCAAAAATCTCCAGAAAACAAGAGTCCAGGGCCAGATGGTTTTCCAGGGGAATTCTACCAAACATTAAGGAAAAGATAACACCTATTCTCTTGAAGCTGTTCTAAAAAGTAGAAATGGAAGGAAAATTTCCAAACTCTTTCTTGAATCCAGCATTGCCTTGATTCCAAAACCAGACAGAGACCCCACTAAAAAGGAGAACTATAGACCAATTTCCCTGATGAACATGGATGTAAAAATCTCAACAAGATATTAGCCGACCAGCTCCAACAATACATTAAAAAAAGTATTCACCACGACCAAGTGGGATTTATACCTGGGATGCAGGGCTGGTTCAATATCCACAAAACAATTAACAAGATCATCACATCAATAAAAGAAAGGACAAGAACCATATGATACTCTTGATAGATGCAGAGAAAGTATTTGACAAAATACAGCATTCTTTCTTAATAAAAACCCCCAAGAAAATAGGGATAGAAAGAGCATACCTCGAGATCATAAAACCATATATTAACAACCCAACGCTAATATCATCCTTAATGGGGAAAAACTGAGAGCTTTCCCCCTAAAGTCAGGAACAAGACACTGTTATTCAACATAGTATTGGAAGTCTTAGCCTCTGTAATCAAACAACACAAAGAAATAAAAGGCATCTAAATCAGCCAGGAGGAAGTCAGACTCTCACTCTTTGCCAATGCCATGATACTTTGTATGGACAACCCAAAAGATTCCAACAAAAAACTGCTAGAACTGATCCATGAATTCAGCAAAGTTGCAGGATATAAAATCAACACACAGAAATTGGTTGCATTCCTATACACCAACAATGAAACAACAGAAAGAGAAATCAAGGAATCAATCCCATTTACAGTTGCACCAAAAACCATAAAATACCTAGGAATAAATCTAACCAAATAGGTGAAAAATCTATATGATGAAAACTAGAGAAAGCTTATGAAAGAAATTGAAGACACAAAAAGACGGAAAAAGATTCCATGCTCCTGGATAGGAAGAACAAATATTGTTAAAATGTCAATACTACCCAAAGCAATCTACATATTTAATGCAATCCCTATCAAAATAACACCAGCATTCCTCACAGAGCTAGAACAAATAATCCTAAAATTTGTATGGAAACAGAAAAGACCCCAAATAACCAAAGCGATTTTGAAAAAGAAAACCAAAGCAGGAGGCATCACAATCTCCGACTTCAAGCTATACTACAAAGCTGTAATCATCAAGACAGTATGGTACTGGCACAAGAACAGACACTGAGATCAATGGAACAGAATAGAGAACCCAGAAATGGACCCACAAATGTTGGCCAACTAATCTTTGACAAAGCAGGAAAGAATATCCAATGGAATAAAGACAGTCTCTTCAGCAAGTGGTGCTGGGAAAACTGGACAGCGACATGCAGAAGAATGAATCTGGATCACTTACACCATACACAAAAATAAACTCAAAATGGAAGAAATACTTAAATGTAAGACAGGAAGCTATCAAAATCCTCGAGGAGAAAGCAGGCAACACCTCTTTGATCTTGCCCGCAGCAACTTCTCATTCAACACGTCTCCAGAGGCAAGGGAAACAAAAGCAAAAATGAACTACTGGGACCTCATCAAAATAAAAAGCTTCTGCACAGCAAAGGAAACAATCAGCAAAACTAAAAGGCAACCAACAGAATGGGAGAAGATATTTGCAAATGACATAGCAGATAAAGGGTTAGTATCCAAAATCTATAAAGAACTTATCCAACTCAACACCCAAAAAAACAAATAATCCAGTGAAGATTTGGCAAAAGAAATGAATAGACACTTCTCCAAAGAAGACTTCCAGATGGCCAACCAACACATGAAAAAATGCTCAACACCACTCATCATCAGGGAAATACAAATCAAAACCACAATGAGATACCACCCTACACCTGTCAGAATGCCTAACATAAACAACTCAGGCAACAACAGATGTTGGGGAGGATGTGGAGAAAGAGGATCTCTTTTACATTGGTGGGAATGCAAGCTGGTGCAGCCACTCTGGAAAACAGTGTGGAGGTTCCTCAAAAAACTAAAAATAGAACTACCCTACAACCCAGCAATTGGACTACTAGGCATTTATCCAAGGGATACAGGTCTGCTGTTTCAAAGGGATACATGCACCCTCATGTTTATAGCAGCACTATCAATAATAAGCAAAGTATGGAAAGAGCCCAAATGTCCATCTATGGATGAATGGATAAAGAAGATGTGGTACAATATATGCAGTGGAGTATTACTTGGCAATCAAAAAGAATGAAATCTTGCCATTTTCAACTACGTGGATGGAACTGGAGGGTATTATGCTAAGTGAAATTAGTCAGAGAAAGACAAAAATCATATGACTTCACTCATATGAGGACTTTAAGAGACAAAACAGATGAATATAAGGGAAGGGAAACAAAATAATATAAACACAGGGAGGAAGACAAAACAAAAGAGACTCATAAATATGGAGAACAAACAGGGTTACTGGAGGGGTTGTGGGAGGGGGGATGGGCTAAATGGGTAAGGGGCACCAAGGAATCTACTCCTGAAATCATTGTTGCACTATATGCTAACTAATTTGGATGTAAATTTTAAAAAATAAAAAATAAAATTTAAAAAAATGTGAGAACAAAGATAAAAAAAGAACAATTTGTAGTTTTCTCTTGCATTTGGAAAATAATTAATTAGAATTGAAATCTTGCTCCTCTATGTGATGTAAGATCTATTTAAGCTTAGTTTTTGCCTTTTCTTTGATATTTTGATGCTGCATGTGGGAAGGACTCATACAACTCTTAGGAATATATCCTGGGACAAGATGTAGAGAGGGCACTGATTGAGATGACAACCTATTAAGGGATGATTGTCTGGTGCTAAATATCATAACATATCAAGAAAAGGAAAATAAACGCTCAGGATGAGACCTCATGGATAAATGGGTATCCCTTCATAATAGCCTTACTGCTTATTTGGGGATGTGATTTTTTTTATATACTTATGAAGGAGTTTATGAAAAAGGAGGGATTATAAGAAATATTTCAATGGGAGAGGAGTTTTGGAATTGTAATCCTTTGAAAAAGTTCATTTCTATGTTTGTGACAGGGAAAAAGTTTCTCTTTGCTGTTCAAATGAATCAAGGGTAAATCTTCTGCAAATGAGACTACTCTATCTTCATTATGGTAGCCTGGTGGCTCCGGTTAAGCAATATGACTGTGTGTGCATGGGAGTTATTTGGGTCTGAAACTGGAGAAACATGCACAGTTCCTATAGATAGCAATGAGGCAATTACATTTTTTAAAGGTGATTGGGTAAAATTTTTTCATGCATATATTTAGCTTAAACAAAATCAACTATTTAGCTAAGGAGATAGAGAAATAGCAATTCATGTTTATGCAATGTGGTCAATCCCCCTTATTGGGCATCTTTCCTGAATAAGCGTGATCAGGAACATGGTGCTTAACCATGAGATTCCATTCTCAAGGCCCTCCTAGACTGGGCACATCTTGCTAAACTGAATCCTATTGTAAAGTTTAAAATATGAGTGTTTTTATTTCAGAATATCCCCTAAATGGAAGCCAGCTACTTCATCTGTTACTCAACTGAACAGATTGTTTTAGTGCCATGGACAACACTCTCTTTGTTGGATTTTGAGTGACAATACTTTGGTCTTTAAGGTAGTGGATTTTCTTTGCTAGTTGTGAATCTAATTTTATCTTACACACAGACCTCAGAATTTTGCCACCACATAAAATCATATTACCTGGATTGTCTTAGATAATTAGGTTCTAAAAGAGCCCATTGGTTGTACAAACCAAAAGGTAACTTTCACATTGTATTCAATTGGAGTGCCCTGGACGGTGCAAATGGCCAAATTACGATCATAACAAATCTGCTTGATTAATTAGAACAGTGATACCTGAAACATTTAGACTTCATTCAATTATTCGATACCTATGTATTAACCATCAATTATGTGTTGGACAAGATTTTGGACACAGAAAACATTAAACATTTTTTTGAGCAAAACCTAGCAGTCATCTGATCAACTTCTCAACTTTCACTTGAGTTTCCACATGAATCTCTTAGCGACAGGAAGCCCACTCCCTAAATCATGTAGTTCTTCAATTGTATTGAAGCAAACTTTATTTTTTAATATTCTAGCTCCAGTTGTGCCCTTGAATACATAAATAATTTCTAATATCTTTTAATTATTATAACTCTTAAGTATTTGAAGAATATTTTCTCATTATTTCTCTGTTCTCTCTTAATGTGAAAATCTTATCTTTTTCAAGCTAAATATTTGATTTCGGAAATACTTTATAAATTAGGGCTTCCAGTCTATGCCCATCTCAAGCAATGTCTTCCTCATATTTATTATCACCCACCACCCTTAAATTCTCGACCCAGAATTAAACCTATCGCACCAGAGATGCACTGAGCCAGTTGAATGAGACTCTCATGCCACATGAAAAAGAAGATTTGGCCAAAATGCACTGTGAACTCATAAGATTATATATTCTCACTTGTTTGCAAAGAATTTAGGAGTGACCCCAGGAAGCTTCTAGGATGCATTTATCACATTTTGATTAGCTGACGTTTACCTTGTTCTTTCTTTGGAAATGCTTGCTTATTATACAACATACAAACTTCACGCGTTAAATAATATGGATATTTGAAAGTAAATCTAATCAGAAATATTAGTTGCTGTGGTAATCTGGAGTAGTATCCTATTTTTTTTTTCTCTACTAGAGCATTAGTACAAGATGTATAGGTACATTGGTACTAGAATTATGAAAATAAGTATCTGTATTAGACATTTAAGCAGATGTTTAAGGAAAATATATGTGTGTGTATGAATGATTTCTGCAACAGATTTTTATAAAATATGGTTTAGATAACTTTTCTTATAACACTGAATTTAATCTGGAAGAGTTTATTTATTTATTTTTTTTTAATTTTTTTTTCAACGTTTTTATTTATTTTTGGGACAGAGAGAGACAGAGCATGAACGAGGGAGGGGCAGAGAGAGAGGGAGACACAGAATCGGAAACAGGCTCCAGGCTCTGAGCCATCAGCCCAGAGCCCGACGCGGGGCTCGAACTCACGGACCGCGAGATAGTGACCTGGCTGAAGTCGGACGCTCAACGACTGTGCCACCCAGGCGCCCCTGGAAGAGTTTAAATATATTTTGTTATGACTTTTACAGTCAGATTTCCATAGATATAACAAATTCAAGTTAGTAAGTTCATTATACATAAAATTACAAATACCTTAAATCACAGATTTTTCTGTTAGGAATGAAAATATTAGAAATTTCCTTTGAATTTGATAGAACATTTTACAGTTGATTTTTATTGTTCAGAAATGAAATTTAAAGTTTTCAAACATAGCAAGGAAAATCTCTCTTTCCCCGACTGTATTACTGAGGAGAAAATGTTAAGATTTGTACATGGGAAAATGTTGCTCCTTTAGTTGCTTACATAGTGTTATTTACGTTTATGCAATTACATTTTATAGACAATACCACATGCTTTGTCCACACAATGCCAAAACATCTGGATGAAAAGTGGAGAGTATAGTAACAAACCCAGATGGTTTGTAAGTACAAGGCCAAATATCCAGATGGCATCAAGAAGGTAAAGCATGTGGATGACAAATATCAAATCTTTCATTCAGATGTCATGGCATCACATAGACACAGTGCATCAATAGATTATTTTTAACAAAGGTGAAGAATGTGAAACAAACTAGAGGTCAAAAAGAAAGAGGACAAATTTATAAAGAGAAATATATTTAACATTAAATCAACTTTTAAGTTTTAACAAAAGTAATTTATGACTGATTTAAAACGTTACCGCTTTGAAAGGAATCTGAGCAAAGAACACAAAAGGTCCAGCTTATTAGATTCATTTTTTAACTGCAATAATCTTTACTGAGTTTTTGGTTTGAGAGAATTTTCAATACAGCTCACGTGTGCAATAAATGGACTCAATTAAAAATTATATTTGATTCCGATTAAAAGTTGCTTGATCTTTAGTATCACCATATACTGCAATCCAGAACTGCATCTAGCATGTCACATTTAATAAACACTCTTCTTTGCTATCTCTGAATAATTAACTTTATCTTTGTCACAGGGAACAAAAGTAATGAAAGTAGCATAGATGTTATTCATTTATTCTTAGCTTGAGATTCTTATTATTTTGGCCTATCTTCCCATGGTAACCTCTTGTTTGGTGGCCTTGTAGATTTTATATGCAGTTATTTCTGGCAGAAGATGTCATAGTTTCAGCATGACTTCTTCTTTCTTAAGCCCCAAAAGAAATATGAGAAATATGGTCAATATGAAGCTAAAGAAATATCATTTAAATAATAATTTACTGAATATGTATTCCTTCTAAAGCACTGAGATAGCTAAAATATAGAACATCTTATTCTCCAAAATTTTTCTATAATTTGAAAGCTTGTTCATCCCAAAGAATCCTATTTCCATCAACATCCCTCCCCTGCAGAGCTACAGCCTTTGTATCTGCTGCTGAAAATGTTGAATATGTTTAGAACTTTCATATCAGCATTAACCTTGTAGCTTTGTAAACACAGTGGGTCACTCAGCTCCATTGATTTTTAATTGTTGTGAATTGAACTGTGTCCACCGAAAAATGGTATATTGCAATCCTAACATCCAGGACCTCAACATGTGAACTTATTTGGAAGCAGTGTTGTTGCAGATGAAATGAGTTAAGTTAGATGAGATCATACTACAGTGGGGTAGGTCCCTAATCCAAGATGACCAGTGCCCTTATCAGAAGATGCCCATGTAAGGGCACCTGGGTGGCTCAGTCGGCTAAAGCATCAGACTCTTGGTTTTGGCTCAGATCGTGATTTCACGGTTTGTGAGTTTGAGCCCCCCATTGGACTCTGCACAAACAGTGTGAAGGCTGCTTGGGATTCTCTCTCTCTCTCTCTCTGACCCCCCAAAATAAATAAATGAATGAATGCTAAAAAAAAATAAGAAGGTGGCTATGTGAAAGCAAAAAGATCTGGGAGAGAATGTGCGTGAAGATGAAGGGTAAGACTGATGCAGCTACAAGCCAAGGGATGCCAAAGATTGCCAGCAAATCACCAGAAATTAGGAAGGGGAAAGGAAGGATGTCTCTACGGTTTCAGAGAGATCATGGCTCTGTCAACACCTTACTTTCAGACTTCAAGCCACCTGAGCTGTGAAACAACACATTCTATTGTTTTAAGCCACCTAGTTTGTGAGGCTTTGGTATCAAAGGCCTAGAAAACGAATACAATAAGCACATCTACATTTTGGCCATGCTATTAGGTTCCATGATTTTATTTTCTTCCTTAACTTTGATGCTACAAGATTTCCACCTTATTTATGAAATAAGAATTACCCATGAGGTTTTAAGGTAGAATAGGCTCTAGAAGCCGGAAGTAATTCCAAAATATTAACTCTAAAACTAAATATAATTAAAAGAAGTCACCTTTCCTCGGAAGAGCTATCCAGACTCCTGAGGGAATGATCAGGGTTAAAATAGAATCCATTCGTCTATCTAGGTTGCATATTTGGTTTCTAATAACTATATTGACACCTTGTGATCTAATGGAAAATTGCCTAAAATGCAAAAAACAATTCTTGCTAGGAACTTAAAATTTTAAATTATGGCTTTTCTCTCTCAAAAGAGGACATTTCTCAATGCTCCTAGTAAGTGTCTTATATGATTCTAGGGCCTGTGAGGGAAATGAAAATTCAAATAATTTCTTCTCTTCAATCTTCTGATTTGATAGCTTTTCAAACTTGAAGAAGAGGGACAGCTTGTCTTTTTCAAGCACATGCATCAGAAGTGAATTTCCTCTTTCCGTGCCAGGACCTCTGAGAACTTTTGCCACAGGGTCATTTCCCCCTTCTTCCTGCCCATGGGCATCCCCTGCTATTATTCTGGGCCTCTTACAACCAACCATTGGCCTAAACTGTTTATGATCTTCCAACTTCCATCCAAATCAGCATCTAATACCAGGAATACTCTCCTGAGTTTACTTCCCCAGGTTCTGGTCACATCCCTTATGTTCTGTCCTGCCACAAGTGTCTAGGCTAGATGATATATATTTACAAACTTTTAAACATCACATCCTAGGATAGCTTCCCAAATAAGTTTATTATGGATTGGCCCCATTCCATTTAACGAGCATTTGTCATCACATCATGTCATAATCAATATGAAAGAGGCATACAGTGTAAACCCTGCCACAGAGTTTTCTTTTTTTATTTTGAATAAAAAATACACTCGTTATGATAAGAAATCAAAAGCATTCAGTGGCTTAGTAGAGGCAAAACAGAGAAGATGATACGTAGTACCGTATCAAGGATATCATCAAGGATGAACAGACTCTGGGTGGAGTGGAGGAAGGAGGAAGAAGAAAGAGCATTTGTAGCAAGAGAAAGAGCATTCGCAAAGTTCTGGAGAATTGTAGAGAGTAGAGACAGATGCTTACCTTTTATGGACTGAGCAATGAGACTACTGCGGGTGAAAATGTTGTTTACTGGGGAACAATGAGAGACAAAAAATACTGGTAAAATGGTGAAAGGAGAAATTTGGAAGGTCTAGGGCTGGGCAGAATGAACAATACAGAAAAATATATATCAAAGGTATGATAAATTCATTTAGAAATAGTCATCCATTCACACACAGTCTTTAGAGAAAAAGATCAAGATAAGGGGAAATGGGAAACAGGTTACAAAGTTAAGGATTACTCTACCTAGATGTAACTGACTGATTAAGTCAGCGTAAGAAAAATCCTGAAATAACCTGATGCTGTGAGAGGGAGATGAAAGCCTCATCTTCTGGAAAGAAAATTAGGGAAGCAAAGTTTCAGTGAGCTTCAGGCTCTGGTCTGGCATGAGCCCTGATAGCTTGCAGACCATGAGATGCTTGTCCTGCAAAATAATCTGGTCTAGGAAAAGCTCAGCTAATCTTGCCTTTGTTGGGCTGAGTGTTCTCTTGGTGTGAGTGGGTTAGGGCTAGAAGATAAAAGTATGTTTGTTTTTTTACTAGAGCTTTCATACTTGAACAGTACTGCATTATTAAAGTTCAGATGTGGGCAAGGCCTAGAGTTAGGGGGAGATCATTACTTCCATTTTTGGCTCTAGACCATTCACTAATTTGACCTCTGGAGATCAGAAACTTTGAGAGCCTTGAGAAGTTGAAATACATACTCAGTATTTTTCTCAAAATGGGCATGAACAGTGGGCTTCTTTAAGTGGTGATAAGTGTAAGCTGAACCAGCAAAGGCAGATCATGTCAAATATTGTCTGGGAATGGGAATGAACTGGATTTACTAAGTTCGGTGTGCATACCTTTGGGGACATCTAGAAATGCATTGGGAATAGCGATTTTGCAGGAAGGTTCCCATTTTTGTGGTGGTGAGGTAAGTGCTCAGGAGTAGAATCCAGAAACTATTGTCAATATGACTATGTATAAAAGTAGTAGAAGCAGAACACTCAGATTGCATACCTAAATAACTCTTCAAGGAAGACAGTGATGATGTGCATGGCAAGGGAAATACAAGGGTGCAAAGTTTGACTTTACTTGCAATCATCTTAGAAACCATCAAGGAGAAGGTAAAAATTTCATTTGAGCCTTGAAGAATACGAAACATTTAACATTCATTGTTTGATGTGGGGCTACATAACAGAGAACAAGACCAAAAACCCCCAAACATTAAGAGGTTCTATAATATCAGCTTTTATATAATTGTATCTGTAATATGCTTATTGCTATGATATAATCAAACGTGTTAGTGTGAAGAGAGGTTTCATTCCATCACTCATCCCTTCATTTATTCATTTGAAGTGTATTTATAATTAGTCTACTATGCGGGAGGACTATGACAGTGGCTGTACAAGCCACATAAAAGTGTGTAAATTTGAGCATAGCCATCATGACCCAAATGAATTGGATATTTACTTATCTGAACTATGATTCAGGAATATTAATCTGATGGTGGAATATAGAATTGATATAGTGGAGTAAAGCCAACATTGGGAATACTAATTTTCTTTGCTTTAGTCAAAGGACAAAGAAACTCAAGAAGAAGCAGGGAAAAGGGGAATAGTGGATGGAGGAAATACATTTGAGAGATGGATCAGAGAAACATTTTGTAAGTCTCAGCAACTCTGTAGATGTTCTGCAGGAGAGGTATGTTGGTTGTAAGGTTTCAAGGCATAGAAGGTAGGAACACAAAAGTGCATCCAAGTACAGTGAAGGCAGTAGAAGATATTGCTTTATATGTAGCAGAGGATGATGAGTATAATGGTAGATGTGCTGAGTTTAAGGTACAATTTTCATAAGAAAAGCTAACTTAGAAATCATCAAATTATAATCAATAATTAACAATTAGTATGGGCATACATAATAGAGAACTAAATAATTAAACCATGATAAAGAATGAGTTCCCCCGGGCAAGAATTATGTTTTTACTTTAAAACAGAATCTAGCAGAAATTATACTAATCTATTGTTTCTCTGCATTAAAACTAATAACTGCCCAATTATAGAGGGTGTGAATTAAAATAATTATGTTTAGTTTACACCCCTGAAGTAAAAATCACTCTTCACTCATACCTTGGTTGAACCCATCAATAAAAAGTTTGCCAACTTTTTATTCACTGTAATAATTTCTCCATGTGTAAAGAAAAATAACTCTAAAATAAATTATGGAAATTTAGAATTATTATAGAATTCTACCATGCCAAAAGCATTGATCTCAGTTGGCTGTCTCACTGATGTAACACCTAAGTAAGTGATTCTATGTTCTTTTATATAAATCAAACTGGCAGTCTGAAATGTAGTATTTCCCTGTGCACTTAACCACGTCCAATGAGATGAATCACTGGAAAGCACTTTACTCTTTGATTTGTGTAAATCCATTAAAACAATACTAAGCCATATCTAGAAAAAGGATGAAGAAAGTTCTAGAATTGATATAGATGATTAGGATTGAATAAGTCAAAGTTCAAAGTTGCAAGGAATCCTAAGAACTCATTTGTTACTCTATTCTCTTTAAAAGATATTTGAGAAAGGGTAATAGATGCTTTTCTTAAAATAGAAAAATTCCTTGCTCTAAAATATTAGGAGGAAGTTTAGCATTATTAATTTTATATATTATTCATTTATCTATTAAAACTTTTCCTTGAGAAAACTTTAATTTCCTCTTTAATTCAAAGAAGACTGTGAAACATAAAAAGGGCAAAAGGTATCAGAGTAGTTTTCTTTATTTAAATATCCATAATGATAAGCAGAATATTAAAGACTTGAAGAGTATAATTAGGCCAAATGTCAAGTTCTATTTTATGTTAGAATAATGTGACTTTTGTAATGGAGTTCACCATGGGCTTCTTTGCTTTCAGAGATCTGGATTAATTCTTTCTGTGTTCAGGTAAAAACTTAAGTGCCTCATCTTTGGGTGTGTGTAGAGGTGGGCATGTTTGTGTGTACGTGTATGTACCTTGTCAGTCATTAAATTATTAGCAGAAACTTTATTTTATACTTTTGTAGAACAGTGAATAATTGATTCATTCTTTAAATAAATATAACCAATCTGCATACTACAGTGACTCCTGTGTTCATTGAAAATGACACTGTTCATGGCATCACAAGCAAACATATTAAAACATTCATGATTTCTTTTTTTTTTAATTTTTCTAAATGTTTTTATCTATTTTTGAGAAAGAGAGAGACAGAGCATGAGCAGGGGAGGGGCAAAGAGAGAGGGAGATGCAGAATCCGAAGCAGGCTCCAGGCTCTGAGCTGTCAGCACAGAGCCTGTTGCGGAGCTCGAACTCACAGACTGTGACATCATGACCTGAGCCGAAGTCAGATGCTTAACGGGCTGAGCCACCCAGGCACCCCAAACATCTGTGATTTTTTTAAACCAGAGGCAGAGGATAGAGAGGGCATACTGATGAAAACTGATTTATAGAAACTAATTTTCAGAATTCTTTAATATCATATACTGACTTGATAGAGAAATGGTTTTAATGTTGTTAGAAGAAAAACACATGCAATTTTATAGAGCTGTAATACCAAGCAAATTGTGTTATTTGGAATAGCCATCAGGGCAAGTCCAAAAATTTTAGACTATAATGAGAAAAGCTAACAAAATAATGTAGAATAACTAAGCACAGAAACTATTTCTAAGTACTTCCAATACTTTTAAATACTTCTAAAAGCAACTCAGAAAATAAAAATGAAAATGAAATGAGTTTTATATGTTAAGGTGAATGTTCCTGAAGATATCCCCAACCCCTGAAATTGTGTGTGTATTTTGGCAAGAAAAGAGGAACAGATTATCAAGTCCAATAATAAGAACTATTCTTTCCATAGAACTGGGAGATCAGCAAAATTGCATTATCACATCCCAGACTGATACCATATGAAGAGTAATCGTCCAACTGTGTGGATTACCCAGACCCTTAGCTTCTTTCTGCCCTACCCTATTTTGCCACTTGTTACCATTCTGGACAGTAGATCTGTGAGCAAAAAATAAGTTTTGGAAGGAACCAGTCAATTAATCATTTGATGACAATTTTGGTAATAAACTTAGTGAAACTCCAGAACTTCATCAGATTGTAATTGCAAATGCCAGGTAAGGGGCATTTAACTATTGTCAGTGTCAGTGGAGACCTAAAAATAACAGTTATGACTGGACATTTGTGCTCCGGGGTGAGGATGGGAGGAAGCACTTACTGTGGACTTTAATCCCATTGATTAAAGTTTTGTTTTGTTTTGTTTTACTTTTCTAGAGAGAGAGACAAAGAGAGCATGAGTGGAGGAGAGAGGCAGAGAGGAGAGAGAGAGACAGAGAGAGAGAGAGAGAGAGAGAGAGAGAGAGAGAGAGAATCTTACACAGGCTCCACACTCAGCAGAGAGCCTGACGTGGGGCTCGATCTCATGACTCTGGAATCATAACCTGAGCCAAAATCAAGAGTCAGGTGCTCAACGATTGAGCCAGCCACATGCTCCTCACTGACTAAAGATTTTATTTAGAACTATGGATTCATTAATTTTATAAAATTACATTATGGAAAGATAACAGGGTCATTTTTAAAAAATTTTATATTTCTGAATTAGTACCTAACACTTGGTAGGTTTTAAATTAATATCTATCAAATTATGGGGCGCCTGGGTGGCGCAGTCGGTTAAGCGTCCGACTTCAGCCAGGTCACGATCTCGCGTCCGTGAGTTCGAGCCCTGCGTCAGGCTCTGGGCTGATGGCTCAGAGCCTGGAGCCTGTTTCCGATTCTGTGTCTCCCTCTCTCTCTGCCCCTCCCCCGTTCATGCTCTGTCTCTCTCTGTCCCAAAAATAAATAAACGTTGAAAAAAAAATATCTATCAAATTAATAAATCAATACAATCAAAATAATTTCTACTGTTATTTATTTAATTTATTTTTAAATTCTTATTTATTTTTGAGAGAGAGAGAGAGAGACAAAGTGTGAGTGGGGGAGGGACAGAGAGAGAGTGAGACAGAATCCAAAGCAGGTTCCAGGCTCCAATCCGTCAACATGGAGCTTGATGCAGAGTTCGAACTCAGGATCTGAGAGATCATGACCTGAGCTGAAGTCAGACACTTAACCGACTCAGCCTCCCAGGTGCCCCATCTATTGCATTATTTAAAATTGATTCTTTTTTTAAAAAAATATTGTCAAGTTAATTAATTAATTAATTTTTTTTAGAGAAAGAGAGAGCGAGAGCGAGAGCGAGTGTGCATGCAGTGGAGGAGCAGGAAAAGAGAGGGAGAGAGAGAATCCCAAGCAGGCTCCACACTGTCAGTGGAGCCTGATGTGGGGCTCCAACCTACGAACCATGAGATCATCACCTGAGCCAAAATCAAGAATTGGATGCTTAACCGGTTGAGTCACCCAGGCTCCCTAAAAGTCATTCTTAAATTTTATCAGAAAATAGTAACTAATAAATCAGTAAGGAACACCTTTCCAACAAGGTCTTGCAGAAATCTTCCTGGGAAGAAACTAGGACATGATAAATTAGATATCATGTGTGGGTAGTAAACAAGGTATTTGTAATATAGCAAATGTAGAACTACAAATCGATAAATTTTTAGGGTAAATAGATATATATGTAAAGAGAGTTACCCTAAACACAAGAGGCTGTAAGATGATATGGGGTGGAGGGAGTCAAATATGAAGACCCTATGGAGAAAATCTGTAATGGACAGGAAAGTCTTGACAAAAGCTCTTAATCCATGTTGGGGACTGAAAGGGAAGTAGATCCCACCAATACTCCCCAGAGGAACGAATACGGAAAAGGAGCTTAAAATTTGGGGGTTGTGTTCCCAAAGACTTTTTACCTTGTTGGGCCAAGAATTTATGCAAAAGCACAAGATAGAAGCTCAACAAGAAAATTCCATGAGCTGACTCCAATAGAACACCCAGAATCCAGGAAAGACCCAACCATATCATGGGGACTCTAGAAAGTTGGACAGAAGACCTCGTGCATCCTGGAGAAAGGTGAATGTCTAATTAGGGATCCCATATCAGCCTGGGAATTGACCAAAAAGGTATCCATGGCAGTGGCACTGTGGTAGCAGAAATGGTGCAGTAGCAGCATCAGTGCAGTTGGGAGGCACCAGGAGAAGAAATAATGCCTGTCATGGAACTGGGATCACTGGGACTCAAGCTGAAAACATTGGGACACATTTAATATTCATACTGAATATTGTATGTATTGTAAACAATACTATTGGATAAAGTATGGATGTCCCTTTCCTCACCACCACACCCCAGATCCTTAAGCTGGTATTCTTCTGGGAAACAAACTATGCAGAGTTGTAGTTTGCATCTTGGGGAGCTGTGGATTTCAGCATGACTCTGACAGATACTTGGACACATCTGTTCTTATCATTGTGTTACTTCAATTTTATTGAAGTTCTATATCCAGAGTAATGGCCAGGGTAATGCTTTAGCTAATGTATATCTCTGACTTGTGATCACAATGAGAAAGACACTGTCTACCCTAACTTGTTATCTAGCAATCTATAGAGTTTAGTATTTTGGAAATAATTCTTTTTATTCTTAAGTAAAACTTATATATGAAAACAAAAGGAAAAAAAATGACATTCCAGAAATTATTTTTACCAAGCACTTCTACTAAGGTATTTATTAATTCACAATCTCTAATAATAGCTACCTTTAAAGAGGAAAAGTTAAAATACCTTTATGCTATTAAATATTTATATATATATATACATATATATATGTATATAAAGCTGGATATGAATCTGAAAAATTAGCTAGCCTTTCCTTCTAGCTTTGCCACATTAAAACCATCCCCAACAGATGGTGATTTACCATCTGGTTCATGACCTGCAGAGAAAATGGTTCCAAAGCTTCTGTAAGTTCATGTGTGCAATGTGCAACAACGCTTTTACTTCCTCTGTTGGTAGAATACTAAATATTTTACTCCACAGATTGCCCTTCTATTTCATAAAGTGTGTAATTATACATGTATTTTTATAGTTCAGAGGCACCACCCCTCATCTCATCGATTTTCTAAGAGTTCTACAAGTTATCTGTTATTGCCATTTTATGTATGAAAGAATTAAAAAATTGAGTGATTTGCCCATGATCCCATAGACTGTAGGTGGCAGAAACAGGATTCCAGTTGAGGTCAACATATTTTAAATCTGTTGGTCTTTACCACAATCAACTTGTTCTGTTTTTCTGTGAACATAGAGCACAATTTACAGTATGAATTCATTGATCCTGGGACTTGGGCTTATTTTCAATGGGGCACTAGACAGAAACTTAGTCTTCCAGTAACCAAGGTAACTATGTCCCATGGGTTTAAGGAATAAATGCACAAAACCAAGACTGAAATCACAAAACCAAAATGGCAAAGCTTCTCAAATCTGAAACAGAGACAATTTTGAAATATCCTTGATTTTCTCTATTTATTTACTACATGCTCTCTGTCTCTATTTTCTGTGGATATATAACTTTGGTGAACAAGCTCTTTGCATGCAGTGCACCTTGTTTTCTCTGCTAGCCAAATTGTCTAGTAGCCTTTACTTCTTGTCCAGTAGATTTAGTTTGTTGGCCTTTCTTGGCATTCTTTTAGGTTTCTTCTAAATTCCTGGTTTTCCTTGATAATTTATGATTGTGGAGTTCAAAATAGACAGAGTTCAAATAAAATCTGAGCCACCAGGTTCTAAGTGTATGGTGTACATTCAGGGAATCATCAAGTCAATGCTTTTGGTGATTAGGTTGACCACTTTGACCTACATCATTTACCTTGGATGGCATTTTGAATAAAAAACAAACATTTATTATTTTAAATTACCACAAATCAACTAAAAGATAATGCTACTAATATTTAAAAATATATGTAATAAATTCTGAATGCAAACATACGCACCAGCATACCCACAGGAAACACTAGACTGAAAGTCAGAGAAAAGCTAAACATTATCCATCAGAAGGCAATAGAAGCACAGACCAAATGGCAGAAGGTGGGGGTGGAGGGTTAATTTGGTGGGAATAAATGATAGATCTTATATACAGCAATCATTCAGCTCTCTGCCTTGTAATGCAATTTAAAAGAAAAGCTGTGGGGAGGTTCTGCTGACTTCATTCGGTTTGAACTATCGTAGCAGGAGTCAGAGGGGAGCTTCAAACCCAATCAGAGACCCAGCAGCTGTTAAAATATCTAAAACAATTTCAAGTTAAGATTCTTACTGGGACACATGGTATGAACTATCAGAACAATTTCTTTCCTCTTTAACATCTGTACCTCCACATGATTAGCAGAAATGGCACATTGAAGTTTTCTCCATCAGAATGAGATGGTCCTAATAATATGCGTTTTCAATTTAATAGTAAACTTCCAATTTAACTACAATATGAAGTTTATAATTGAAAACAACTTCTGATACTCTCACATTACTCTAACTGTACTTATAAGCACAAGTTAATTATAATAACGTGAATTGAAAATGAAAGATAATCTAATCAACTGATTTTTAAGGGATGAGTTAATCGCAAATTCCCAGAAATACCCTACACACACCAATTATGATAATGCCACCTAAGTACAAAAATATATATACTAGTACACCTATGCTGTTTTTATATGTTTGTCTTATAATTACATCAATGACCTAGGAGTGAGATATTGCCTGAGGGTTAATGACTAGCAGGGAACATACATTTAGCATTAACCCTAAATAAATTCCCTGTACTTCCATAATTATTTCAAAAACCTCACTAACATATATAGACTATAAATAAAACCTCTAATGATCTCTGGGTCAACGTCTGGTCTTCTCTTGAATGTTTCCAACTTTATTAATTATCTGAAAGAATTGTCAAAGGCAAATTATGAAACTTTGTGAACAAAATTCTTTGCAAATATGAGAAATACTACAGGCATGTTGTAAATGTTCTTCCAAAACAATGAATATAACATTAGTCAAGGCAAAATGGTGACGTAGACAAATAGCCAACTGAGAAGCAGATAGAAACTAGAAAACTAGAGAATAGTTCTAAGAAAATCACTCAGAATAAAGCACCATAAATATAAGAAAAATGTAAGAGAAGGCTGAGAAAATGTAACAAAGGTCAAAGAGAATGTATAAAAGGAAAAAACAAAGAAAAGGTAATATTTGATAAGAAAATTGCTGAGAATTTTCTAGGAGTGATCATTGAAAAGTAAGATAAATTACAGAAGGGGGCACCTAGGTGGCTCGGTTAGGTAAGGAACTGACTTGATTTCAGCTCTGGTCATGATCTCACTGTTCTGAGATTCAGCATAGGGCTCTGTGCTGACAGTGTGGAGCCTGCTTGAGATTCTATCTCTCCCTCCCTTTCTGTCCCTTTCTTTCTCTCTCTATCAAAACATATAAATAAACATTTAAAAAGAAAAATTGCAGGAGAACACTGAGTCCTGAGCGAGTAAATGGAAACAATCAATATTCAAATACCTGTTGTGAAGTTGGAGAACACCAAAAACAAACAAAAAATTACCTCGGGGCCTCAAAGGGAATGTTCCATTGGCTCCACAGAAATGAAAATTAGAACAATGGCATGCTTTTCAGCAATGTAAAAATACCAGAGGACAATGAAAAATACCTTTAATATTTTGAAGCATTAAAGACCAACCTAAAATACTAAACCCAGACAAAACATTAATTAACAATAATGGTAAAATATTCATTTTCAAACACAAAAAATTGATATTTTACTAGTCTCATACCCTATCTGAAAGAACTGCTAAAGAAAAATAAAAACAGAGGGGTGCCTGAGTGGCTCAGTTGGTTGAGCGTCCAACTTCGGCTCAGGATCTCATGGTTTGTGAGTTTGAGCCCCGTGTCAGGCTCTGTGCTGACAGCTCGGAGCCTGGAGCCTGCTTCGGATTCTGTCTCCTTCTCTCTCTGCCCCTCCCCACTTGTGCTCTGTCTCTCAAAATAAATAAATGTAAAAAATAATTTAAAAAAAAGAAAAAGAAAAACAAATGAGATGGTATATAAGAAAAAGATAAGCATTTCTAAATGAAATCAGTTACCAAATATTTTTTTTAAAAATGATAATCTGTAGCTTAAAAATATATATTATGGTGTACCTGGAGGAATCAGTAGGTTTAGTGTCCTACTCTTGATTTTGGCTTAGGCCATGATCTACGGTCTTGAGATCAAGCCCGGGGTACAGCCTGCTTAACATTCTCTCTCCCTCTCCCTCTGCTCCTCCCTTGCTCATGTGCCCAGTCATGTTGTCACACATGCACCCCCCCTCAAAAAAATATATAAAATATATGTACATATATATATAATATGTACATATATTTTATATATATATATATATATATATGATGGTAAGAACACTTAACATAAGATCATCCCTCTAAAATTTTGAAGTGCAGAAAATTATATTAACTATGGGCACAATGTTATACAGAAGATCTTTAGAATATATTTACCTTACACAAGCTGAAATTTCACACATTTTGAACGACAATTCCCTATTGCCCTCTTCCCCCTGGTTCTGGAAACTACCATTTTGCTCTCTTTTTTATGAGTTTGACTATTTTATATACTTTATGTAAGTGGTATCATGCGGTATTTGTCCTACAGTGACTGGCTTATCACTTAGTATAAAGTTCCCCAGGTTTATCCATGTGTCACATATTACACGCACCAACAATGCACAAGGGTTCCAATCTCTTACATTCTCACCAACACGGACCTTTTGTTTTTTTTGATAATTGCCACCCTAAAGGTGTGATGTAACATCTCATATACGTCTTCTTTGGAGAAATATCTATTCAAGTTCTCTGCCCATTTATCTACTCGTTACTTTTTATTTTTTTTTACTATTGAATTGTAAAATCTCCTTATATATTTTGAATATTAACTCCTTTTCAGATACATGGTTAGCAAATATCTTCTCCCATTCCTCAGGTTGCCTTTTCACTCTGTTGCTTTCTTTGCTTTTTAGTTTAAAGTAGGCATTTTAAAATAAGGTAGAAGAAAAATGCTACTGGAAATGCAGGGTGGATCATGGATTTTTGAAGTAGTGTATTCTACCTCTCTTATGTAGCTCACACATGACAGAGATATAACCACTAAAAGGATAAAATTGAGGGACACCTGGTTGACTCAGTCAGTTAAGCAACCAACTCTTAATTTTGCCTTAGGTCATGATCTCATGGCTCATGGGATCGAGCCCCATGTTGAGCTCTGTGCTGACAATACGGAACCTGCTTGGGATTCTCTCTCTGTCTTTCTCTCACTCTCAAAATCAGTAAATAAACTTTCTAAAAATTAAAAAAAAAGGATAAAATTGAAAGATACAACTTTCAAACCAGTAAAGGGGAAAATGACTAATAAAATATAATTATTCATTTCAACAGATGTTAGAAAACAGGAAATGAAGGAGAAAAACAGTATAACAATCAGTAACTCTCAAAATAAGTAGAAGAAAGTGACAGAAAGAAGCAAAATATAATAATAATAATAATAATAATAATAATAGTTTAATACAGTAAGTGATAAAAGGAAATGCTTTGGAACATGTTTGTGAAGTCATAAAGGTTGTTGAAGACAGATGATCTTGTTCCATGCTACTTGAAAAGAACAACTATTATCGATGGTCAGCATATTAAGGAAATCAATTATAGCTCAGAATTAAAAGTCATTTCGTAACAGCTGAGGTTTTCTAAAATAAGGAGTCCCTATTGAAGGAAATCTTCAAGCCTGGGTTGGACAAATGGTCCAGAGTGAATGTGGGTTTCATGTGTTTGATATTAAGAGTTCTTTTTAATGCTAAGTTCCTATAATGATGAGGTTTTTCAGGTGTATTAAGCCAAAAGCTTTTGAACATGGAATATTTTTTCTCAGTTTGAAGCATCATCAAGATAGTACTTTAAAGGTTGGTTTTACCCATCACGGTGTCCCAAGGCCTTAGTACAATGTTGTGATACTTAACACAACCTCAATAAATAGTTCCTGAATTGAAGACTGGCAGATTTAATATAGTCCTAGGAAAATAATAAAAAGGTGAAAGGATAAAAAAGTATAGTCTCTGATAGTAGAAATAGGAACCAAGTTATTAAACTATAAAATCTTGTACAGTGGGAAATACAAAGTGCATATAGAAAGTCATAAATACTTTTCAAAACATATAAGAAAAAGAATAATTTTATCTGATGCATTTGGGTATAACCAACTATGATAGAACATGGTTCTAAAGCTGAAAGTATTGTGTCTCAGCAATTATTAACTTTTTTCAAAGAAGGAATTATTAAAATTGATACTTTCCATCTCTAAGGAATTTGTTTAGGAAGTACATATTTTATAAGCAAACTATAGTGATGTCAACAAACTTTTTGAGTTTTCTATCTAGAGAGTAGACTAGGACTTTTGTTTTACATTTTTTTTTTAATGTTTATTTATTTTGAAAGAGAGAGAGAGAGAGAGGAGGTGGGGCAGAGAGAAAGGGAGAGAGATAATCCCAAGCAGGCTCCACGCTGAGGGCTCAGTCTCACAGACTTTGAGATCATGACCTGAGCAGAAATTAAGAGTCAGTTTTTCAACCAACTGACACCCAGGAGCCCCTCTTTTAGTTTTCTGTCTAGAAGGGACCAAATGATTTTCATTAAAGGACATATGCCATAACTATATTAAGCAAGATAAACATTCTTCCTGGAAGGATTTGGGTGTGTGATATGGGGTTCTATCCATGTATCTTGCAAAATCATTTTCTGAACTATAAATCATTTTTAAGTTTTACCACAATAAAATAACACAATATTTACCAGAGATGACTTTTGTCACCTAGCCCACAGCATCAGATGAGATGTGTTTTGGGTTTTCATCAGATTTGAATTAGTCGCCTTTTCTTTTCAGTTGTGGGAGACAAACATTAAATTGTGGAACCCTCACAAACCTATACCCCTCCCTCGTTTTTAAAAAAAAATGTTTATTTATTTTTGAGAGAGATAGAGAGACAGAGCACAAGTGGGGGAGGGGCAGAGAGAGAGGGAGACAGAATCCGAAGCAGGCTCTAGGCTCTGAGCTGTCAGCACAGAGCCTGACTTGAGGGCGAGGCTCCAAACCCATGAACCATGAGATCATGACCTGAGCCGAAGTCAGACACTCAACTGATTGAGCCACCTAGGTGCCCCAACACCCCTCCCTCTTTAGTGGACATGGGAAGAGGATGGCAGTGTATCTCAGTTCGTATGATGATTGTTACTAATAATGATTGTTACTAATCTATTTCATGGGAAACTTCAGGATAGACTTTACCTCAGTTTCAAGCTGCTAAAATTCTACTGGGGTCATTCAAGCCTAAACTTACCTTTCCAATCCGAAGTGTGTCAGTTCTAACAAACTTTAACACTTTTATTTATAAAGTATGCTTTCCCCAGAAAGTATTTAAGACAACTTCTCTCGTTTGCTTGTACTGTAGTATTTTGCAAGCATGCCTGATCAATCTAGTCAGCTGGGGAGTTTGAAAAAAATTCTGATTTGTGGACACATCCCAGGAGATTATGATGTGGCCATTTGGGAGAGACTTAGGAATCTGTTTTTGAGTCTTCCCAAGTGACAAGGTTTAGAAACACAGATTCACTATGTGTCACTCCTTCAGCACTTTCTCTGTGTGCCATATGGTGTTCTGCACCCCTAAAGGAAGTTAACACACTCTGAAAGATGAGCTCATACCCTTGTACCAGGAAGATAAACCCCAGAGCACTGTGACCTTGGCCCAGAAGTTCACAAGAGATCAATGGCAGGATTTGTTTTGGCTTCGTTTAGCCAAAATTTATCCAATAATGGTATTGAAAACATCTGTTTTTTTTTTTTTTTGAGACAAATATGGATGTAATAAAATAAGTGCTTTATTGCAGATGAAGAACCATGTGGAGATGTGAGAAAGGAAACTTATAGCTTGTAAGGAATAACTGTTACAGCCACAGTAATCACGTAGCTTCAAGTTTGCCAGCTCAAGAGCAGCAGTCCTGGGGCCCCTTGGTATGGACTTGCCTTGAGAAAGCAGGTCACTTTCGCCTGGTTTTAATATCACTTTTAGATTCATAGTTTGCTTGCTTAATAACACAACTTACTGCCTAATATTGGGCCACACATATAGTACACTCTTAAGAGATGCTTCCTGAAGAAAAGAAGGGTGTGAAGAAATAGAAGTTTTAGAAAAACAAAACTAGTAGTTTGCATTAAACATTTAAAAAATTTTTCCCTATTGGTTTTAATTAAGCTCTTGCTGAGTTGTGAACTCCAAGAGATTTTTTTAAGAAGAAAAAGTATTTTAAAGCCTTCCCACAGGTTTTTCATACTCTTAATGGATAAAATCAGAGTACTGAAGATTATAATGCCCACACTCAAATGATGGCTTATGAAATCAGTCTGCATCTACCTGAGATGAAAAGAAGGTTGTAAGATAAAAATAATGGATTGTGGTCTTAATATGAAGAGCAGAGACAATAGTTCTTTTTGTGAAAAAAAATTACAGAATTTTTCTTATGGGGAATTGTTTTTATGGTAGAAAAGTATTTAAAGAGCATGTGTCTCTCTTCAGAGATCAATTTATTGCAGGTCTATAAACCTTACTCTCTTTCCCTTTAAAATACAGGTTTTTTTTTTTTTTTTTTTTTTTTTTTTTTTTTTTTTAGAAAGTCTCTTATTTACCTTAGGAAAAAAAATCAATACTATTACAGAGAAAAAGAGACCTTCTTATTTTCATATGTTGTTTGAATTTATAGGTGTTACAGTTAACATAGATAGATTACATACCATATTTCAAAATAGAAATTATGATGACCAAAATGGTACATTTATAAGCTAGAACTTAGAAAACTAACATAGAAATATAATTGGTCTTTTGGTTGGTATCTCACCAGGTAGTAATTAATTATAGAATGGCTCATGCACTGTGTCATTTCTTTTTCTGCCGGATATAAGAATTTTTCAAAATGTTTAGTAGCGATTCAGCAGACCACACTATTCTGTCTTTATATACAAAACTGATGTTTTAACATAAGAAATTCCATGTATAAGTTTGCTAATTTTTCCTTGAGAATATTATAATGAAACTGACAAAGTAACATTGTGTTAAAGCAAACCACTGTGTTAAATAAAGGATGGGTGGAGAAGACAATTATGGAAAGATAGATGGCAAAGCCTAGAAGATACCTTCCATGATGAAAATACACTATAAAAAATACCTAGAACAAGCTAAATATGATCATAGCTGCCCAATTCCAACATACTAGAATTAGTTTACATATCTTGAAGCTGGAAAGAAATTCAGAGGCATACAGTTTAATAACCAGAGGGGATTTTGGAATAATTTAAAAACAATTAAGACAAAACAGTACTTTTCTGCTAAATTGTAAATTAAAGATCTCAATTTTTTAGGAAGTGAGTGGCATTTAATTTAGAAATCTAAGGAGATTAAAACAGTTGAGTAATCAGGCATGAGCAATCAGGTTCTTTGCGGCCTTTCTCTGCCACCGACACACTGAAGGACTGGCCCCATATGATTCTCTTCCTCTTATTCCTGGTCATCTAATCTATCCTCAAGCAGCAAAAATGGATGCAAGCCTTGCCAATCAAAATGAAACAGTTAGCGCCTGACCTCCATCTTAACCAAGCATGCAGGAAAATGGTGAGAGGTTTAGAATCAAGTTTTAGGATTTAGATGAAAATATTTATACATAAAAACTAGGTACAGATTGTGTTTGTCTTCTTTTTTTTTATTTTTTTTTTCGTTTGCTTGTTTGTTCGTTTTGTTTTTAGTGGGTTAAGTTGCTAGAGGTAGGTCTGCTTAGGCTAGCGCAGAAAACAAATGAACTACCCAGAGAGGCTACGTTCCCAGAAAGCACAGAGGTTTCCTCAAGCTCTGAGCTAACATCTCAGGCTCAAAGAGAAAGATGGGGAATTGCCTGGTCACTTGGGTGCCTTTTCCCTGCGCTTGTCTGAGGGCATGTTTTCCTTTGATAATAGACTCTCGTAAATACAAGTCCTTGAAAGGGTGGGAAGGAGAATACTGTGGCTCCACAAGCTTTGAGAGGCTTTGAAATTCAATGTGATATCCTTTATGTTGGCGAGTGGCTGAAGATCAAGGGCAATCAATCCTGATGCTTTCAAATTTATAAGATATTTTGGCTGGAAGGACTGGAAAAGATTTATCTTTCTGGAATATTTCGTGTCTGTTCTCTCTTCTACTTCATCTCTGGGTCTACATCCTAGTGGAATAGTTGAGAGAATGTTTGCAGATGGACATCAGCGGCTGAGGCTAATTAGCAGCTATTCAATAATACCTTTTCCAAACAAGCAAAACAAAACAAAAGGAGGAATTTCTTCATTTTTGGTCTACCAATATTTCTTTTTATTATAACCTTTGCTCTTTCATCCCCTGGAGTTACTAATATATACTTCACCCCTATCTTATTATAAAATCATACCACAGAGAATCTAGGTCATATTTGTTATTATTAATACACAGTAAAAATGCCACACATTTTCTATCTGACTTTTTGGAACTCTCTCTCTCTCTGCCATCCTTCCTACCTCTGTTCTGTCTCCTTCAGTTCGACCCAAATAAGGGAAATAAAAGTTTTTCTCTACCTTGTTAATATTAATTCATCCTCCTTTTCTAATTCTTAAATGATCTTTGACAGTCTTTTCTCATTCAAGAGAATGAATGCACACCCGTTTCTGGCTGACACAGTCTTAGGCCTTTGCTACTTCATCTCATAAATTATTTCCTTCTACCTAGCAAAAGGAACTTCCTTTGGATGAGCTTTCTCTCAACCTATCTCCCTTTTCTTCTTCTCGCCCCATTTCTTCTACCCTCTTTGCATTCATGATTGCCTCCCTCCACCAAATTTTCTTTAAAAAATATCCTCTCAGGGCGCCTAGGTGGCTCAGTTGGTTAAGCATCTGACTTCAGCTCAGGTCATGATCTCACGGTTCGTAGGTTCGAGCCCTGCATTGGGCTCCGTGCTGACAGCTCAGAGCCCGGAGCCTGCTTCAGATTCTGTGTCTGCCTCTCTCTTCCTCTTCCCTGCTGGCACTCTGTCTCTCTGTCTCTCTGTCTCTGTCTCTCTCTCTCTCAAAAATAAATAAATATTAAAAAAATTAAAAACCGGGGGTGCCTGGGTGGCTCAGTCGATTAAGCGTCCGACTTCGGCTGGGGTCATGAGCTCATGGTTGGTGGGTTCGAGCTCCACGTCGGGCTCTGTCTGGCAGCTCAGAGCCTGGAGCCTCTTTCAGATTCTGTGTCTCCCTCTCTCTCTCTGCCCCTCCCCTGTTCATACTCTGTCTCTGTCTCAAAAAATAAAAAATAAACAGTAAAAAAATTTTTTTAATAAAAAATTAAAAAAACAAATAAAAATACCCTCTCATAGTCTAAATTAGAATTTTATTTATTCTTGTAATTTAAAAAAGTGGAAATTAGTACATTTTCAACTTCCCTTAAAATAGATATTCTAATAATAGGCAATAAACTTAATAAATTAAAATATGAAATAACAAAGTCCTTCACTTTCTAGTAGCACTGTTTTGATATTTCATAATAATAATAAATGCATACTATTAGCCCAGCCCTCAAAATTCATCTTTAAAAAAATCCAATGTATCCAAATATATTACTCTATCAGATGATGTTACACTGGCTGATTGGTTAAATGACCTTTGGTAATGTGTAAGTGTATTCATAATTATAAGAAATAATAAAATTGCGGTGTCTGGGTTAGCTCAGTGGATTAAACATCTGGTGTTTCATTTTGGCTCAGGTCATGATCTTACATGATCTCACAATGATCTCACAATTTGTGGGTTTGAGCCCCACATCAGGCTCCACGCTGACAGTGTGGAGCTTCTTGGAATTATCTCTCTCTCCCACTCTTTCTCCCTCTCTCTCTCTCTGCCCTTCACACGCTTGTGCATAGGCACGTGTGCACTTACGCTCTCTCTCGTTCTCTAAATAAATAAATAAATAAACTTAAACTTAAAAAAAAACCTGGCATTTAAAAAATAATAAAATAGATCAAATCCAATAGAAAACATATAACCAACCAAACAACACATGAAAGAGAGAAGTAACAACATTCATTTGTATTATCTTTGCATTTATCAATAACTAATGTTTCGGAGGCAAATCAAAATTTTTCCATGAGGTTGAAGATTTGTTTGGGTGACTCATAACAGAGTCATTAGTATTAGGGTAATATATATATATATATATAATAATTAAGGAATTTTTTTATTTTTAAAATGGAAATATGTACAACAAAAATATAAGCATATATCTTTTCTCGGTTGCTGTTGATGTAACCAATTGTTAAGATTATACACCAAATTGCATAAACTTTGCTTCTAAATATGTGTTGATAAATGAATTCATAGAATACCATAGTTATGAATATTAGAGCTCTAGGAGACTCAATGAGATAGTATAATAAAGCCACTTAGGTTCTATAAATTCTAGCTAACAGAATAAGTAGTTTGCTTTTGATGGAGAGTATTGCTTTTCTACTAGCCTTCACTCAGTAGAACTAGGAGAAAAAAAATAAATTGTACAGCTTTAATAGGAAAACTGAAGGTAACAGGTCTCACAGTGAACCAGTTGTCCCCATAGTGACTGGGTTGGTGTAGCATATACCAGTTACACATCTTATAAAACTAGTAATTATATTTCGTTCATGTGTTGAAATTTGGGGGTGAGACAGAATTTCAAGTTATCTACCATACTACCAGGAGAATTTCTGCCTAAGACATATGTATTAATATTATATGACTGTTTATGCTCATTTCACAAGTGTAAAATAATCATGTGAATTATATAGCAAATTTGTGTATACATATATGTCAGGTATGGGCTGCTGTGTTTTCAGTAAGCAAGAATACTAAATAAACTATTATGAAAAATTATATCTTGGAGTCATGATGGGTCAGAAGCAATCTATATAGGTTGGCAGAATTTAGAAAATTTTGCTGACTTAATGAATAAGTGGGAACACTAGTACATATCCAGTGTCTTCTGTCATAGAGCAATGACTAATTTCCTGAACAAATTTTCTGGCCTTGACCAAATGGAAAAGGGAAATAAAGTTGGAATTTGATTCCAAAATACTATTTCAATCCCTGACACTTTTTCTTCAATTTAAAGGCAAATTGTACAACTTACAAAGTCTCAATCTCTCAATTTTTCAAATGGACAAGGTAACATTTGCAACCTACCAAAAGAGCTTAGAGAGGTTTAATGAGGTGACATATCTAAAATGTTATCTAGGGGGAAAATATATATATATTTTTATCTCTGCAGATAATGCCTCAGCTTGACTGGAGAAAAAAAAAGATACCACAAGATATCATTGTATTATGATAAAGCAATGAACTACCACCTGCAGGAAATTGGCTTCATGAAAGGCAATGACAAAGAGCACATCAGGATTACATGAAATCAATCAGAGGCAGGCAGGAAGAACACAAGCCAGATGAAGTGGAGTCTTTTATGGCAGGCAGGAGAATATATCAAAGCCAACCTTGCTAATTTCAAAAAGCCCACTCCCTTCTCTAGAGGTGAGAACATTACTTCAGACAGCATGCTGGCTCCGCTGGACTTCTGTGAAGATGCTATAACTCCATTTGTGGGTTTCTTAAAGAATGATTTAGGAATGAAAAGGGCCAGCAAACCTGAGCACCGTTAATTTAGTTCACCAGTAGGAGAGAACTGAGTGCACAGCTTTCCACATTTATTTCTCCATCAGGAACTTGTTATTTGTACCAGCTGGACCCTGATTTGTGTATTTTAATTCTGAGCTATACTATTCATTTAAATGCTGCTTTCCAAAGAAACTCCTAAGTAATTTTTTTTCCTTAAAGAGAGACATTTGTGCAAAGCAAAACAAAATCAAACAATCCAGCTAAAAGTAGACGTTGTCTATCCTTGAGTGGCAAAATGAAAGGTAGGAGGAGGAAGGACGGTCCAAGTGATGGGTGTGATGGATCACAGATCATGAAGAGAGCTCGATGCAGGCAAATATTTTTCATAGGAAGAACAGAGGCTGCAAAAAGATCTGTGTCAGTGCTGGAAACCCATGAGTAGGCTGTAAAGAATTCAAGTGTTCCAAGCACCCTGAGAATAAGTGGAAAGAGTATTCTGAGAAGCCTCATGGTGCTTGCTGAATGCTCATGGGCCAAGGACAATGTCATGGGGATTAGGCACATATAAGTAGCTGTACATAATGGGATAGGACTGGGTATAATTGGAAGTCCAATAGACATGAGGATTACTCCTCAGCTTTAAGTGGTTGTAGCCTGTGATGCTGATAGAAAAGCTGAAAGTGCTTACCAGCATGATGATATTTTTTCACCTCAGAATGACCAAATCTACTCCTTGAATGTACACCAGAGAGAAAATAAACGAACTAAATACACTTATTGCATTTTTATCGGTGCCTTGTATTTGAACCCTTTCTGATAATAAACATACTTTGAATTAATGGACGAATTGACGGAAGTTTGGGGTAAAGATCATTTTAATTAATTCATTTAACTGTAAAAGTTGGACCTCAACATTTTGTGCTCACAGCTTAGAGCCTGGAGTCTGCCTCAGATTCTGTGTCTCCTTCTCTCTCTCTGCCCCTCCCCCGCTCATGCGCGCATGCTCTCTTTCTCTCTCTCGCAAAAATAAATAAACATTAAAAAAAGAGAGAGAACTAGACTATAACTCACAAATCATCTCTTCTATTGTTTTCAATTTAAGTTCCAAATGGTCTATGAGCTGGGCTGAGGTAGATATTCTCACTTCAAATAATAGTCTTTTCCAAATATGTAAGGGGAAAAAAGCTAATAAATAGCCTCGATTTTATCTTTTCTCCCATGTTTATTTCCTTAAACACTCAGTACCTGTCTGACACATCTATCATGTGTCTTTTAGTAATGTCTTTTAGTAAGTTAGTAAACAGTAAATTATCAAGCAGCAAAATCCAATAACACAACTCTACCAGAATGAATATGTATTTCAATATTGTGATTATTTTGGGGTTTGCTTGCTTGTGGCAGTGACAGACTTGCCAACCTATACTAGAGTCATGTTGTCTGTTGGAAAAAAAGAGCTCCTATTTAGCGGAATTAAATTTAATACTTTTACAAAGCATGATTTTCCTTAGACTGCAGCACGGTTTCAAGTGTTCTATCACTCAAATAAACATAAAAGCTGTGGGTGTGGTCTAATGATGAGTTCTCTTTGGGTTACAGAGGTAGTCAATGGCACAATAGTACTAAAATCCTGATCCTCTGATTTGAGTTCAAAATTTTTCCTATTTACATAGTTATTTGAGTGCCTGGAATTTTGTTTTCATGAAGAAATTTGTTCAAGATTTTTCCTATTTACATAGTTATTTGAGTGCCTGGAATTTTGTTTTGATGGAGCTTTGTTTTCAGGAGGAAAGGGAACAGCACAGTTCCGTCGCAAAGGCAGCGTGATGGGCTGGACCACAGGCATACTTTACTTTATTGCTTTATTGTGCTTAGTGACATTGAGCTCTTACAAATTGAAGGTTTGTGATAACCCTGATTTGAGAAAAGTCTCTCAGTGCCAAATTTCTAACAGCATTTGCTCACTTTGTGTCCCTGTGTCATGTTTTGATTATTCTTGCAATATTTCTACCTTTTTCATTATTATGCATTTACTATGGTGATCCGTGACCCTTGATCTTTGGTGTTGCTATTGTAATTCCTTTGAGATGCTGCAAACTGCACCCGAAGAAGACAGGGAACTTAATCAATAAATGCTGTGTGTGTTCTGACTCCTCCACTGACCAGCCATTCCCTCATATCTCGTCTGCTCCTCAGGCCTCCCTATTCCCTGAGACACAACAATCTTGAAATTAGGCCAATTAATAATCCTGTGATGGCCTGCAACAGTTACAGTAAAACGAAGCGGGTTTCCTGTCTCTCACTTTAAATTAAAGATGGAAATAATTAAGCTTAGTGAGGAAGGCATGTTAAAAACTGAGATAGGCCTCCTGTACCGGAGAGCTGAGCTGTGAATGCAAAGGAAAGTTCTTGAAGGAAATTAAAAGCGCTACTGCAGTGAACACATGAATGATAAGAAAGTGAAACAGCCTGATTGCTGATATGGAGAAAGTTTATTGGTCCGAATAAAAGAGCAAACCAGTCACAACATTCCCTTCAGCCAAAACCTAATCCAGAGCAAGGCCCAAATTCTCTTCAGTTCTGTGAAGGCTGAGAGAGGTGAGGAATTTGCTGAAGAAAGGTCTGAAGAAGCTAGCAGAGATTGGTTCATGAGGTTTAAGAAAGCAAGCCATCTCCATAATACAAGAGTGCAAGGTGAAGCAGCAAGTGCTGATGTGGAAGCTGCAGCGAGTTCTCCAGAAAATCCAGCCAAGATAACCCCTGAAGATGGCTACACTAAACAACAGATTTTCAATGTAGAAGGAACGACCTTCCATTGGAAGGGGATGCCAGCTAGGACTTTCACAGTTAGAGAGGAGGAGTCAATGCCCAGCTTCAAAGCTTCAAAGGACAGGCTGACTCTTTTGTTTGGGACTAATGCAACTGGTGACTTTCTTGAAACCAGTGCTCACTTTCCACTCTGAAAATCCTAGGGCTTTTAAGAATGATGCTAAATCTATTCTTCCTATGTTCTGTAAATGGGACGATAAAACCTGGATGACAGCACATCTGTTTACAACATGGTTTTCTGAATATTTTAAGCCCACTGTGGAGACTTACTGCTCAGAAAAAGATTCCTTTTAAAATATAACTGCTCATCGACAATGCACCTGATCACCCAAGAGCTTTGATGGAGATGTACAATGAGATTCATGTTACTTTCATGCCTGCTAACACAAAATCTATCCTGTAGTCCATGGATCAAAGAGTAATTTCTACTTTCAAGTCTTATTATTTAAGAAATCTATTTCATAAGGCCACAGCTTTCATACAAAGTGATTCCTCCGATGAATCTGGGCAAAGTAAATTGAAAACCATCTGGCAATGATTCACCATTCTAGATCCATTAAGAACATTTCTGATTCATAGGGAGAGGTCAAAATATCAACATTAACAAAAGTTTGGAAGAAGTTGATTCCAACCCTCATGGATGACATGGAGAGGTCCAAGACTTCACTGGAGGAAGTAGCTGCAGATATGGTGGAAATAGCAAGAGAAGTTGAATTAGAAGGGAAGCCTGGAGATGTGATTGAGTTGCCGCCACCTCACGATGAAACTTGAACATAGAAAGAGTTCCTTATGGATGAGCAAAGAGGTTGGTTTCTTGAGACGGAAACTACTCCTGGTGAAGATGCTGTGTAGATTGTTGAAATGATCACGTAGATCTAGAAAATTATATAACCTTAGTTGATAGAGCAGTGGCAGGGTTTGAGAGGACTGACTCCAATTTTGAAAGAGGTTCTACCCTGGGTAAAATGCTAGCAAACAGCATCAATGCTACACAGAAATTGTTCATGAAAGGAAGAGTCATCCAATGTAGCAAACTTTATTTTTTTCCTGTTTTAAGAAATTGTCACAGTCATGCCAACTTTCAGCAGCCTGCACCCTGATCACTCAACAGCCATCAATATGGAGACAAGATGCTCCGCTGGAAAAAACATAATGCTCACTAAAAGCTTAGATGATGGTTAGCATTTTTTAGTAGTATTTTTAAATTGAGGTGTGTACATTGTTTTTTTTAGATACAATGGTATTGCACACTTAGTAGGCTACAGTACAGTGTAAACACAATTCTTGTATGCACTGGGAAACCAAAAATATTATTATTTGACTCACTTTATTGTGATATTCACTTTGTTCCAAACCCACAATATCTCTGAAGTTATGCTTATAGTTGATCAAACATTGTTCTGGGTGCTTTTGTGAGAGTGTTTTGGATGAAACTAACATTTAAATCAGTAGACTGAGTATAGCATATCGCCGTCCGTAATGTGGCTGAACTTCATCTATCAGTTTAAGCCCGGAATAGAATAAAAAAGCTGACCTTTCCGTGAGTAAGAGAGAATTATTCCTGCCTGATGGCCTTTAAACTGGGACATCAGCTTTTGTCTATCTGCAGATTTGAATTGAAATATCAGCTCTTCCTGGTTCTCGACCCTACTGGCTTTTGAACTAAAACTACCATTGACTTTCCTGAGTATCCAGCTTTCCAAGTCACTTGGCAGATCTTGGGACTTTACAGCCTCAATAGCCACATTAACTAAGTAACTAACTAACTATACACACACACACACACACACACACACACACACACACATATGTATATATATATAGTTTTATTGTTATATATATAGTTAGTTTTATATATATATATATAACAATAAAGGAAGAAAATGGCATATGGTATATATATCTTTCTTCTTGTTAGGGTACTCCAGAGAAACAGAACCAATAAGATATTTTTTATATATAGATATTCTGAACATTGAGATATGTTTTGATGTAAATTTTCATTTTTTCCACAAAACATAAGAAGTTACTGTATACAATTTGAATATCTATGTTTGTTTTGTAAGTGTACATCTATCAGCATTGCTAGCAGTGATCTGGTCTAGAGACGGAAAATAAATTCCCTTTTTGGAAAAAAATGTGTTTCTGTTACCACAGTGATCAACCCATTTGGGGGAGGATGACTTTGCTATTTTTGTTCTTTGCTATAATATCTAAATGATTATTTTCACAGGTAGTAAAATTTCTCCATGTCGATTAAGTTACATCATCCCCCCCACCCCAAACACTTAATTTTGAGAAACAATATATCTGCCGAGTTCCTGACTAACTCAGTTTTTTTTTTTATTAAATTTTAATTCCAAAAGTATGGTTACTAGGTTCATTCAAACATTTCCGAATGAGTAGCTATGAAAAGAGCAAATTAAAAGTTTAACCTTTTAAAAAAATTTTTTTTAACGTTATTTATTTTTGAGAGGGAGAGAGACAGACTGCAAGCGGGGGAGGGGCAGAGAGAGAGGGAGACACAGAATCCAAAGCAGGCTCCAGGCTCCGAACTGTCAGCACAGAGCCCGACACGGGTCTCCAACCCATGAACCGTGAGATCATGACCTGAGCTGAAGTTGGCTGTCTAACCTACTGCACCACCCAGGCGCCCAAAAGTTTATCCTTGTTTAAAATGAAGTTGCTTTCCACAATTCAAAAATGACCAGTAATTTCTAAGGGCCTTCCCACTCACTGTATATGTCTTTAATAGGGTAAACTTATGAGGAACATCTTGGATTACCTAAATGATTTCTGTGCAAATCATCTGTCTTCTCAGAAAGGAACGTTGTGGTAAGAATCTGGACAACACAATAAGGAAGTCACAAACAGAGAAAGTAACAGTAGGTACATAAAACATGAAAAGTGAGCTGAAAAATGGAGGAGTGGAGTGACAGAGTCGTTATACAGGTTGCATATGTCAGCTAACACAAAGCTGAAGAGGATTGGTGTTGCAGAAGCCTTAAGAAGATTTATTCTAGATCATTTCTGATGACTAATTTTATGTTTCAGTTTGGCTGGGCTGTGGGGGGCTCAGATATTTGGTCAAACAACAGTCTGTATGTTTGTTTCTGTGAGAGTGTTTTTGGGTAAGATTAACACTTAAGTCAGGGGACTTTTGAGAAAAGCGGGTTGTTCTTCATAGTGTGCGTGGTCCCTATCCAGTAAGTTGAAGGCCGGAACAGAATAAATCATTGGCCTCCCTTGAGCAAGAGATTTCTCCAGTAGTCTACCTTCAGACTTCACCTGCAACATCAGATAATCCTACTTCTTCAGTAGACTGAATAAAAACC
Organism: Herpailurus yagouaroundi; assembly: GCF_014898765.1. Lineage (NCBI taxonomy): Eukaryota > Metazoa > Chordata > Mammalia > Carnivora > Felidae > Herpailurus > Herpailurus yagouaroundi. The sequence goes on along the minus strand of NW_024412394.1, from coordinate 51,231,192 downwards.
ATGAGTCTCCTGGATCACCAGCCTACCAGCCTTTGGACTGGAACTGCAGTGTTAGCTTTCCTGGGTCCCAGTCCACTGGCCCACCCTGCACATTTTGACTTGCCAGTGTCCATAATCCCATGAGCCAATTATTTATAATAAATCCACAGCTAATATAAATTTTAATGGTTAAAGATACAATAACCTACCCATAAGATCAAAACAAAGATATACGCTCTTAGCATTTCTATTCAACATTGTACTGGGGACTCTAGCCAGTTCAGTAGGCAAGGAAAAAGAAATAAAGGCATCCATATTAGAAAAAAAAAGAAATAAGACTGTCTTTATTTGCAGATGTAACGTTTGTCTATATAGACAATGTGATGGAAACCACAAAAAAAGCTACAAACACTAATTTCTACGTGTAGTAAAGTTTGGGGCTACATAATTACTATGTAATAATCAGGAGTATTTCTAAATACTGACAACAGAAATCAGAAATTTAAATTTGAAATGTTGCACACAGTAACATCAAAATGTACAAAATGAGATAAATCTGATGTGTGAAAAACTTTTACACTAAAAGCAACAACAAATTTCTGAAAGATAAATCTGATGTGTGAAAAACTTTTACACTAAAAGCAACAACAAATTTCTGAAAGAAATTATAGAATTGAATAAAGATAGGCCATGCTTGTAGTGCAGAACACTCAATGTTGTAAAGATTTTAATTTTTCCCAATATGTCATATAGATGCAATGTAATCCTAGCCAAATACCCAGGGGGATTTTTTTGAAATATGTGTAACAAATATTGTAAAATCTATATGAAGAAAGCCAAAGGTCCTAGCATAGCCAAAATACCTTTGGAAGAGAACAAAATCGAAATAACACTACTTGATTTAAACATTCATTATAAAGCTATTGTAATCAAAACAATGTGACATCAAAGTAAAGACAGACAAATAGACATATGGAAATGGGGATCCAGAAATACATACATGAACAGCTGATTTTCTACAGAGATACAAAAGGAATTCAGTTGAGAAAGAATCTTCTTTTCAACAAATGTCCTAAAGGAATTAGGTATCCACATATACTGCATACAAAAATTGGCTCAAAAATGTGTCTTAGACCTAAATATAAAACATGAAACTATAAAACTTTAAAATAAAACCATATGAGAAAGACTTAGGACCTTAGCTTCAGCAAAGACTTCTTATATATGACACCAAAGAATAATCTATAAAAGAATTAATTGATAAATTGGCTTCATTGAAAGGAAAAAATGTCTACACTTTGAAACACACTGTTAATAAAGTGAAAATCAAAACCATAGTGACTGGGAGAAAATAATTGAAAGTCATGTATCTGAGGACGAATTGGGATATCAGAATCTATAAAGAACTCTCAAAACTCAAAATTACAAAAACATGCAATCAAAAAAAAAAAAAAAAAAAAGAGGGCAAAGGTAAAGAGACAGGCACTTCACCAAAGAAGTAATATTGACAGAAGAGCATGTGAAACAATGTATAGCATTATCACTCACTATTTTTTTTAATGTTTGTTTATTTCTGAGACAGAGAGACAGAGCTTGAGTGGGGGAGGGGCAGAGAGTGAGGGAGACACAGAATCAGAAGCAGGATACAGGCTCTGAGACATCAGCACAGAGCCTGGCGTGGGGCTCGAACTCAACGAACTGTGAGATCATGACCTGAACCGAAGTCGGTTGCTCAACTGACCGAGCCACCCAGGCACCCCTATCACTCACTATTAAATGCTAGTAAAACCATAGTGAGATATTATGAGTACTACTAGAATAGCTAAAAGTAAGAAGACTGCCATATCTAGTGTTAGTAAAAGAATGGGACCTTTCATGTAATGCTGGTAAGAAGAGTAAAATGGTACAACCACTTTTGTAAACAATTTGACAGATTCTTAGAATGTTAAATATGCCCCTACCGTATGATCCAGCTGTTCCCTCCTAAATATTTGCTCAAAATAAATAAAATCATGTGTTCATAAAAAGGACTTGTATGAGAATGCTTAAGCAGTTTTATTTTTATTAGCGAAAAACTGGAAACCCCCAAATACTATCAACAAGCAAATGGGTACAATAACACTGGAGTATACTACTCATAAATATGAATAAATGAACAATTAATATAACATCATGGATAAATCCAAAATAGTTATGCTAAATAAAAGAAGCAAGATAAAAGGCACACACTTTTTGATTCCATTTATGTAGAGTTCTAGAAAGCGGAAACAGATTTATTATGACAGTAAGTGAATGAGATTACCTGGGCACAGAAGTTGGGGAGGGGTTCATGAGGAGTAGAAGGAAGGGATTACAATGAGATAGGGTTGGAAACTTTTGGGAGTGGTGGAAACTGGCATTATCTTCCCAGATACATTCATTTGTCAAAATTTATCAAATTGTACCTTTTAACTATGTGCAGTTTATTTTATGTCAATTATACTTCAGTAGATCTTAAAAACAAAAACAAACAAACAAAAAACAACAACTACTTTCGTGCCAGCCTAGTTACCAGCAATGAGACCTGGACAAGTTATCTAAATTCTTGGTGTCCGCAAAATGAGATGGCAATTACCCTCTGGGCAATTCACATACAATGCTAGAACCCTGTAGTTCAAGTTAGGGGCCATCTCAGCGCGTGTTCACATTATCTAAGTTGTATGTACTTAAAGTAATTAAAATATCATACTTCTTTAAGAGCTTTTTTTCCAGGTGTTATAAGGAGAATGCAAAAGGAATTTTACAAAAGACAAGAGACTTACAAAAAAAAGCTTCCTTGAGAAAAATATCCAAAGATACATATTCACATATATAACCACAGACATTATATTTATATAAATATAGAATGCCATAAAGAAATTTAAACTCCTGCAGTTTGGATATGAGTTTTAAAAGTATAGGGGCGCCTGGGTGGCTCAGTCAGTTAAGCGTCCAACTTTGACTCAGGTCATGATCTTAAGGTTTGTGGGTTCAAGCCCTGCATAGGGCTCTGTGTTGACAGCTCAGAGCCCGGAGTCTGCTTCAGATTCTCTGTCTCCCTCTTTCTCTGCCCCTTGCCCATTCACAAAATCTCTCTCTCTCAAAAATTAATTAATTAATTAAAAAAAATTAAAAGGCAAAGTATAAGCTAATACATGTAAAATTATCTTTAGAATGATTTGAGAAAACAATTTTCATGAATTCTCTTATAAACTATTCAACAAAGTAAAAGAACTAGTGATAATGCTGATTTTTCAAAAAGAAATAAATAAAAAGTAGCTCACACTTCCACTGAAATCGTTTGCGTGCATATTTTCGGTGACAGAACTGCAAAAATAAACGATTCTAAATTTTATTTGAAGCAAATATAAAAACAATCTGAATAAAATCCTTTACTATGACCTAATAACAGCCAATATTTCTGGGCCCTGCCAGTGTTTCATTGCCAGTGTGTAACTTGTACATTTTTTCTTAAGTGTCAGTTTGCAGAAATTATGTTTTAATTTACACATAACTTGCAGTAATCATGTCATCTTTTCTCCTCCTTCCCCTTCTGCATTCTGCTTTCCATTTTTCTCACTTCAACATCTCCCTTTCTCACAGTATTGTATCTCAGCCTTACTTCTGGAGCCTAGAGCATTTTTTCCCCTTTCTTGTGTAAAAGAAAAGCAAGGGGGACTTTATTTGGAGAATCAGTTATGTTAATTCCATTGTGTGCCTTGATTACAAGAAGATTCCAACAACTCTAAAATGTGCTTTGAACATTCTAAATAATGGGACAGTAATACTGCATTTTCTTTATAAACATCTCCCCATTACTTAATTCAGTTCAATTCCCTGTTCAGCATACTTTTCTTAAGAGTTTTCAACAGGAAAAAAAAAATCATCAGCTGTCTTCTTAGGATATAGAAACACAAAAGAAAGAAAAAAAAAAAAAGAACTTCTACTTGTCAGTCTGCCTTAACACTGAGCAACACCAATGAAATATTATCCCCACCAAAAATAGATGTCTTAGATTGACAATGGAATGTTGCACTTTATGGGGATTCAGGAGAGTATAACAATTACCACTTGACACTCTTCCCTGCGTATCTATTCTAAAACATCCTGCAGTGAGAAGGTACTGAATTAATCTCTTGGATTATCTAATAAAATGCAATAGTGTTAGAACATTTCTTACTAAAATGATTTTCTTTAGGACAAGGAATCTTTCTGTTGTAATGGAAAACCAGATTTCTTTGGAGTATTCCTCTGGGTATTTATTGAGCATTTTCATCTTGTAGAAATGACTTTAGCCCACCATGTGCTAGGCATTTAATATGTGTTTATTAAAATATGAAGAGGAGAATAGGGTGTATTTAATGTAAGGGGTGTTTTGGTTAAACACTAAAGCCTTGTTTCTAATGACCCTCTTCTGTGTGCCACAGAAAGCATGAAGATAACAAATACTAATCACCAAAAGGTCATTTTACACTTTTAATTACAATCTATTTCCTGAAAATTTACATACACGTTGGAAGTTTTTATTTCCAGAGCCTAACAAGACAGATAGACGATGCTAGATAGATGGATAGATAGATAATAGATAAAATTTTAAACTGAACAGATTTTAACCACAAATAGCAAGTACCACGTAATATTTACACTTGGTCAGTTCTCAAGAGCCATTTTTGCATCCAATTTTACCGAGTGGAACTGCTCATCATTCTTTTGGTAAAATGATATTGACATTTAAATAGTTTCTGCAAACTTGAAAAATTATCAAACATGTTTGGTTTTCAAATAACAAGAAAGAATCACCTGTTATCTCCGACTTACAATTTACAAAGTCTTTACAAATAATGCTGGCTAATCAGCACAACAATAGCATGGATGGGAAGTGTGTTGGCAAGGATAATGGAAACACTAAGCCCTGATTGTTCTATTAAAATTGAAGCAATTCATCACTTAGCATCATTAGGAACCGATAACTTGGACTGTGTTAAGAAGACCTTCCAGAGTTTTCAGTGTCTTCCGTCAACATAAAGCACTGGTTAATAAAAATGGTGCATCTGTATCAAAATATAGATATTGGTTTCTGAGGGGGATTAGCAGCTTGTTAATTAGTCACATTTTAAAAATCATTAAAATAATACATCAGGCAAAATTAAATTATAGTGAAGAGACCATATGGATTTTTTCTATTTACTGTATTTCATTATGCCACTGATAAATGGCATATAATTTGTACCACTGTCATTTAATAATTAAAATGACTTTTATTATTTTGTTTACTGGATTCTCATTTCAAGAGACTGTAATTTTGCCTTGTGATTAGTAACAAATCTCACTCCGCAGCGCCTTCTAATAGAACTCAGCATGGACAATTTTCCACGCAGATTCAATCTCTGCCTGAATCACACTAATCTTTTGATTGGGCTCAAGGAAAGGCTTGGATCCCTGTAGAGCTCCTGATGCACTGACTATTCATAAAAATAATAACAAGGTGCCAAGCAGTCAGAAATGTAGCCCTGCACCTGCTCTTTGCCCTTAGTGAAAATCAGGCCACAGGATGAGCCTTGTGGATCAGATCTAGTGTGGATCAGATCTGTGACTAGATCTAGTGTATTGACAATCTGGGGATCGAAGGGCTTTGGGACATTTGTGCCTTAGGCAGTGGTTGAGAGAACCTTTGAATGGTCATAGCAGTCATGATTCCGTCTTAAAAGGAAACACAGAAGAAGTTTATTTACTCTGTAAGCAAATTAAACACACACATATGTGGAAAATAGCTACAGTACATAGGAAAATGCAGGAGGTTTGCATATTCTGTATTTGGGAAAATAATGAGACAGATTTTTTGAGTGCCAATGTTTTTTGATGGTTTAGAAAACTTTTGAAGATATGTTAATACTTACTAGTCCCAAAGGAACTATTTAGACCCTATGAAGAATCACCACGTTGGCCTTAAAGAATAAATAATTAGTTTATACAGTAAACTTCTTTATAATTAGGCGAACAAAGTAACTGGTTTTTCTATGTCTGAAATATCAGCTCCTTTTAAATATCAACATGTCAATAATTTAAGACTAGCATTGTGGACTAAGATTTGTCAGCCCATAGTCAGAAGACCATTAGAACACTAGCCTCTTGTTGGCAAAATAACACAAAGATTGGAAGGAATTATTTACTTTAAGAAAGCTGCATTGCTCATTCAGGCATTTCAACAAGAATAATTTGAGAGGTAAGAAAAATAGTCATGAGGACTATTATCCTGATCACCAATTCCAGCTCCAATGTCAAGGTTTTTTCCCTCACAGTAACAAATAATTCTGCGACATCAGCTGGGTGTCATACAATTCAACTCAATTCTGACACTATCCAGAAATAGCATCAGATTCCACTACAAGATTCACTGCAGTCCTATGAGACTGCTCCCCGCTCCCATAATTCAGACAGCAATCACAAGTCCAGGTTGTCACTTGCACGTCTCACCACCAGCTACAGATGGGCGGTGCTAAATACCCCCTCCATGGGTTTGATTAATTTGATAGAATGGCTCACAGAACTCAGAGAAACATTTTACTTACTAGATTACCATTGTATTATAAGAAGATATAACTCAGGAACAGCCAGATGTTAGAAATACTTAGGGCAAGGGATGGGGAAAGGGGAAGCAGCTTCCTTGCTCTCTGAGTACACTAGGCTCCCAGCACCAACATGCGGTCATCAATTTGGAAGCTCTCTGAACCCTAACCTTCTTGGTTTCAATGGAGGCTTCCTTATGTATGCATGATTGATCAAATCGTTGGCCATTAGTGATTATACTCCATCTCCAGTCCCTCTGCCATCCCTGGAGGTCAGGGGTGGGACTAAAATTTCCAACCCTGTAATCACATGGTCACTTTTCCTGGCAACCAGCCCCCATCCTCAAGTTACCCAGGAGCTTTCCCAAAGTCATCTCATTAACATAACAATAGAACCTTTGTGGTTCTCATCACTTAAGAAATCCAAGGGCTTTAGGAGCTCTGTGCCAGAAACAACAGAGCAAAGGCCAAATATATATTTCTTAATGTAAATCACAATATCAAAGGATACAAAAGACGTCCCCAAAATTCAGGGCACTTGGAATTAGTCCAACTTCATGCATAACTGCTTTCACATATTTTTTCCAAGTAAATATTCATTTTGGTTTGCAAGTTCATTTTTAAATGCATTTAAACCTCCTGAAAGGGTAAATGGAAGAATCATTTTCATTAATCATAGAGCAGACCTGTGTTTCATAGCCACTTTGTTACTTTTAAGAATGTTCTAAAAAACAGATTGAGTCTTATTCATATGGACAATGATTTTGTTTATTAAACCATGGGAAAATGACAAGTGTTCAGTAAATTCCTTTGAATGTAAAAAATTCACTTTTTTTTCAATCCTATGATAAGTGTATGGTAATATTTCTTGTCAGTGTTTTATTTTAAGAATAACTTCAAAAGTATAGTTATCCAACTACTTTTATAGAGGAAAATGTGATTTTTATTTCTGGGACTATGGCATACTGAATAGCCTAAATGGCAATCTTAAATAAAACAACTGCTTGTTAAAATATTATTTAAAAATACATTTTAGAATCAGAGCAAAATGTAAAGTGAAAATAGTAACTTTAAACAGTAAGCATTTTTTTTTTTTTGGAACAGTAAGCAGTTTTTAAAGCAGGCTTGTATCTGGAGGGTTGTAGGTGACTCTGGAGATTTTGAATATTTGTGTTAGTGGCTGCATTGGGCACAGAAAACAGAAGATAAAGCCTCAGGCTTACCTGTGCTACACTGAAGGGACATTAGAGTGACTTTCCTGAATTGATTTGGTCAGGGTTGGGACTAAGCAAGCAAGACACCTCTCTTAAGGAAGCATTTGGTCTCAGAGCCATTCCAGGACTTTTTTAAATTTTGTAACAGGGTTACCTCAACCTTCTGCAGATCTTGATCTTGTTCCTAAGTGGAGGGAGAAAATATCTCTCCAAGAGAATATACAAGCTTGTCAACTTACAGGTTTACATTGTGAATCCCTACCAACCATGAAATAAACAATTTCAAGCCTACCTTAATTTAAAATGGTCCTGGGTAGGCAGTGTATCAAGTAATTTTGGAAAAAAAAGGCACACCTTCTCTAGACAAATTCAACATCAATGCAAGAGAGTCCAAGGAAAACAAGCAACACACAATTAAAGAGGATAAAACATGCAAGACAATAAATCCCCATTAGAGAAAAACAGTAGAAACAGCAAACAGCAGATTCAGACTCTTAAATACCACAGATAACTGGCATTAGCAAACATAAAAAATAAATAAGAAATTTAGGAACTTTAAAGAAATATTTAAGAGCTTGAAAATATAAGCAGGGATCAAAATACTATTAAAAGAACCAAACGGTTTCATTTGAAAAAAAACTAAATAAAAAATTTAATTTTTTAAATGATAGTATCAATTAAAATATGATGAACACATTAACCAATAGATTACACAGTGAATGAGAACACATATGCAAAATATTCTGCAGAATGCAGTAGAGAGAGATAAACAAAGTGTTTTTTTAATAAAATGAAGGTTATAAAACATAAGGATAGATTAATACATTCTATACATTAATACATATGAATAATTAAAGTTCTAAAATTGGATCATAGAACTTCAAAGAGAATATTTAAGGTAATTGGCAAGGAAGTTTTTGGAATTTTTAGTAGCAAATTCAAAACAAACAAAATTCAAAAAATCAATCAGTATAATAATAAAAAATGCACACTGTACATTGCACATTAATGAAAATGTACAACATCAATAAAGTGGAAACTATCTTAAAAATACATAAATGAGAATAGACCACGCAGAGAAACACCATCAGGTTAGTAGTAACTTGGAAATAATGAAAGAAGAAGATTGAAACAGTGAAATTTCTTCTGAAATACACTAAGTGAAAATAATTTCAACCCAGGATTCTATACCCAATAAAATTATCTTTCAATAACAAGAGTAGAATAATTTTCAGATAAGTAAAGAATGAAATGCTTTTGTAAGCACGTTCTTGCTTGAAAATGCTTGAATGCTTGAAATGTTTGTTAAAGCAAATTCTAAACCATGTAATTTAGGTAGAAGAAATTTTTTTTTTTTGTAATGTTTATGTTTGACAGAGAGAGAGAGAAAGACAGAGCGCGAACAGGGGATGGGCAAAGAAAGAGGGCGACACAGAATATGGAGCAGGATCCAGGCTCCGAGCTGTCAGCACAGAGCCCAAAACGGATCTCCAACCCAGGAACTGTGAGATCATGACCTGAGCTGAAGTTGGATGCTCAGCCGACTGAGTCACCCAGGCACCCTGGAAATGGTTTTTGATGGATAGTTTTAAAACTATCTTTAACTTCATTAGTAACCAGATGAAACTCTAACACCAAAATAAGGTATCATTTCACAACCACTAAACTGGCAAATACCTAATACCGGTGAAAATATACAACAAAATAAATCATACCTATATCTAGCAAGAGCATATGGCTCATGCACTCTGTGAACGCTATTACCTAGAAATTTTGCCATTTCTATAAACTAGTGAAATTCTTGCACATGTGTTCTGGATATATACACACTCATATACATGCATACATATATGCATATACGTTCCTAACAGCATTGTTCACAATTGCAAAATAATGGAAATCACCCAAGAGTCCATCTAGAATACAATGGATATAGGTCCATACAATGGAATATTATAAAGCAATGAAGGTAAATGAAGTACAACTGCATACATCAACGTGTCTAATCTCCAAAGCTGATAATGAGTAAATGGCAAGACATAAGTGAATGAATGAAAAATAATTCCATTGTATAAATTTCAAAAAATTGGCAAAAGTAAACAATCAAAAAGCAAAAGTATCATCTAGAACTACATAGTCTACAGATCTATAGAGTAAGGGAGAGATTAACATGAAGGTCTGGACAGTGGTTATCTATTAGGAAATGAGTACAGTAGTTGGGAAAGAGAAAGATGTAATTGTTTAAGCACACATGGGGATTCCAAGTACTAGTAATCTCCAATGCTTAAGCCAGATTGTGGGTGCCTATCCATGCTTATTCAAAATTCCTTTAAGCCTACATATATGTGTTATGTAGAATTTTGTATAATAATGCATTTCAAAACAACTATAAAAATTGTGTGGAAGAATACATTCTTACCTAAGGGAAAATTCCACATTTTTGTTCCACATTTCACTTGACTAGAAAAGTCAAAATTCAAAAGCTGAGTGAAAACAGTCTTACTTACTTGTAAACAAAATCAAGCAACATCAGCTGCCAAAGAATTTGTTCCGTAGGATTTATTACCTACAAAAAAAAAAAAAAAAAAAGGAAGCAGGGGAGAAAAGCCCATTAAGTTAAAACCCTAACTCTAATGACATCATACGTTCTGAGGTGATATTGAATTAAAATGGCTGCTTGGAAGTCTCAAATCAAAGCAGCTGGTTTGGAAACCTCTTCAAGCCCTTCCCAGATTGGAAGGTACTCACCGTCCCACCAAATTAGCCTCTGGTTATAGCAGACCAACTCCTTAGTATATTACTAGGAGGTGCTAAAGTTGGGGAAAATTAGTATCAGAAAAACAACATACACTCTAATAATAAAATTGTTGTTGTTAAGTCCAAAATAGATTATTTGTTAGATGAAATAACTTGGCCAAAAGACTATGGAAACTGGATATCTTAAATCTCTTGGAGGCAATACAGCATAGTAGTTACATATGTGAGACTTGATATTAAACTAATTGTACTCAATGCCCAGCCCTCTTACTTACTAGCCATATATCTTTAGGAAAGCCATTTAATTTTTAGGTTCATTAATTTTAAGGATTATAAGAGATAATGTAGGTAAGATCAGCATGGTAGTACCTGACACATAAAATCGTTCAATGAATAGTTAACTATTTGTTTATGTATTTCTTTCCTTTCATTATCTTCCTGGGATAACAGGAGCAATTTCTCCTCTAGGGATAAACCATCCACCTATGAATGAGAATATGTTTAGTTTGTAAGTTTTTTTTTTTTTTTAATCTAATGTTCAGTGGACACTAAAAACACAGAAAAATCAACATTCTGAGGGAGTGGGGGCACCAATTTACAGCAGATGCTGCAAACTGTTTAGGAATTGAATTTATCCTGTTTGGCTTAGATCTTACGGTGTTTTAAAAATTCAGCTTACCTTTAAATATTGAAATATTTTATATGCTTTCTTAAAATAGGTAGGTTTATTTTTCTCTTTTAAATGTCGAAGAACTGGCTATAATATGTCCTCTCGTTTTCTAAATGACAATAATGTGCTAAAACTGAGTAGCAACTACACCTTTTAGCTGCCTACAGTTCACCAGATGCGCCATCACACCTTCCTGCCTCTCTCAGGGTCTTCATCTGCTCTTACCAGTGGGTATCTGTCCCTGGTCCCAAGAACCACTTGGATTTAAAGCCTGGGGCATTGGGAAGAACCAGCAAAGACAGGCTGGGTTCACTCTGAAGGAGAAGTCTTCTACGATAAGAAGTTAACATTAAAATAAACATGCCCCCAATAGGAAAAATATAATATTTTTAGAGTAGAGTTCAGAAGATAAAACAAAAAAAATTTTTTTAAATTAATATTTTCTTAGGTCCCTAGATGTAATATAACCACTACTTTCCTCATTCTTCATAAGCCTTCCTCTTAAGCAGTGGCATTACAGATAACATTTTAAATCTTAATTTTAAAAAAAAGTGATCCTAATTTATTTTTCTAATAGCTGTCAACACTAATTACTATTTATAGTACTGAATTGTGTTGTCTACAAATTTTCATTACAGATGTAGATAGTTCATTCTCATGTCAAATTAGTAGATGTGTATGTACTTGCTTCAAATCTAAGTGCCACTTGTGATCCAACATGCTTCCCACTTTCCAAACCCACTTGTTACCCGGTTTGTTTCATCTCAGTGAGAAATTTCTGTTTTATTAGTTGCTCAGGTTAAATTCCTTGGTCCTATCCCTGTGTCCTCTCCTCCTCTCACACTCTACACAAACCTATCGGATCTGTTTTTGATCTGCACATAACGATGTCTAGCAACCTTCACTCCTTCCAGCTTACTCCAAGCCACTAGCACCTCAAACCTGCAAACCTGAAATAGTGTAATGACCTGGCTGGTCACCCATCATTCAATCTTGCCCCACTAAAGGCTGTTTTACAAGCAGTAGTTATATTGTATCCTTTCCACCCCAAATTGTCTAATGGCTTCTTGTACATGTACCAAAAAGCTGACCCTGGCCCCCTTCCTGTCCTTCTTCTCAACCCTCATTTTTGATAGCTCTTCTCTCCCTTCACTCACTGGACTCTCACACACTGGTCTCACACACTTCCTCATAACAACAGAAACTGTCCTGTTCCAGGGCCTTTGCCCTTGAGGGTGTCAAGGAACTATTCGAGCCTTCCAGCTTCCCTCAGTTCTGTGCCCAGAGGCCACCTCTTCAGAGAAGCTGTTCCTGACATCCTTATAACATCCTTAGTCTGTTTCTGAGGTGTGGGCACCTCTCCCACATTGTTACCCTAAATCCTGCTTTCTGCCTTTTCACCATGCTTATCACCAACTAACATGTTCAATCAATTCTACATGTTTTTATTTTTATTGTCATCATCTTCCATTGCAAAGTAAATTTCATGTAGATGTGGTCTTTGTTTTGTCAATTTTTAAACTCTGAGTCCCCTACACTGTGCCTCATGGATATTTGAGGTGCAATGAATTATTTGACAAGAGAATAAGCAAAAATATAATGGAGCTAGAAAGGGAAAATTGTTTATATTTCACACATAGTAACCACTATAGGAAATACTATTGCGGATTTCTAAATGCCCTTTTTGTCAATAATTCAGTAGATACTAAAGTGAAAAGAAAAGTATACATCTTAATTTAAGCTAAGCTAAATTTAAATGAGACTGATATCTTGATTTTAAAAATATGATGCATGATGGGGCACCTGGGTGGCTCAATTGGTTGAGTGTCCGACTTCGGCTCAGGTCGCGATCTCATGAGCTCATGGTTCCTTAAGCTTGAGCCCCTCATCGAGCTTGCTATTATCAGCACAGAGTGTTCTTCAGATCCTCTGTCCCCATCTCTCTCTGCCTGTCCTCTGCTTGTGCTCTCTGTCTCTAATAAATAAATAAACAGATAAATAAATAACTATATAAATAAATAAAACAAATGAATAAAAATATGCTGCATGAAGTGATTAATGTTGAGGAGTTTCATTTGTGGGACAATGTGTTGTTGTTTTTTTAATGTTCATTTATTTATTTTTGACGGGAAGAGAGAGAGAGAGCGAGCCTGTGTTAGCAGGGGAGGGGCAAAGAGAAAGGGAGGGAGAATTCTAGGCAGGCTCCATGCTATCAGCATAGAGTCCAACATGTGGCTTGATCCCACAAATCATGAGATCGTGACCTCAAGTGAAATCAAGAGTCTGATGCCTGACTGGGGGCCCAGGCGCCCCTCCTGTGGGTCCATGTGATTTTAAAAAAAGAGAGAAGCCGTTGACCAGAATGCTAGCTTCTGTTCTCTACTGGAGTTTGCTTGCCATTCTATTTAGATGAAAACCGAGAAAGTCAAGTTAAGATTAGTGACCTCACATAAATTTGAGTGTGATTTAGCCACCTTTCCATTTAATGAAATGAACTGTACCTGGTGGAAGGAAGGGTGTTTGGCACTTAAGTGAAGGGAATTTGAGGAGGGGGGGACAGTGTGGCTCAGTTCCCTTTAGCCTCTTCAAGCAGAGGTTCCCTAGTGTACCTTGAATACACCTCCTACTCAGTCACCAGGCTCAGATCTCTGATCCAAGCAGGCCTCCCAGTTTCCTTTTCGGGGGAATTTCAAGTTGAGCTAAGGTATTCCAGTTTTTTCTGTCTCGGCTTCTTGAAAGGAGAAGTAAATTGAAAACAGTAGAGTGATTATCTCCTGCTTGTCATGGAGAATGAGAAGCAGAGGCATTTGTTTTATGGGAAGAAAGGAAAATAAAGCACATAAGAAAGAGATCAAGAAATGAAAAATAAAGAAAAAAAATGATTGCCTATTGTCCTGATGATATTATCCCATTCCTGCTAAGTGTCTGGACCACATTTCTGTACTTATGTTCTCGGAGAGACGCTTGTAGCTTCATAATTTTTAAAAATGACATCTTCTAAATTTTATTCACTTGTTTGTCTTGCTTAAGCTACTGCCACTGGTTTAACATTTGGAATTTTTTTTTTGTTAGTATGTGGGAATCCAAATGAACACCAATCTCCGTTTACCAAATCTTCCTTTAACCAACAATGTATACCTTAATAATTAATTTAAAATAATCGGATTATCTGCTTGCTATATCCTCCACTGTATAGAAAACTGGAAGAATAAAATATATTGTTTTCCAAAAAAATTACTGGTTGGAGATATTCTACCTACCCATCTAGAAACTTGACTAGCAGAGAAAAGTCATTTTTGAGTTTCAAATGAAAGGTACAAATAATGAGTGCAAAAAAAAAAGGGGGGGTGCTCTGGGTTTATATACAAGTGTTATTTGCATCCATAATCACACTTTTTTTCACACTGCCACAGACAGAAAGTTGAATGTATAAGCTATAAGATTCAAATTCTCTGGAAGTACATTTTGGACATTGTGGATGAAGAGTACCTACATGTTAACATAATTTACTCTGGTTGAAAAGCCAACATTTACACTGGACAAAAACCAAAAAACAAAAAACAAAAAACAGCATAAAAACTGCTGTCTTGCACAACAGCCAACATTTCCAGAAAACCACAACATATGCGGTGTGGCTCAGGACTTGTCACAAACACTAGGATTACCAAAATGTTTTCATTTCCGTTTTTTTTTCCCTTTCAGGATCCAGTTTTAGTGTAAAAATTGTTAAATTTGTTCCCAATTACTTAAACTGTCATCTGAAGGAAATGATCCTGCTTCCTGAGATTATGTAGACAAAAATTAGCCTTATAGAACATATCAAGCCTCTTCTTAACTGCTTCACAATCTAAAAAGTAAAGACAAAAGAAATATCAACTGTCTTCCCTATCCCATGAAATGAATATTATTTGACTCCAGAAGTGAAAGATTACTTATTTTATGTCTAATTAACCAGATCCCCATATATTTAATATATAAAGCAATTTGACAGTTTTTACATTATTCGAGTTACATATCCCTGTCTGCTATAAGCAACAAATAAAACAACTGATATTCACAAAATATATAACAGCATTACACATAAACAGGCAGCGATGCTCAGATATGTATTTCTTAGTTCTTCTTAGCAGTAATCTATAGTTCTGGAACGGGGACAGTGTACTGATCTAACATGCAGCGTCTGTGCCATGTGACTCTGTGGCCTCATTTGCAATCACCGCTTCTCCGAAGGGCTATACAGTTACATCATCCCTGGAGAGTCTAGAATAATACAGTATTCTTGTACGGAAATGAGGGGACTTGAAGAGCTTATGCGAGAGCCCCATGGAGCTGAGAGCCTTTGAACAAGTACCATTACTCCATAGGGATTCTAAGACTGTAGCGATAGCCAGCACTTGTATATTATTTTTTTAAAGTGAGGTCACAGAGATTAGGCTGGAGTCTTAATCAGTAACAAGCGAAAAGCTCTATAAAAGTTATAGCTGTTAACAAATCATTTTGGCAAAGAAATTATCTTATCTTCTAAACATTGTATCATCTGGCCTAAAGGTCATCCATTGTGGAAGTTTCTACTCTGCACTCTTGGAACCAAGATTGTGTCCACAGCTGCCCAGGTGGTGGGAATTTTAAGTCTCTTTTCCTTAAGCACCACTTCCATGTCTGTGCCTTCCTCTTTATTCTGTATAGTTGAGGAAGTCCTCAAACCAAGGGATTAGGACTCTTCCAAATCTCTAGGGCCTCCTTGGACAGCAGGATTTCCCCAAAGCTTAAGCAGACTCTGGGGATCCTGGGTCCAGGGGAGAACTGAAGTTTTGACATGGGTCTGGCCAACACACATTCAACAAACCTTAGAAAATCCGTGATTCATCAGTGACTTAGTTCATTAGGGACAAGAAGATCAAACAGCTTTTGGTGACGTTTCCAAAATTTAAAGAACCATAATCCCTCAAACTGAGAAATAACGTCGACTGCCTACACCTCATCGTGATCTGTATCCATCTGCCAAGTGTTGAAACCAGCTGTCCAGAGCAAGGAGGGGGGGGAGGTTGTGTATGCAAGGTGCGTTCTTCCAGGGACGCCAGTCCTCCCAGAGCCAAAGTTAGCCCCTGCAGCCATGATGGCAGGAAGCCACAGTGCTGGGATGACAGCTGCAGCAACATAAAGTGTCTGATTGCACTCCCGGATGAACAGTGCTTCCTTGTTCTTAATGACACCAGATGGTACAGCCCACCCGGGGACACTCAGGATGCTGGGTTTGCACGTGTGGTGACCTTATGAGGAAAACTGGGAGAAGACAGAAGACAGAGTGCTCTGGAGAGCCTGGAAGGGAGCGTTTGTGGTGGGCAAAGGGAAAGGTGGGTTTTCCCAATTATGGAGATGAGATTCTAACCGAAGTTTTCTTTCTTCAGTTTTGGACTTCTTTCAACGCTACCACCACATGGTTCATTTGTTTATTAGTACAAAGTTTGGAAGCAATTAAAATATGGATTACTGCAAGGGATAGTGAACACAATGAACAGATACACAGACAGGCAGGTATCGTACATACATCCTCTTTAAGAAAATTGGGAAATTCTCGAGGTAAAAAATATTGTATGGAAGAGATGTCTTTTAAAAAGAAAATTCTAAATCTGTGCTACAAAAATCTAGCACATAGAACTATTATTCAGTGAAGTATGTAGTTTCTCTCTCTCTCTCTCTCTCTCTCTCTCTCTCTCTCTCTCTCTCTTAAACTGTTTGGCTCCTCATTCTTCCCCAGAGCATTTCATCAAAAAGTTTTAAGGGGCGGGGGAGCACCAAACAAATTAATAATACAATGTTTTCCAACATTTGGGTGCATGGGAATTTCAAAACCTGTCTGGGAGTTAATCCACTCTATACCAGATGGTTTGATGATTAAGTTTGTCTTTGAATTCCCCTTTTAAACCTACGAGTGACTAAAAAGACAATGTACGTGATCATTGCTTATGAAAGTTCAATGAGAAAGAAGTTACTCACCAGCCACTTTCCCCACCATGTCTCATTGTAAAATGACAGTTCTCTAACAACCCTAAGGCAGTCCTCCTGCACTTTCCATTTGGCAATGCTTGTTACTAGATTAAAGATGTGAAATGGAATGATAAAAAAAAAAAATGCCACATTTTAAAATGTCTGGTGGATAAAGGGCCCAATAATACAATTTTTCACCTTTATAGTAGCATTCATGTTGTGGGTGCTTGATGAATTTATGTTAGGAGTGTTGACCCTTACTTCACTACCATACCTCCTATCTACCCCATGGTAGACATTTTTATAAATGACTAACGTTGTGGAGAAACACATCAGGAAACATGAAAGTGCTAACAAGCATGGAGATTTTTTTTAAGTCCTCATTGGCTTCTGGTTGGCCAAACTCTAATCGGAATATTGTGGAGAGAAAAAGGGAGAAAAGTCATATTTTACACTACTGTACTGGGGAATAATCTTTACTTAGAATTTAATCTTCTGTCATAATATATTATGAAAGCACACACATGGATGGCTTCATAATTATAGCATTCAGAGCTGTAAATGCTACACTGAAGATTGCAAATCTACTCTCATTATAACCACTTGTTTTCGATCACTGATAACATTTGAAAAATTGTCCTTGGGACTAAAATTCTCACAATCTAACAGATAAAGGAAGGTGTGATGAATTGATGTGTCAGAGTGGAAGTAAAGGAGTAGAAGAAGTTGAGGGGTGAATGTTACTTTGTTAATAATAGTATCCTTATTGGATATGATCCCTTACCCTCTATGGCTCTATCTGAAAACCTTCAATGCAGGCTTTGACCATCCAATGACAGCGTCAAGCCCATCATCTGAATAATTCATGAACCTAGTCTGCTCTTAAGAAGACAGGTGTAATTTTCTACTGAACGATATGAATTGTTTGTTGTCTAAGCAGTATAAATGTATCAGATCATTTTTAATCTTCCACTCCAGTTTCTCAATTGTCATTTAAATGGTAAAAGTCAAGTAATTATAAGCTTGAATAAAAAAATACTTGAAACTTTTATGGCAATACATGTTGTCATCTGTGATATAACTTTTAATTTTAATATTCTATTCCTCTGACTTGAAGAATTCAAGGGATGATTATTAGAATGTAGCACACGTTTTAATGATCAGCATATGGATGAATGAGAAATGGCTTTAAACGGCATTAGAAAAGATGTAAAATGTAACGATGTAAAGATGTAAAATGTGAAATACTGGAAAAGGATACACAGAGAGGAACGGTTTAGTTTATAAAACCTTTGAAATTTTTTTTCAATAATTTCTCAATCTTCCTAGAATATCTCTGAGTAGAAAAGAGTAACAAAACATATTTCAATTTTATGGAAAAAATACAATATAATTATAATATAGCCAATGCAACTTGAATAAAATTCCACTGATTTCAGGTAGACTTAGGAATGTAATTAAAATCACCTTCTATACTTAAAATAGGTAGAAAACTTGGGTAGTCTTGGAAATACCAGTCTACATAATTTTAGGGAAAATGTACATTTCTCCAAGCAAATTCTAGACATAGTTGTTCTTTCCACTCTAGTTTGAAAAGGTATATATAGAGGTTTTCTCTGATTTATATATATATATATATATATATATATATATATATATATACACACACACATATATATATGTATATATATATATATTTTTCAATTGTTATTAGAATAATTAAGACTAATATCTTAGTCTGTTCAGGCTGCTATAATGAAATACCTCATTCAGGGTGGCTCTCTGGGGCCTCTTTTATTAGGGCACTAATCCCATTCATGAGGGCACCACATGCATGAGCTAATCATCTCCCAAAGTCATATCTCCTCATACCACCACCTTGGGCGTTAGGTTTTCAACATATGAATGTTGGAGGTTCACAAATATTTAATCTGTAGCAACTAATGTGTGGTCCTACAACATTTAATATCTGGTGCAATTTAATACTTGAAAGTCTTTTTATCATATTGAAGAGATTATTTGTTGCATACATATTGTGTATTTAAATCTTGGGAACTTTCAACATCTTGGTAAAAAACATGTCCAACACAGCCATCTCAAAATCTTTCACTTTCAAATTCTAACTCAATTAATCTCCACTGAACTTCTATTACCCACTCTTGTTGACAATTTCCTCAACATTATCATCATCTGGAAATACTCTTCATCTGAAATATTAAATGCCATATATTCCATGCTTTCACCAGATTTTTTTAGCCTTCAATTCCTTATTACCACAGCCCCTCTTCTGCTTAAAGAAGCTCTTCAGTCCTTCAACTCTGTTTATTTGTTTTTCCCTCTCAATCTATCATTTCTCGCTTGGCTATCATCCATCTTCAAACTAAAACATACAATGCATTCACATAACCTCTTTCCTGCCAGTATCCTTAACTCCTTTGCCTCCTTGATTGCTTACCACACTGGAGTAAGCCATCAAGTCAGGGTCTAGAACAATTTAACCATCCACCTTCCCCCCCCCCCCCCCCCCGCGGGCCGACACAATGTTATGTCATGAAATTTCATTATCTGTCAAGCTGTCACTAGCAATATGGAATCCATGATCCCAGCAGGGTCCTCATTAACTCTGAGCTCTTTAGACCTCACACTGGGCAGTTTCATCTCTCATTCCCCAGAGAAACTATTCCAAACATTTATCATTTCTCCATCACCAAATTATTCCAATAATTTCTATCCCTTACTTCTTCCCTATGGCTTAGCACTTGTTCTTATCTTCAGCAGTGCTAAGAAATTTTAGGCTGTTGGAGATATATAAAATTAAAAAACGATAAAGTATTACCCACTCAATAATATCTATACTTTTTTTCTTAGGAGTCTCAGAGAAAAAGAAGTCACAGGTGATTCTTAGATGTGGGAGCCAAAGGGTGATGCTTAGATGTGGGCTAAATGTCATCTTTCTGGTCTCTTATAGGCCTTGTTTTTATCATATTTTCACTTGTGTAATTTCAATTCCTTGTTCTCAAGTCAGTATTAGTTCCTTTTCCCTCAGTGTATTAATAGATAAGCATTTCTATTATTTCTATTATTTTTATTAATTTCTGATTTTTAAAATGAAGCTCTCTGAGTACTTCCCATTTACTACCTCAGCACACATTTGTCTTGCACTCAGGAATATCTGGTCATTCCAGTGGCACTCCTCATGCTATAGTCATCAGTAACAAGCCAAAGCCAGTGGATATTTTCTACTCTTTCTCTTAGTTAACTCCCTGTGACTTTAACTACTCTTTCTCAAAGATCTTTCCTTGCTGTAAGTGTTGAAGCCAGTCATTTCTGACCCCATGTTTTGTTCGATGATTACTACTTCAAAGTTTATGTGCCCTTAGAATCCTCTTTTAATGCCTATATGTTCAAAGTCATTGTCTCTCAGGATTCTGTACTTGACTGCCCTGACTACATCATATCTTCACTAAAAGTGATCTTCATTAGTATGGCTTTTAACTTCCACTAATATTCTGTAAGCATCAAATGTATATCTTAAAATAAGATCTGGTCTCCAGACTCATAAATCCTATGGCTTTTTCACTGAAATACTCCCAGACACTTCAAGCTCTAAATGACAAAACTTACTAAGCTCTTTCCATCCTCCAACTCTTATAATTACCCTCAACACATCGATATATGCTCTTGTTTTTTAATCCTTTTATTTATCGAAAATGATGGCAATGGAGACCTTTAAGTGAGAAGTATCCTGAGATGCTTCATTTGTATTCCCGGCTTCAGATTAAGTGTTTCATCTTTTAATATGAAATACATTTCTTATTTTTTTGATAAATAACTGCTACTTCCTTTTTTAGCATTTAGCATCTCTTACCTTAACTACTGAAATAACATTATACCTCATCTCTTTTTTTTTTTAACTTTTTTTTAATGTTTATTTATTATTGAGAGACAGAGAGAGACAGAGCATGAGCATGGCGCGGGGGGGAGGGGGTGCGGGCAGAGAGAGAAGGAGACACAAAATCTGAAACAGGCTCAAGGTTCTGAGCTGTTAGCACAGACCCCGATGCGGGGCTCGAACCCACAAATGAGATCATGACCTGAGCTGATGTCTGATGCTCAACCGACTGAGCCACCCAGGTGCCCCACCTCATCTCTTATCTTTGAATCTTTTCTTTAAGTCCATTTTCCACATGACCAAGAGAGTTAACTTTTCTTTTTATTTCATTAAAAGAAAAGTCACCTAAATTAGGAAAGTGACTATGGCAATTTCAATTTTAGTCTTCTTCTGATAATCACCATAAATGTTAACAAAAAATGTATATACCTGCTTACTGATTTATCATTTTAAACTATAAATATTAGTTTTCTACTTTTATAAATGAAAAAGTTAGCAAAATCATACTACTTAATTTCTTTTCTCACATTCCACTCCTAATTTTTCTGTTGTATTATTATTTTTGGTTCTTCATTGTATTGTCTTTAAACATGAAAATAAGATGCTTATTCTTTAATGTATTGATTCATTATGTTTTGGTTACTTTAACTTGTGAGTCTCTGGTTAAAGTCCCTGCTGTGAGTCAGATGGAAATTGGCATGCCTGCACTTTTACCTCCGTTTTTCCCTATATTTTTCTCACCTTCGTTGGTATACCATTTTTTTCTTAACATTCTCAGAGCTCTCCATATTTGATTTCTTTTCTGTGACTGTCATCCCTTATTTTATGCTTTTTCTCTTGGGTCCTTCTAAAATAATGGATAGTAAACAGCATGTGATGTATTATCGTATACACTACCTCAAGTAATATTTTGGCACAAAGTGAAGTAAATGTAATCCCATGAACCCAAAATTGTGCTATTTGAAAAGAATGTTTTTAGACATCAGGTTCTAACATATATTTTTTACGTCTACCCCACCCATTACTCAAAACTATGTCGTTTTTATGTTGCATAAAGCTGGACTCGTGTACAGATTTTTGTTAATCTTCAAGTTTAAACTGTCTTTCTTCTTATTACTAAAATCTTCCAGACTATTAATTATACTGTTTGTATAACTAAACATATTTTCTTCTTGAAGACATTTTTCATGGACTCCTCTACTTCCTGCTCTAATTGATATCAAATGCATTTTATGTAAATAGTGGAGTTAATTCACTGGTATTTTTTTCTTTGGCATTTCAGAATTATTTTTATTGTTTCCTGAATATGGATTATTTTTTTCTTTGATTTTTGTTGTTTCTATTGGTATTTTGGCATAGTTCTTTCTCATGAGCATTCTCTAAAAAAAGAAAACGCGAAACAAAACTCTGGGTACTTTCTTGTATACAATTTTGTGATGTCACACTAGATTAACAGGTATGTGTCCTAGAAAACAGGGCCTGAGGCAAGACTTAAGTGCAAATGCATCCCAGGCAGCAAGAATGAGGTAAGGAGGAATGAAAAGCAAATCTATATGCATCATAACTAGCAGCAAAAGCTTTGCATGTGCATCAAACTATGACCCAAAACAGATCACTGGAAGAAAGAAGGAGGACAGTGTTATCTTCAGGCTCTTTCTCCTGTCTCCTTTCTCCAATTAGTCAAAATTTGCCCTCAGGGAAGATCATTCACTTATACTTCTGGGTTCTATTGCATAGTTCCTTAGGCAGCTGCTGAGGAAAGCAGACGTTTTGCCTTTATTCAAGTCTGAGAATGATGGGCAGGCTAAAACTCTAGGCAGGCCTGCCTGATCTGTCTGGCTTAGATAACTGTGGGTTCCCATATTGTCTGTGACAGCCATGATGGCTACAAATGGTTCTAAAGAATCTAAAAAGACTCATATGGCGTACTTGCCACAGTTGGGAATAGAATTCTAGGTTTAGAAACTTCTCCCTTAGAATTTTAATATTTTGTTTCATTGTCATCTTGCCATCTCAATCACCAGTGAAAAGCTTGGTGTCAATCTCATTTTGATTCTCTGGAAGCTTTTTGGATTTTTGCATTGTGTTCGGAGTTCTCAGTTATCATCAAGATGTATCATCAAGGCATGTATTCTTTCTGCTCATCATGCTTGGCATAGTGATTTTTATCAGCCTATACACCTATGCCTTTTATTTGTGTAGGATTTATTTCTTCTAATATTACCATAATGATTTCTCTTCCCACTTTTCCTGTTTTCTCACGTAATACCTCCTATTAATATGTTTTGGATTTTTTGACTTTACTCTAAATGTCTCTGCATATTTTAGTCACATTCCATCTCTTTATCATTTTGATTTGTATTAGCAATTGCTTATTTTGGTCCTTTTTGAAATTATTAACTTGGTATTCAACTTGGTTTACTAGTCATTTATTTTTATTTTAAAACTGTTTGACTAATTTCTGAAAACATTTTCGTTGTATCTAATTCATGTGATGTCTTCTATTAGGTTATTTTTATTGCCTGAGAGTAATATTCTATTATATACCTCTAAAGATACTCAGAGGAATTGAGTTCTAACGTTTATTCAGTTTCTTATATTATTTTTATTTCTTCTGGTGTGAGCTGTTCTCTTTGTTCAGTGAGTCTTCTTTTTCTTGTTATTTTTTTCTCAAATAGTAGAGTACCCATGATTAACAGTTCATCTTATCCAAAATCTTTGAATTTTTAGTTTAAGTAGCCAGCATATAAAGTGTTATTATTATTATTACTACTTTTCTTTCTTCCCTACCCCTTTATTTTTCTTTTCTCTTAAACTCAGAAGTTTTTTGTTTTTGTTTTCATTTTTGTTTTTTTCCACTTCCATGGGAGAGCACACTCTGGGATTGGTACAAATAGATGGGTCTCATAGCAGAGAATTTTCCCTTTAGAAGGCATGGTCAGAGATTACCCATATTCATATTACTTCACAAATGCCAAATTAAACAGGATTTTTATCTGGAAATGGAATATTTAAATATTACTCTTTGGGTGGTGGTACTTCTGATGTTTTCCTATTGGGTTTGTGGTAAAGATTCAAGACAAATTAAAGCGGGTTTCTTTAAATCAGACCAAATATTCCATCAGGGGCTTCCCCAAGGCTATTATTTAACTCTGCTTTAAAATCAGTTTTCCAAGGCTTTAGTTGGGAGAAAGGAGACCAGCAGTCCTAGCTATTCTGTGAACTGCTCTTTCATGAACCTGATAATATCCATACCCTATTACCATCCTAGTTTTTCTATAAATATGATCTCATTTGCTCTCTGCCCATCAAAAATTAATTAAATTTCCCTTCTACCATTATATTATTTTCTTATTTTTAGTGTTGTTATGATTTCATTACTTTTTGTTTACACTTGCAGTATCATTTAGTGAGATTTTGGAAGGAAAGAAAGTCAATTTATTTGCTCACTGTGTATATTGAATTGGAAATAGAGTTAGCCTTCCTAAAAATTCACACAACTGATTAGATTACTATTTCCCCTGAAATTGGAGTCCACACACATGGGTAATTTGCATCTTATTTACTTCTCCAACCTCATTTCCTCCATTTCCCTTTCTACCTGACTGACCAGGCTCCCTATTACATAAGCCTTTGTAGAGCTAGCTAGATGATCTCATTCAGCTAACAGTTTTGTTACTCTGAGAACACTGGCAACTCTACAAAAACGATTCAAACCTAGGGGCGCCTTGGTGGCTCAGTCGGTTAAGCGACCAACTCTTGCTTTTGGCTCAGGTCATGATCTCACAGTTAATGAATTTGAGCCCCACAGCTGGCTCTTCACTCATGGTGTGGAGTCTGCTTGGGATTCTCTCTCTCTCCTTCTCTCACTGCCCCCCCACATCTCTCTCTCTCTCTCTCTCAAAATAAATAAATAAATAAACTTAAAAAAATCATTTAAAAGAATTCAAACCCAAAGATTTGTGTAACACCCTGTGTCTATTGGTAACCAGATAAAAACAGCTAAGAGCAGGTCACAGGGGACACAAGTAGATGGCACATTGCTCAGGATTCCTCCTTTATAGTTGTTCAAGTGTCTTGCACTTTATGAAATCCACCTTAACATGAATTGCAAATATTTTACACACTAAAGGTCCATTTAATTGCAGAATGGAAGTGTCCATGAAGGGGCTCATTCAATTCCTCCCTGTACATATTGAGGATTTAGATACAAATAATTTACTTTTTCAAGGTCACATACTTTAAAAGAAAAACTATTAATTAATATATTCATTGAAATATTGAGATACATGTTCCTTTTGGTTTTTGTTGTATGGTTTTAGAGAACTCCGTTGCCCTGAAGAGAGTCAAAGCAACTCTGAAAAGTGAGACCTGATTTTTCTTAGATGCATTTGGAAGAGGTTTTAATCAGTTTTCTAAATAGAGTTTGCCTATTTGTTGGTCTATGACTTGTTGAACCATCTCCATGATTCAGCATGGTTTGTTGAACTTTATACATAAAAGTTATGCCGCCAAAAGAAAAAAAATTAAGTGTAAGAAGTACGTATTAACAAGAATGCCTTCCTTCATCACCTTGAAATTTCTCATGGAGAACATTACTTAACTCTAGGAGAGATTATCAGAGACTTGCTGGAAGATATGTTCACTTCATTTTGTAATAAATTTACTATTTTTCCTTTTTAAAGTGTTCTTTGTTGCATAAGCTTCTCTACTAATGAAAAATTTCACACGTTTATATTAAAAATTATAATTAGTAAATACTAATGAAAATTCATTTGATTTTCATTAGTCTACAATGACTATGCTGTGCTATGTTATTGGCATGCATTAAATATGAATTATGTGTTGAATTATACTGATTTATTTATTTTAGATAATTAATGGGCTCTCATTTGATCATTTTCAGCAGAAAAGTTGCTAGGAATAAAACTTATAGTCAGAGGTGCTCCAGGAATAGGCAGATGGATTGGGGGCTGTCAGGTAAAATATATATCCAGTTTACACAGTCCCAGAAGATTTAGCATGGCACCAGTTTTTATACTAAAGAGGTAAAATTTAATGCAGGTCTTTATTTTCACCATGACAGGACTATTGTGCTATTTTTATGTTTGAACATACGAGTCTGAGAACAAACAGGAAGAGCTACAAGCCATTTGGAAAAAGGCTAACATTTCAAAGATCAGATACAAGGTACAGGTCAGCTGATGTCATGATTCGTTATTCAATCGGGCAAAAAATGAAGTGTGCAGAAAAGAATAAAAATGAAGTGTCCGGAATTTGTTGTGTTGTAGTAAGGTGCATGTTTGTTTGATGTGTTAAATTTCGAATTTGGGAAAACATCTTTTTCCCTGTTTTCAGCAGATATATTTCATCTGCCCTGTGCCCCTTATCTCTTCCTCCCATCTAAGTGAAAGGGCAGTCCCTGCTCCCATGCCTTTGCCGACCCTTCCAGGTGGACATTGCATATTATCCCCTCCTGCATCTGTGAGGATTAATCTTTCTCTCTTTTTTGTATTTTATATTTTTCCTCTCTCTGGTTGGTCCCCACATTATACCAACATGCCCAAATCCCTTTTCTTATACAGCTATTGACCGATCTCATTACCACCCAAATTTAAGTCTCCAGTTTCTCACTTACCATCCACTCTCCAATAGCGAGCAATCTAACCTTGTCCACCAGTACTCACTCCATTGAGACTTTTCTTTTACAGCCAGCAGTGACTACTGACGTCTAATCTTCAGCTATGATCTTCTTTCCTTACTTATTTGGCCTTTGTTGGCACATGGTGCTATAGAGTATGTTGGCATACTCCATCTTTTTTGAATCTTAACCTACTCTCACTTTATGTGATGTCGTTCTCTTCTGTCTTCCTACTTCCTTGGCCATTCCTTCTTTACGGCCTTCATTGGTTTCTTTGCTGAATGTTCATTAAACATCAGTGTCAGTTGGCTTGGAACCTCCACTGCCTCCAATTTTGTCTTTACATTTGCACTGAGTATCCCTGGACTGTGTTCTGAGTGAACTCAAGGCTTCTTCTTTCCCTCTAGTACAGTAAGTTACTTATATGTCTCTTTATTATAACTTCTAGTAGGACAGGAGTCAAACATAGTAAAATCCGTCTTTTAGTACAGTGTTTGCCACATAGTGGGCTCTCAGATAAATGTCTGAATTGAAAAAATGTGCTTTTTATTTCCTCACTTGTCAAATATTCCTTAACATTAATATTGAAAAAGTAAGAAAAAAAATAGATGTTTCTTCTAGTTAGGCTTACTGCAAATTGTTATTAAATAAACTGGGGGCACCTGGGTGGCTCAGTTGGTTGAGCATCTGACTCTTGATTTCAGCTCAGGTCATGATCCCAGGGTAAAGGGTTGAGCCTCGCATTGGGCTCTGTGCTGAGCATGGAGTCTGCTTAAGATTCTCTCTCTCTCTCTCTCTCTCTCTCTCTCTCTCTCTCTCTTTCGCTCTCTCTCTGCCCCCTCTCCCCTGCTCATATATGCTTTCTCTCTCTCTCTCAAAAAAAATCATTAAATAAATGTATTAAATTACACCATACACCTCACATTACAGTAGGTGTATTTAACACATTTAACATTTCTGTTTTAAAATCCAATCAACATATTTCTCTTCCTTTGTAGCCTTGAAATTACCTTTTCCAACCTTGTTTGCACAGATGTTCTTCTTACTTAAAATCAGTTTGATTTGTATATAAAACTACTGTTCCCATGATGAATTTGCATTTTGTTTTATTTTTACCACTGGAGATGCTCTCTTCTTGGTTATAGAAGCTCAAGGAGGATGAGAAATTCTGTGAAGATCTATTTCGGTGTTCCATGCATCAATCTGCATTAAACGTCTATAAAGATGTTTTTTTTTCTTTTTCTGAGAAATTGATCATGGCAATCCAACTTCAGAATTCAGTTGAGAAAGTCCAAACTCAGCAATTCTTTTATTGAAATACCAATATACCATACAGTTGTGCAAAAATTAACCTACCTTCCTGAGTTCAGTTGAGAGTTGCTATTGTTTTCACCTTGACCCTATTGCTTGTCTGTGTGAAGGGCTTCCTTGGGTGGCAGTCCTCTCTGAAATATGAAAGCACAAAAATATATTTAAGCAATGTAATCCTACTAGACTATCTTGATTCCAGGCTATTTTTTCTTCTTAACTCTATCCATGTCACAGATATCAGAAAACTAATTGCAAACATTTCACTGTCTTTAACAAAATACAAAAGTGTATGGAATCTTGTAGTTCATGCACTAAGAAGCAAAGCAATTTACAGATTCGTTGACTCTGACACAATGAATATTCCCCCACACCTTTGTGTGGCAATAAGGAGGAACAGTCGCAAGGAAATTCATAAGCATCTTGATTTCAGTATGATAGTATTAGAGTGTTATAAATGTTAACATGACTATTTCCCCTGATAAGTAGTTGGATCCAAACAAAATTATTTCCATAACATAGTTTGTGTACCATATGGCCGTGGAGAACATACTTCTCTTTATCACATTTAGTCCAAACTACCTAATCTGCAGTAAAGCCACTGGCCACTATTCCACTCATTCATCTTACTCTGAAATTTTGGAGGAAGCTTTTAACAGACCTTCCCCAGGTTGAAATTAGTTCCTGCTTTTTGTTGTTACTCAGGCTTGCCAAATGTTACCTATTATTTTCACCTGCTTTTGCTTCTACAATTTGCTCAGCTCCCACCCTGGTCCCATCCTTGTCTGTTTACTGATCATGAGATCTGTAAATAAAATTCACAGTAAGGAACCATGAATCAAAACCTGTGGAGAAATTTGGAAACAATACCTATGCTTATTGACATATTGACATAAATGGAAATTTTTATTTTAATTTGGCTAAAAGAATCTCTTTTCATTTTCTTCCTGTAATCTTTCATATAATTTTCATATTCTATACCCTTCAACTCTCTCCCCCCCTTATTGCGAAATCACCAGATGCCTGTTTACCT
This sequence comes from Herpailurus yagouaroundi, assembly GCF_014898765.1. Lineage (NCBI taxonomy): Eukaryota > Metazoa > Chordata > Mammalia > Carnivora > Felidae > Herpailurus > Herpailurus yagouaroundi. The sequence goes on along the minus strand of NW_024412394.1, from coordinate 51,202,126 downwards.
CTCAAGGCTGCCACAACCAGCCCATCTCCCTCTCTAGTGAGCATCCAAACCAGATATATACTTACTGAGTTTGTTCTTGCTAGAATGTCCAGACTTCGTGTATAGAAAGGCTTTTATTGGCTGAACACATTCAGTAGATTGGTTTAAATGTTTTATCAGAGATCTTTAACATCTTAAGTCAAGTACTTGAATAAGCTTTGAAATTATGGAAAGACACCATGTACTGTCTTGTGTGCACTGTATACTTATTTTTCTCAGGTGTGATCCACCTTGCTTTTGTTCTCTGACCTCTGTGTCCACACCTGACTTCCTGCCCTCATGAGTAGTGCTCGAAGGACGGGCTAGCCTTGTCCCAAACTGCATTTATTAATTTACACTTACTACCACACTGCAGTTTCAGGTTCTAAATAGCTATCTAGAAGACATGCACTACAAAGTGGCAGCTAGGAAAATGCAGTAGCACATACATGGGAGGTGGAGGAAACAATACACAGAAGTGCTCAGTAGATTGAGGGAGGCCGGAGCTGACTGTCCCTGAGAACGCCTGTCGCCATGTCTGAAAGCAGGAGAACATCCAGGAGGAATTGAGTTTGAAGCAAACGATGACAGTTTATCTGCAGCAGCACCGTTAGTGTTTCCGGAGAGCCACATTCCAGGGAGACCAGCAAGATGGCTGCGTTGGGAATTGAGACCACCACTCACAGGATGCTTTCTCAGAGACTATTTCAATGTCATTGTTAGGCAGGATATTAGCCCGCTTGATGACAGGCACTTTAGGCTTTTTAGTACCCTGACGCTATTGCAAGAAGTCGTTCCGAGTGATGGGATGTGGGAAGGAACTTATATTCTCCAAGATTATGCAGCCATGGGAGGTATCCATCTGATGTGACAGGTTAACAGTGACAATGATGAGGCATCAGGAAATAACCAAAAGTTCATTTTCCCCCACAGGCAGAATTAAATGTTGCACCTAAGCAGTGTTTAGGAAGGCCGGGAGCACTCAGTACGCATTCTCCATGCATCTGGACAGCAAGTGCCTCTGTAGCTGATTTCTGTGAACACATATGGAATAATAAAAAAGAGATGCATAGTTTGAATTTAAATTCACCCCGAAAGGAAAGCAAACAAGCCAAAAAGAGATGTTGATTACTTATAGTAGGAAACACAGATCACTAAATCACACTGAATGGCAGTATAATAGAGTCTTTTCACTTTTTAAAAGCTTAAAGTTAGGTAAGAAAGTAATTTGTCAGTAAACACCTTTAGAACTAAAGTGGTTTGTAGCTGAGTCGGCCAATAAAACTTTTAAAAATGACGTTTATTTATTTTTCACAAAATGATTGATTTCTGGGTTTACTTTTATAGTAATTAATCTGACCAGGCTTATCAATTTAGCCTGAGTCTCCCTGCTCTCAACATTTAAGTATTTTGGATAATTTTCAAAGGCTTTTTAATCTTAACTAAGATCTAAGGCTAAACAAAAGAATAGAAGATATTTCAATAAATGCTATTGTAATGTCTGGGTTTCCTTTCCCTCCACAAACATATTTTCTGCTAATCTGATTACAACCAATTCTAAGGGTGAAAACTTCTGCGTAACTCAATTATTTAATCATAACAGTACCTTCTATTTATATAGAAATTTACACTTTTTGAAAAGCAGACATTCTCATGCATTATCTCATTGCTAGTTCCTTTTTCACAAAAGAGTGAAACTATGACCTTTCTAAAAACAAAAGAATGTAACCTGTGCTTCGTTTTATTCCCAGCTCTTAGATCAGAGACTAGGACGTGGCAGGTATTCCGTGCATGATTGCTGAATGAGTGAGCGTAAGGATCTCCCGCTTTGGGGTACAAGGGTGAATGATGAATGGTATGTGACATTTGAAAACTTTTTATTTGATTTTTAAGGATTTGGGAATTTGGAACTTTCTGTCAGTGAACCCATAATGGCTGGGTTAAGAATTCCAGTTTACAAAGGGCTTTCGTTCCCTGGCCCTTCCTGGGTTGGTATGGTTCAGCTCCAATGGGTAATAATAGCACATGCCTTAACTAGACAAAGAGCTCTACACAGGTGTATGTCTCTTTCTTCTTCATGTTCAGAAATTGGCACAAAGAAGATACACATTATATGCATTCGTTACTTAATAGGTGAGAATGTAGTGTTCACAAAGATCGTTACTGACCCAAATCAACATTTCAATTTTTTTTTTTTAATTTGTGACTTTAAGAGGAGTTATTTTTTTCTGAAGGAAAAAAAAATGAACATCTAGAATGACTGGTATTTAACAGTATGATAGACATATTTTTTAAGAGGAGACTCATGTTTGGCTGGAATGGAGGTCCGATGGCATTGATCAAATGCAATTAGAGTGGAAACAATGTTTCTACATTCCAAGACCCAGGGCACAAAACATTGTGATGGTAACTAGTCACCTGTGGGATCTACCTGGAAGTGAAAGAGTTGCAGTGAGTGTGCTTTTAAGAAATGTACTCTATTTCTCTGTGGTAATCTATACTTTATAAATTACCTTCACTCACATGATCTCTTCGGAATCTCACAGCAGCCATGTGAGAGAGATGGGGTGGATCTTCTGATTCTTGTTGTGTAGATCTCAATGAGAACAAGTGAATTTGGAACTTCTAGGCTCACACTCATTGCTTTTGGTTTTGGGTGGGCTTAGGGGTTGATATTTTGCTTTGTTATTTTTGTTCAGGTGTGTTCTTATATACATGTATATATATATATATGTGTGTGTATATATATGTATATATATATATATACATATGTATGTGTGTATATATATATATATATGATTTTTTGTATTAAATTCCTGTATTTGTATCATCTTTAGAAAAACCTCAATTGGAATCAGTTTTAATGTTTCCTTGGAGGGAAAAAAAGAACATTAAATAATTTATCAGGAGGGTACATATTTAATTACCATCTATTTTAGCAGAGTGGAAGGGAGAAACTGAAGAAATGGCACACACAGTGGTCCACTTTAATTTAATTTGATGTAAAGGAGGTCTGAGTAATGGTTACTTTCTGTTAAAAACAGTTTTAAAGCCAGGGGCTTCAACATAGACCCTTGGCGAAACAGACAAGAAATCTGGAAAAAGAAAACAGAAAGAGCATAGCATTTGGTATCAGTGACTTCTAGCTTTAAAATTGGCTGAATGTTAAAAAAAAAATTAAAGTTAAAAATGACAAATAAAATTTGCTAAATTTCTTTGTGATTATGTGACCGCAAGCAAGTAAATTTATAAAGTTTTTAAACCTACAAATGGAATAAAAAATGTCCATTCCTAACTAGTTGTGAAGATTTAACAAGGCAATATTACCAGATTGTGACTGACAAGTTATAGCCATTTAACAACCACTAGCTCTCCTCACCCTTCATTTTACATCCTAAGTTCCTGGTGACTAGGGCTACAAGTCTGGCCAGAGTTCAGATCCGGAATATGCTCCCGAAAGATGAGGCAAGGTATGTGGGTTGGGTAAGAAGAAGAGTATAATTTGCCAATATAGGACAAAGAGGGGTCTGAAAAGAAATGTTTAAAAAGAGGGGTCATGGTACTTTCCTCTCTGGGTCCCATTTCTTAACTGATGATGTATAAGAACTTATGGAAATCACCCTTTTCCTTATTAATTATTTCTGTAGCTAGTTCTTTGAGAATTAGAATAAACATGATTATATCACCTCTACCACCACTCTTGCCACCAAAAAAAAATCTGTAATGCACATTTATGGTATTTATTGACAATATAAAATTCTATTTATAGAAGTCACAAAAACAAATGAGATAAGTAAAAATAAAAGATGATAAGAGGTAAATAAGTTAGTAACTTGTGAAACATGTGCATTGATAAAGAAAGGAATGTGTCTGAAATAGATATGGATGGAAAGATCAAATAAAATATCCATGATACACTAAAAGTGCTTGAAGCACCAAATATTCATGTACTCATGATATAATATATAAATTATACACACACACATATATATATATATGCATTATATACAATAGAGCATATGCAATTCCCTAGACACCCAATATTCATGAAATCTTAATTAGGCCTTCCATTAAAAATATTCATTGTTGCTCCTTCAATTCTCTGCCTATTAAAACCATACCTACTCAGTCAGTTACCTGTCAAGTTACTTATCCATGTATATCTCTAATGGAGCAAGTGTGTATCATTGGCCCCATGCACTTTTCATCTTACTGAGATCTTTCACTCAAACTTCACCTCTGGTACTCATGACCACACCACTGAGGAAAAAGACTTGCATGTGCGTGAGTGTGTGTGTGTGTGTGTGTGTGACAGAGAGAGAGAGATTGAAAATTTAAGTCATGTATTCCTTACCCATTTTTGCCCTACCCTAAGTGTTGTAACATACCCCTCTCTTTTATTCCTTGCTTTTCACTGTGACAGCTTTCCTGATAACATATGTGAGGGCTACCATTGCATCACGGCAATTTCTCACATGCCAAAAGCAATAAAGAAATTTTGAAACTGTTAATGCAACAAATTTTATAATACATCAAATCTGAAAATCCCTTTATGTTCAATTAAGAACAGTTTCAAGATGAAATGTAAATATAAGTATATAATCCTAATAAGCTAAAAGTTCTTTAACCCATAGCCCCAGTAATTCTGCAATATAGTTTCTTAATATGAAAAGGAACCCAGAAATAGGTTTCATGTTATTTCATGATATTTTTCCTGGTCTTGTCAATGAGTAAAAATCAAATAACCTAAACCTATTAAAAATGCCACTCTGAATGTAGCAAAGTATACAGTCTTCTGTACACAAAATCAAAATGTAATGAAGTATTTTTGAATCAGGTCAGCAAAATGTTGGGCTAAGAGGCTCAGGCCCTCTTTCTCCCACAGAGACACAGGGTTTATAACATAAACAGACCAGAATACTTCTGTGAAGACTTTAGAGACTAGTTGAGTAGCTTCAGCACATAGGCCGTTATAAAACCAAGAAGAGCTTACAATGAAATGGATAAGAAAAAATTATGACACTTGGCTCACCCAGTCATACTTTACCCTCTATGCAACATCTTGGGAGCAGCCAACAGGAAACCTCCCACATTAGGGCTCCTTCTTCAGGAGGAAAACAAAAGAGTGGACCTGAATCTAGTGTTCTGACATATCTGGGGGGTTTCCTGAGGGACTGGTTTCTGTCACCTCTGCATGCTGATGAGATTGTGGCCAGTTTGGAAGCTGCTGAAAAGGGAGGCCACCCATGTGTCAGTGTTACAGTTCCACAAGTAGACACCAAGGGAAGCAAGAGAGCAGAAAGTTTGCAAGGTCCTAGAACTTCCAGCCAGACCAATTGGTGAAGGTCTTCCTCTGAAAGAAGCCAGTACACATAGCCTTAGGGAGGTGGTAGCTTCTTCAAATGTCCAAATCCCAGCATTAAAAAAATCGCATGGCCTAGAAGAAAATAACAAACTAAAATTCCAAAACCAACCCTAAAGAAATGTAGATTTATTAACTGCCTGAAAAGACTTTAAAAAACATAAAGATACTCAATGAGCTAAAGGAAAACACATATAGACAACTAAATCAACTCAGGAAAAGGATACATAGCAAAATGATACTACTGGCAACAAGGAGAAAATATAAAAGAAAAACAAATAGAAATTCTGGAGCTGAAAATACAATAACTAAACTGAAAAATTCATTAGAGGGATTCAGCAACAGACTTAATCAGGCAGAAAGAAGAATCAGTGACCTTGAAGACAGATGATTTGAAATCACCAAGCCAGAGGAGGAAAAAAGACAAAAACAATCAAGAAAAGCAAAGAGAATCTAAGGGAATTATGGAATGCTACCAATATGCATATTACGTGAATCCCAGAAACAGGAGAGGAGGCAAAGGGGGAAGAAAGCCTATTTGAGGAAATACTGGCTGAAAACTTCCCAAATATGAGGAAAGGAATGGATATATACTTTCAGGAAGCTCAAAGAACACCAACTAGCGTAAATTCAAAGAGACCACATACAGAGATTATAGCCAAACTGCCTGAAGTCAAAGACGAAGAGGCACCAAAAGAAAATCAATTCCCAGCAAAAACATGGAAGCTTCTGCAAGACTATCAGTGGACTGACTTGTCAGAAGAAACTTTGCAGGCCAGAAAGGAGTGGGATAAAATATTCAAAGTGTTGAAAGGAAAAATATCTGTCAATAAAGAATACTGTATTTGGCAAACTGTCCTTCAACAATGAAGGAGAAATTAAGACTTTTCCAGATAAGTAAAAGCTGCAGGAGTTACTTATCATTAAACCTGCTCTACAAGAAATGCTAACGGGAACCTCTCAAGTTGGTATGAAAAAATCATAGACAGCAACACAAAGCCATATGAACGTGTAAGGTTCTCCAGTAGGAGTCAATACTTGTACAAATATAGTAACCTACACTATTGTAATATTGTCGCATGGAATTTAAATAATGAAAACATAAAAAATAACTATAAATCTGTGCTAATAGATATATAACATATAATGATATAATTTATGACATCAATAACATGAAGGGGAAGGGGTAGGATTGTAAAGAAGTAGTGTTTTGGTATGAAATTGAAATTAATTTGCTATCAAATTAAAATGGAATGTTATAACTCTAAGATGTTTTATGGAATTTCAATAGTAACCACAAAAGAATAGTTGTAGAATGTATACAAAGGGCAATGAGAAAGGAATCAAAGTATATCACTACAAAAAAATAAGTCAATGAAACACAAAGGAAGACAGTAAGAGAGGAAAGGAGAGAGAAAAAACTCCAAGTCATACAGAAGACAACAAAAAAGCAATAGTCAATCTTTCCCTGTTATTAATTATTTTCAATGTAAATGACTTAAAGTCCCCAGTCAAAACACATAGACTGGCTGAACAGATATAAAAACAGGACCCTACTATATGTTGACTACAAGAGATTCATTTTAATTTGAAATTATTGTTAATTAATTAATTTATTTTTGAGAGAGAAAGAAAGCGAGTTGAGGAGCAGAAGGAGAGGGAGACAGAGACTCTTAAGCCCGGGGCCCAATATGAGGCTGAATCTCATGGCCCTGAGATCAGGACCGGAGCCAAAATTAGGAGTTAGGTGTTTAAGCAGTTGAGCCACCCAGGCACCCTGAGATTCATTTTAAATCTAAGGACACATGGGGCGCCTGGGTGGCGCAGTCGGTTAAGCGTCCGACTTCAGCCAGGTCACGATCTCGCGGTCCGGGAGTTCGAGCCCCGCGTCGGGCTCTGGGCTGATGGCTCAGAGCCTGGAGCCTGTTTCCGATTCTGTGTCTCCCTCTCTCTCTGCCCCTGCCCCGTTCATGCTCTGTCTCTCTCTGTCCCAAAAATAAATAAACGTTGAAAAAAAATTTTTAAAAAAAAATAAATAAATCTAAGGACACTTGTAGGCTGAAAGTAAAAATAAATAAATAAATAAATAAATAAATAAATAAATAAAAAGATATTCTATGCAATTGGTAACCAAAATGGAGCAGGAGTAGCTACACCAATATCACACAAACTGGACTCTAAGTTAAAAACTATTACAAGAGACAAAGAACGACATTATATAATGATTAAAATGTCAGTTTACTAAGAAGATATGACAATTATACATATGCACTAAACCTCAGAACTCCAAAATATATGAAGCACATCTTGACAGAATTGAAGGAAGAAATAGACAGCAACACAATCATAATAGGATACTGCAAGGCCCCGCTTTTAATAATGGACAGAGCAAGCAGACAGATCAATAAAAAATAGAGGAATTGAACGACACTATAGACCAATTGGATATAACAGACATATACAGAACAGTGCTCTAATAATAACAGGATATTTATTCTTCTCAAGTGCTCATAAAATATTTTCTAGACTAGACCAGATGTTAGGCCACAAATCAAATTTTAATGATTTCAAGAAGACTGAAATTATACAAAATCACAATGAAATAAAACTAGAAATCAAGAGCACAAAGAAAACCGGAAAATACACAAATATGTGAAAAGTAAACAACATCCTCTAAGCAACCAATGGGTAAAAAAGAAGCCACAAAGGAAGTTAGAAAATACCTTGAGGCAAATGAAAATGCAAACACAACATATCAAAACTTATGGTATTTAGCGAAAGCAGCGCTGAGAGAAGTTTATTGTTGTAAATGCATATATTAAAGTAGAAATATCTCAAATCAATGGCCTAACTTTAACGTCAAGAAACTAGAAAAATAAACTACACTTAGTGCTAACAGAAAGAAGGAAATAAGATTAGACCAGAGATAAACAAGAAATAGAAAAAAAAAACAAAAGAAAATATCAATGAAAGTAAAAGTTGCTTTTTGAAAAGTTTAACAAAATTGACAAAACCTTAGTTATATTAAGAAAAAAAAAGAAAATATTTAAATAAAATCGGAAAGGAAAGAGGAGGCATTACAACTGATGCTGCAGAAATAAAAAGGATTATAAAAGAATACCTTAAACATTGTATGACAGCACACAGGAAGAACTTAGGTTAAATGGATAAATTCCTAGAAATGTACAGCTTAACGGGACTGAATCTTTAAGTAGAAAATCTGAACAGACCAATAATGAGTAAAGAGATTGAACTAGTAATTAAAAACTTCATGAGAAGTATAAACCCAGGACCAGTGGCTTCACTGGAGAGCTTTACCAAACAGTTAAAGAAAAAACAATACCAATCCACCTGAAACTCTTCCAAAAAAAATGAATAGGTCAGAGTACTTCTAAGATTATTCTAAGAGGCCAGCATTACCTTGACACCAAAGCCAGATAAAGACAGTGCAAAAAAAGAAATCTATATAGACCACTATCCCTGATACATATTGAAGTAAAAGTTTTCAATAAAATACTAGCAAATCAAATACAAAAGCACATTAAAAGGATTGTGCATGATGACCAAATAAGTTTTTTCTTAAGGGGTGCCTGTGTGGCTCAGTCGGGTAAATGTCCGACTCTTCATTTTGGCTCAGGTTATGATTTCATGGTTCATGAGTTCAAGACCCACATTGGGCTCTGTGCTGACAGTGTGTAGCCTACTTGGGATTCTCTCTCTCTGTCTCTCTGCCCCTCTCCTCTCTCTTTTTCTCAAAATAAATGAATAAAACAACAAAAAATTTATTCCTAAAATGCATGAATAGTTCAACATAGGAAAATCAATATAATACACTACATTCACAGAATAAAGGACAAAATCCATATGTAATCTAAACTAAAGCAGAAAAAAACATTTGAAAAGATTCAAATGTCTTTCATAATAAAATCATTCAATGAATTAGGAATAGAAGGAAACTATCCCAACATAATAAATGCCATTTATAAGAAGCCAATAGATAACATCATAAGCAATGGTCAAAGCTGAAAGCTTTAGAACAAGTAAAGAATGCCTGTTCTCACCATTTATATTAAACATAGTATTGGACATCCAAGCCAGAGCAATTAAGCAAGAAAAGAAAAAAGAAAAAGAAAAAAATTGTAAAGGGAGAAGTAAAGGAATCTCTGTTTGCAGATAACCTGATTTTACATGTAGAAAACCCTGAAGAGCCCATAAAAAACTGTTAGAACTAATAAAAGAATTCAGCCAAGCTGCAGGATAAAACATCAACACCCCAAACTCAGTTCTGTTTCTATACACTAACAATGAACAAGCCAAAAAGAAGACTAAGAAAAAATTCCATTTACAATAGCATTAAAAGAATAAAATGTTTAGGAATAAGCCTAACCAAGAGGATGAAAGCCTTTTATATTAAAAACTGCAGAGACACCTGGGCGGCTCAGTCAGTTGAGTATTCGACTCTTGATTGATCCCAGGGTCATGGGATAGAAACCTGAGTTGGGCTCCATGCTAAGCATGGACCCTGTTTGAAATTTTTTCTTTCTCTTCCTCTGCCCCCTCCTCTGCTCGTGCATGCATTTTATGTCTAAAATAAAATATACATACATACATACATACATATATACATACTACAAAACATTTCTGAAAGAAATTTTATAAGACACAAATAAATAGAAAGACATCCTTTGTTTATCATTTGGAAGACATATTATTAAGATATCCATACTACTGAAGATGTATAAATTCTATGCAACCTTGCTTAATAGCCCAATGGCACTTTTTGAAAAATTAGAAAGAAAATCACCCTAAAATTCATATGGAACTTCAAGAAACCTCAAATGGCCAAAGACAATTGTGAAAAACAAGAACAAATTTGGAAGACTCCCAATTCCTAACTTGAAAACATATTGCAAAGCTACTGTAATGAAAATAATTTTGGTACTGGCATAAAGACAGACATATAGACCAATGGAAAAGAAAAGAGAAATAAACCAGACATAAACCCTCACATAAATAGTCAAATGATCTTTGCTAACAATAGCAAGACTATTCAATGTGGAAAGGGCCATCTCTTCAACAAACAACTTTGGGAACCTGGATATTCACATGCACAAGAATGAAGTAGGACCCTTATTACATACCTTTTACAAAAATTACTCAAAATTCATTAAAGACCTAAAACTATGAAGCCCCTAGAAGAAAACAGAGAGGAAGCTTCATGACATTGTGATTAGCAATAATTTCTTGGATATGACAACAAAAGTACAGTGAACAAAAGCAAAAACAGGCAAACGAAAAAATGTACACCAAAGGACATAATGAACAGAATGAAAAGGCAACCTATGAGAGAAAATATTTCCAAATCATGTATCTAAAAAGAGATTACTATCTAGAATGTATAAAGATATACATATACACACATATACTGTGTAAATCAAAAACAAAAAATTAAAAATTTGATTAAAAAGTGGGAAAACATATATATAATATATATATGCTATACTATTTAGAATGTATAAGATATACATATACATACATATACTCTGTAAATCAAAAACCAAAAAAATAAAAATTTGATTAAAAAGTGGGAAAAAGCATGTGTATATATATATAGGTACATATATATGTACCTATATATATATACACACATATACTCTATAAATAAAACACACAAAAAAAATAAAAATTTGATTGCAAAATGGGAAAAGGACTTGAATAGATATTTCTCCAAAATCCTATACAAATGGCCAACAAACATACAAAAAGATGTGCAACATCACTAATCATCAGAGAAATGCCAAAGTCACCATGAGACATTACTTAACAACCATTATGATGGCTCTCAAAAACAAAAAACAAAAAACAAAAAACAAAAAAAACAACAACAGAAAGTAGCAAGTTTGGTGAGGATGTGGACAAACTTGAACTCCTGTGCATTGTTGTTGGGATTGTAAATAAGGTGCAACTGCTATGGAAAACATTATGGAGGTTTCTCAAAGACATTAAAATTAGAACTACCATAGATCTCAGTAATCTTTTTTTAAAAAAAATTTAGATGTTTATTTACTTTTGTAGAGAGAGCAAGGGAGGAGCCGAGAGAGAGGGAGACACAGAATTCGAAGCAGGCTCCAGGCTCTGAGCTGTCAGCACAGAGCCTGATGCCGGGCTCGAACTCACAAACAGTGAAGTCATGACTTGAGCTGAAGTTGGATGCTTAACCAACTGAGCGACCCAGGTGCCCCTCAGCAATCTCACTTTTAAGTATATATACAAAAGATTCAAAAGTAGGATCTTGAAGAGATATTTGCACACCCGCAGTCAGAGCAACACTATTCACAACAATCAAGAGGTAGAAGCAATCCAAATGTTCATTGATGGATGAATAAATAAACAAAGCATAGTATTTATGTATATGTGTGTATGTATTTATTTACACATCTATAATGGAATATTATTGAGCTTTACAAAATACTGTCACATGTTACAACATCGATGAACCACAAGGACATAATATTAGGTGAAAGAAGCCACAGGACAAATACTGCATGATTCCACTTAAATAAGATATCTAAAGTAGTCAAATTCGTAGAGACAGAAAGTAGAGTGGTGGTTACCAGTAACTGAGTGGGGAAGAGAGTTAGGGAATTGTTGTTTAATGGGTACACAGTTTCAGATTTGCAAGATAAAAAAGTTCCGCAGATCTATTTCATAACAGTGTAAATATACTTAACACTACTGAAGTCCACACTTAATATTGGTTAAGATGGTAAATTTTATGTTATGTGCTTTTTTTACCACAATAAAAAATGAAAAAAGCATTTCTAATGCTCTATAAATACCATCAGAAGAGGAAGTTCTTCGTAAATGGAGTTATAACAAATAAAACTTACTTGGAAGAAGGTCAAGTTCCTCAAGAAAATAAATTCATAATACCTAGAATGAAAAAGTATCAGTTTTTATATACACATAAAGTTTTCACACAATGCATTTACAAATGTCATGATATGATTAACATGGTAAGCAATCAGCAAATATTAAATTAAGTGAAGACCGCTCAAACATCCATCAATCCAGGATTTAAAATCCACAAATGAGGGTTGCCTGGGTGGCTCAATTGGTTAAGCATCTGACTTGGCTCAGGTCACAGTCTTGCAGTTCATGAGTTAGAGCCCGCATTGGGCTCTGTGCTGTCGGCACAGAGCCTGCTTTGGCTCCTCTCTTTCTCTCTTTCTCTCTCTGCCTCTCTCCTGTTTGCTGTCACTCTCAAAATAAATAAATAAACTTTAAATAAATAAATAAATAAATAAATAAATAAATAAATAAAACCACAAATGATCGGGTAAGTTATTCAAATTCCCAGTTTGTCTTTTTCCTGTTCTGATGCTTATCATTCTTTTCCTTTAGGAAGATAATTTTATATGGTTGGATATTAATCTAAATATTAGAAAAATCTGGGTACTACACCTAAATATAACAAAATGGTCATGTATAGGGGCGGCTGGGCGGCTCAATCAGTTAAGCATCCGACTTCGGCTCAGGTCATGATCTCACCGTCCGCGGGTTCGAGCCCTGCATTGGGCTCTGTGCTGACAGCTCCGAGCCTGAAGCCTGCTTGGGATTCTGTGTCTCCCTCTCTCTCTGCCCCTCCCCTGCTCACGCCGTCTCTCTCTCTCTCTCTCAAAAATAAATAAACATTAAAAAAATTCAAAATGGACATGTAAAATATGGAAAAAAATTAGGGAAGAATAATTGAATTTTCAATATTTCTAAGTAATGTTTATTGAGCACACATTTTTATAAATGTCATTTGTTTTTAAAGTACTAATATTTTAAAGCTACCTTTAAGAGAACTGAAATGCTCATTTATATATATTTTTTCCCTGTGTTTACCAAATTATTCTTTGAAGAGAACGGGCTGACTCTTTCAATCCAAATGGACTTTAAGGCATCCTCCACTTCATGTTCTGCCCTCCCTCTTCTGGCTGGCTGACAAGAAGTAAAGTTTATGTACAGGGTTGTGCTTGGTGGAGAGAAGTCACAGCATATCTATTTGTCAATATTAAGTGAATAACAGAAGGCATCTCTAAACCCATGTGACTATGGCATCTCTACAGTCAGGATGGGTCCAATACCCACGTTTCCTCTCACTGCGATGTGCTCAATTAAAAATATCGGGTGCTAGAAATAGACTCACACAAATATACTCACCTGATTTTTGACAAGGGTGCAAAGGCAATTCAGTGGAGGAGGAAGAATTGTTTCAATAAATAGTGCTAAAACACCTGGACATCAGTAGCTGCAAAAATGATCCTCAACCTAATCCTCAACCTTAGACCAACGTTAACTCCAAATGGATCATAGATCTAATGTGAAACTAGAAAACTTTTTCAAGACAACATAGGAGAAAATCTTCATGACCTGGAGTTAGGCAAATCATTCTAATATATGACACCAGAATCATGAACTAAAAAAGAATAAAAATAATGGAGAAGTTGGATTCCATAAAAATTAAAATTTTTCATTCTAAAAAAGATTCAGTCAAGATGATGAAAGTTAAGCAACTAAACTCTCTAATCTCAACAGTAAAGGAAAAAAAAAGAATTCAATTAGAAAAATGGGAAAAAGACAAACTTCACCAAAGAAAATATACACATGGCAAATAAACACATGAAAAATATGTTCAACATCTCCAGTCATTAGGAAAATGAAGATTACAACCACAGTGAGATGATACTACATTTGCATTAGAATGACTAAATAGGAAATACCTCCAATATCAAGTACTGACAAACATGCAGAGAATTTTTTTTTAATTTTAATATTTATTTATTTTGGAGAGAGAGAGAAGGACAGAGTGTGAGTGGGGGAGGGGTAGAGAAAGAAGGAGACACAGAATCCAAAGCAGGATCCAGGCTCTGACCTGTCAACACAGAGTGCGATGCAGGGCTCAAACTTAACGAGTTGCGAGATCATGACCTGCAGGAAGTCAGGTGCTTAACTGAGCCACCCAGGCGCCCCCAGAGAAATTTTATGTCTAGTACACTGCTGGTGGGAATGTAAAATGGTACGGCCATTCTGGAAATCATTCTGGCAATTTCTCAGAAAGTGCAACATACACTTAACCATGTGACCCAGCATTTGTACTCTTGGGCATTTATCATAAGGAATAAACATTTGTCTTCATACATAAACCTGTATATGAATGTTCATAGCAGCTTTATTTGAGGTAGCCCAAGAAAGGAAACAACCCAAGTGTCCTTCGATGAATGAATGGTTAAACAAATAGCAGTTAAAAAAAAAAGGGGGGGGGGCCACAAATACTTGAGGCATCCGACTTTGGCTCAGGTCATGATCTTGCAGTTTGTGAGTTCCAGCCCCGCTTCTAGCTATGTGCAGGCAGCTCAGAGCCTGGAGCCTGCTGGAGATCGGTCTCCTTCTCTCTCTGCCCCTCCCCCACTCATGCTCTGTCTCTCTCTCTCTCTCAAAAATAAATAAACCTTGAACGCAAATAAATAAATAAATAAATTTTTAAAAATAAAAAAGGAATAAATTATCGATGCATTCAATAAGTTGGAAAAATCTCAAAAACATTTATGCCAAGAGGAAAAAAGCTAATCTCAAAATGTTACACACTGAATGATTACATTCATCCTCAAAATATAAAATTATACATCTTAAGAACATATTTGTGGTCACCAAAGGTTATGGAAGGAAAAGAAGGGTGTGAGTATAAAAGTATAGTATATGGAAATGTCTTTGTGATAATAGAAAAGTGTTATCTCCTGATCGTGGTAACTTATTAAATATATATTTAAAAATGAGGAAATTGGGCTTCATGGGTTAAACGTCCAACCCTTGATTTCAGCCCAGGTCATGATCTCACAGTCCCTGAGTTCTAGCCCTGCCTGGGCTCTGTGCTGACAGCATGGAACCTGCTTGAGATTTTCCCTCTTTCTCTGTCCTTCCCGTAGCCAAGCTCTCTCTGTCTATCTCAAATAAATAAGTTTTAAAAAAAAGGAGGACATTTTCCACTAGTTATGGAACTCAAGCCCAAGAAAAATGGTCAATAATCTCCTTGGATTAAATCTTCAATTCTTCACACAGGAAAAAAATATACAAACAAAAAGTCTTGGCACAAGTGTGGATAAAAGGAGAATTTAAATAGTAAACCAATTTTAAATAGTGCTATAAAAACATTTTTTCAAAATCCAGTCATTCATTTATTCAAAAATAAAATGCATGGGGAATAAGAGTGTGGTTGTGAGAATCTGGGCATGAATACTGGCTCTCTGATAGAATAGCTCTGTGAGCTTTGGCAAGTTCTTTATGTCCTACTGTGTTTTTGTTCGTAAAATAGGGATAATAATAGGGGCGCCTGGGTGGCGCAGCCGGTTAAGCGTCCGACTTCAGCCAGGTCACGATCTCAGGGTCTGTGAGTTCGAGCCCCGCGTCGGGCTCTGGGCTGATGGCTCGGAGCCTGGAGCCTGTTTCCGATTCTGTGTCTCCCTCTCTCTCTGCCCCTCCCCCGTTCATGCTCTGTCTCTCTCTGTCCCAAAAATAAATAAACGTTGAAAAAATAAATAAATAAAAATAGGGATAATAATAGAACTAAACTCTTAGTTTTGTGATGATTATATCTATCAATAAATGTTAGAAAGGTATAAAGTGTAAGTACCATCTAAGTGCAAACTATTACTACTATTATTTAAGCATTCTTTTACTGAAAGTTTGGTTTGTTCACGGTGATTTACTGCAACATACAGAAGATAAAAAGATGACTTATTCCAGACTCTGAGTGCTTGAGAGTTTTGTAATTTAGCAGGAGACAGATATGGAAAAGCATAGCACAAGTAAAAAGCATAAAATCCTAAATACATAAGAGGCAATCAAACTTGATATGAAGAAAGGAGAGCTAGCACAGCAAACTGAGGAAATTAAGGAGTGTTTGAAGGGTGACATCTGAACTGGTCTGATTCATATATTGCAAGGAAAAGCATTTCAGACAGCAGGAACCACATGACCAACAAAAAGAGGGAGTAGAGTAGGGGCTGTGCTCTCGAAACAGAGTCCTGTTAGACTTGTGTACAGGCTAGAAAGAGGTGAGAAGTTGATTATCAACACCAAAATGCCAATTTAACACAGATAATGCCAGCACTGAACACCAGAATAAAGCCCTGTCGAAAGAGGTAGGAAAGATCATCCTTTCCCTGAAAGTGACTTCCAAAGCTGTGATATCATACATGTCTTCTGAACTCTCTCCATTCTGCAGCACAGATTCAGAGCTTCAGAGAAGTCTTGCTTGGTCTCTGGGCTGGCAAAATTTCCATCCGATGGAATACTGAGGCAGGGACATGCGCTGAGCTATTTTAATCGTGTTCTTAATCAGATCTCTGCCCTTCCTGGTGATTTGGGGAGGGAGAAGAAATACCATTCTGTTGGCCTGGAGTTGCTCCACTCACTCCCCCTAAAAGATTTGTCTAAATTAACATGACTGACAATTGTATTGCTCAGATGATAGGCAGGTGAAACAAAACAGTGTTTGCAGGCCCCATGAAGCAACCTTTGATTGGAGCACTTAACACATATTGTTGTGGCATTGATTCAACCCCATCCAGCTTTGAAGTGGTTTTGTATCTGTGTAATTCTTCACAGAATCCTGGCTTTGCATTTGGGACTGAAAACAGTTAGGGCAATTTCCAGATGATGAGCTGGAGATAAGATTTTTTTAATATATATAACTATTTTGAAATGTCCCTCCAGGAAAGAAAAGTGGTTCCTTTAAAGGAGAATAAAAGGTTAAGGGCCTTGGGGAATTAAAAGGGCATGAAGGGAATGCTTTAATATTTTCAGATGAAGATCAGTGCTCACCTGTGACAAGCTTTGGTAAAAAATGAGAATTTCATCCTCGCACCCAATTTATACATTGCACTGTAGGCAAAGGGACGTTTTCATTATCCATATTCAAAGGCATTAATTGAGTGGCAAGGATAAACCATGTATTACATCACACGCAGAATTAGACAAGTTCCTACTTGGGATGTCCGTGATTTTTTTTTTTTATTTTTTTTTTCAACGTTTATTTATTTTTGGGACAGAGAGAGACAGAGCATGAACGAGGGAGGGGCAGAGAGAGAGGGAGACACAGAATCGGAAACAGGCTCCAGGCTCTGAGCCATCAGCCCAGAGCCCGACGCGGGGCTCGAACTCACGGACCGCGAGATCGTGACCTGGCTGAAGTCGGACGCTTAACCGACTGCGCCACCCAGGCGCCCCGGGATGTCCGTGATTTTAATGGTATTTTCTAAGCTGTGTGGCAAGAGGAAGATGACTCTTTCATTTCCTTCCCTGGAGTCCTTTCCATCTTTTTGTACTTCCTGGCTATGCACTCTCTCTCAGCACCACCCAACTCGTGTTTTTATGCAAAGCCAGAAACTCGGGAAAGTGATTTTTTTTAAGCACTACTGCTATTTTCCATCATTTTATATTGTTAAAAGCAGAGTTTCCTTGACAAAGTATTTTCTAGGTATAAATCCAACTGAGTAATTATATAAGGTCCTTTTGGTAATCCATAGGGACAAAAGCATATCAGGTAATAAAATCCTTCATTTTCTCTCCATCGCCCCTCCCCCCACCTTTAAGGGCATTTTCAACGTTCAATTTCTTATTTCTTTACTTTAAAGGCTCAGAAACATCATTTATTTCACTTTTGCCTTCCGTGTTGAAGACTATCATAAACCCTTGAATGCAAACTTGGAAAACACCTAGATGATACCTTATGACAAGTGACCATCAGAATTACATAAGATGATCTGACATACCTGAGTCTGAAAGTTCTTTATCCTTCTACACCACACCCTGTAATGGGTTATTCTTTTGAAAGCATCCTAAGCTTGACCCAGAAATAATAGTATAACTTAAATGTATACCCTGTTAGAGCAAAGGCCAGTTTTAGGAGCTACTTTATTGTTTTACCGTTCTTTTGATTGAGAGATTGTTACTTCTAACACTAATATATCCGTATATACAGTGGTATAATTAAAAAGATGTAGTCATGCTAGACATTTCCATTTCCTCTTCTTATTACCCAACATCCCTTTCTCTTGCTAGGAGCCAATAATAGAATCTGAGGACACACAGCAACCTTAATCAGATACTGAACTGTGTGTAAGTGATCAAAGGTTAAGGGAGCACCTGGCTGCCTTTGATCACTTTTATGAGTTATGACAAGCTGGCATTCTTCTCTTCACCCCCAAAGGTTCTTTAGCCTCGAGGAAATTTATAGGGATTAGATGAAGTAAAAAGTTGAAGAAGGCAAATTTCTAAACATTTTTTGAAAAACCAAACAGGAAAAAAAAAAAGATGGTTATATAGCTTAATAACAGAAGCTGTACATTAGATGGCTTGCTGTCACAAAAGTGTACCAAACCATCTGAAAATTAAAATAACCAGAGAGAACAAAGGGGATTTATTTTAAATCAAGGCAAATGGCAAGTTCATAAACACAAAAGAAAGTATTGTTATCATATATATATATCATATATATATATGTATATATATATATATATTCTGTTCCTAAATGAATAATGAAGAAATCTTACCCTGCCTTTTGCTCTAAACTATATAGGCACGTTCCCTCAAAGTTTAATTTTACCCCTTCTTACCCTTTTTTCCCCCCCACTGAGGTTGATCCTAAAAGGAACAATGTTTCTTTCTCTTCAGTTTCTTTCCTTCTCCTTTGCATCAAATCTTGATCAATCGTGTTATGTCAAGCCACAAGGATAACTTGTTTCCTTGCTCTTTAAATCTAACTTTTCTTCTCTTTGCTTGCCCTTTAAGCCTAACATCATGTGCCTGATACTGCTCTTCAGACATGTCAATCATATTTCCTCAAAAAATTGCAAACATCTGCAGCCAAATTCCTACCTTTATTCCCTGTGGATTTTATTTTGCCTCTTAGCAGTGGCTATAAAATGTATATCATCACATCCTCAGAAAAACATTATTATGTGCTTTATGCATTCTCAAATGTCCTCCTTAAAGTCTCTCTTTGAAAGTCCTTGCCTCCCTTCTTTTTTATCACCATTTTATTTCCAGGATATATTCTTAATTAGAAAGAACTACATTTGACAGGATAAATTAAGGAAGCCGGAATTTAGATACCTGAATTGATTACAGTGGGGCAGGGCTGAATAACAGGAGCAGATGCTTCCCCCACATCCACCTGATCTCTTCCCATTACTCTTACCCTGATTGAAACAGCCCCAACGGGGCAGAGGATGAGTAATGTGACACCAACCAGGACCACAAACCATCCACGGTGTGTGTACACATGAGTATTATCCATAGACATGACATAAATTCTAAAATTCATACCGAAAAATAATATATAGGTCGTAATCCTAACATTCAGTTTTTAAAAATATCAAATTTTGCACATATGCCTCAGCTTTTTATCTAATGAAATGAAACTACAGACACAGCAAAAACTCTCAGGTTTCCTTTTCCAACTGGCCCCCAGAAAACAGATAACCTGAAATTCCTCTATGCACTTTCCATGCATGTATCTATAGCAATCCCCATTAAATATGATAGGTTAAAAAATTTTAATATTCTTTATGACCAGGCGTCAGGAGCAAAGTTAACACACAACAAAGGGGGAGAAGACGTTCGCAATGTAATTCATCAACACAAAATTAGTCTATCAAGTACAAAGAGAGCCACACAACCTTGGAAAAAGAGAGCTCAGTAGGAAGATGGGCAAGCATTTGGAAATGCATTCAGTGCTCTGGGATGAGAAACTCCCCAAATAGGATTCGGCAAGGTACTGGTTTTGGCACTTTATCATCCAAGTCACCAGTCTGCATTATTATCCCTGTTTGTGCAGAACAGAACTCCAATTCTAGTGAAAAAAAAAAAACCTTAAGATTTCAGATTCAGGGACAGTTACTCTGTAAGAATCTTCTAGAATATATCAGCCTGGAGACTCTTGAAATTTGCAAGGGGCTCTGAGTCAATTCCTGATGCTATTTGGCTATTGCTTTGTTTAACAATTAGGTATGCCCATTTTGTTTTTCAATAAAATGCGTATAATGACATGATACCTGATCTCAAGAATGACATGAAAATAAATTTGAGATTTCATAGGTGCTTTCACAAAAAAAGGGCTACATATATCTATTATTATATTCCTTACACATAGTTGGAATTTAATGATAATAGCATAGAACTTATTTACAATAATTATGAAATTAAAACTTGTGTACAAAGGTGAGGAAATATTACATTATATTGAAGAGCAAACTTCTGTTTGTTTTTGATATACACAATTATCTCTAAAAAGAGAACGAAGAAAGTCGGCTTTGCTGATCTCTCCTTTTCTCTCTTTTTCTTTTTTTATTCAGTTCCCAGTTCTCTAAGTGAGGATGATAAATAATTAAGAGAATCTTAATATTTTCCCAGAAAACAAATGAATACATATATGAAAGGAAGAAACTTAAAAGAAAGGATAGTTAGTTGTAGAAAGTTCTTTCTTTCTTTGTTAAAATATTTATTTATTCATTTATTTTTGGGAGAGTGCAAGCAGGGGAGGGGCAGAGAGAGGGAGACAGGATTCAAAGCCAGCTGTGCACTGACAGTCCAACAGCAGTGAGCCCGATGTGGGGTTGAAACTCATGAACCGTGAGATCATGACCTGAGCCAAAGTTGGACGCTCAACTGACTGATCCACCCAGGTGGCTCCCAAAGTTCTTTCTTAATGGTAAATTATTTGTAGTATATATCCTGGCTCAGCCATATTCTTGATCACTATTACTTTCACAAAACTATTGTTTTTAAATTATACCTGTGTTAGTTTAGTTACTTTGAGAAGTGAATGCCAGGACATGTAAGAGAAGTGGAGGTGGGGAGAGCAAGTCTGTGAAGGGTAAAAGGAGGGACACAGGGGGAGGCAGCAAGAGCTGCCGACCAGGATGCAATTCTGATAGGTCACAGGGCAAAGGAAGGAAAGAAGAGAGGGCCCAAGGAGTGCAGCCCAGCTCTGAAGATCTCTTGGCCTGACCAGTAGGCGTCCCCAGGTCAAAGTCAAAGAATATGACCTTTGGCTCCATTCTTTGGATCCTGACACTGGGTACATCTCCACAGTGGGCAGTGGGAAATTTCTGGAAATTTACACTTTCTGAAAATTGAATGGCATTCAAGGACACCAAATTCAGAGGAGGATAGGGGGTAAATCGAAGTGTCATATCAAGGAGCAATGCAGATGTGGCAGGCAGCCTCTAAAATATTCTCTACTTACCATCTCCATCCCCTATATCCATGGTCTTATGTCATTGCTCCCCTTAAGTGTGGGTAGGGCCTTAGACTTGCTTCTAGCCACAGTACTGGGCAGCACTGATGTATGCTACTCACACGATTAGGTTAGGTGACATAACAATATCCATCTTGCTAGTGGACTCTCTCCCTTACTGGCTTTGATAAAGTTGTCTGGTTGGGGAGGTCCATATGGCAAGGAATTAAGGTGACCTCCACCCAACAATTAAGAATTGAGGCTCTCAATCCAACAACACTTGGAAGAACGGAAATCTGCCAACAGCCATGTGATCTTGGACTGATCCTTCTCTGATCAAAACTCTAGATGAGATCCAAGCTCTGCTGACACCTGGATTGCAGCTAAGCTGTGACCAGATTTCTCGCCCACAGAAAACTTGAAATAATAAATGTGTCTTATTTTGAGCCATTAGATTTCTGGTAATTAGTTACCCAGCACTAGAAAAATAATACAGAATCCAAAAAAATGTAGTGGAAATGTGTATTAGATGTATCAGGTAGATAGATGTTTGGGGACATTATTTAATTAACTTCTTATATGGATTCTGTGATATGTGTGGTGATCTTTAGACTTTCAGAAATTTTACTTTGCTATTAATTTTTATTCAACCCAATTTTCAATCAGTGATTCATTAGCTCTTAGCTAGTAACAAAGATGTGAATAAAGTGTCTGGCACATAGTGAGTTGCTAGAAATAGTGTCTGCCATTTTACCATGGGGAAAACACTCAAAATTAAGTTTATATACAACAAATTACTAGGAATACACACCTCCTTTTCCCGTAGTTCACTTTGATGTAATATAATGTCATCTCCCATCCCTTAATTGCCCTTATGTTCCACAATAAATTGAATTTCACAGCATGAAAATCTTAGATGTCATAGTAATCTGAGTCAGTATGTAGTAAAAAGTCTACTGATATAAATTATCCTTGGACAATAAAAACGACCTGCTCACGGAGTGGATTTAACGTGGCAGTTAGGTGGCAAATACTCGGAGATAAGGATTTCTGCCTTCTGTGTGTTAAACGCCGTACTGCCATTTTTATTTTTGATTTGACCCAGTGTACTGCAGGCAACATGCGGCCTCCAGTTCAGCCTAATATCCCACAATATAGGGAAATGAGTCACTCTTCTAGGAGGATTTGGCATTCTCCTTGCAGTGCAAATCCATTCTTTCATCTCCAATAGCAGGTGTTAATGTAAATTCACTGCACACTTTGGAAAGGGGGAAGAAGCTAAAGGTTTGGGCTGTTTGCAAATCGCCTGTTATTGTACCTCTTTAAACTACTCTCTTTGACTGCATGAAGCTTTGATAGCTCATCTAGTTGCAATAGCATGAGCGTAATGCTGCAGGCATGAAGCGATTGGGGGCAGTGTGTTATTGACAGAATCTCCTGAATGATGATTTATTATGAACATCAATGGGAACAACACTTGTTCTTTCTAGAAAGCCTGTTTGTTCCACCTGCCTCACCTGGGAGGAAGGAGCACACTGCCCAGAACTAACACTGTTTCTCTGCTTATGTAGCCTTCTGTACAACTGCTGTATTTTTACATGGGTTGGCGATTTTTTCTGGTCTCTATTTTGATGACTTCCAATCATTTAGAAATGTGACATGCCCAGAAATCTCTGAAATCAAGACCATTTGGCAACAAATAAATAAAATGGCTAAGAAAGAGTCTCCATGATCAAAAGTAGTTTGCCTTTGGCTCATAGCTGGTTTCCTAAAAAAGAGTAGGAGGTGCTTACAGCATGAGGGCATTCATGCAAATTTTGTGCTAGAAAATAAAGAATCTTATGTGTCATGTATATTACAAACAAGCCAAAACACAAAACTGATTATTATATACTAAGTAACACTGGACCCACCACCTCCCTTGGTGAATTCCTGGCATTTTCTACATACCTAATCTTGGTTCTGCTCCTGCCTTCCTGACTATTTATTTTTCTTCTTCTTAAATCAGTTTGGTAGATGTTTCCAAAAAAAAATATTCTCTTCAGGTACATATGCAGACCCTCAACTTTAAGTAAATTAAATGAATTAAGAAAAGTAAGTAAATTTGAAACAACAAAAAAAGTGTAATATTTAGAATTAAAAATAACAGTTGCTTCAAACCAGTGAAAGAGACCATCCTAATGCAGACTTTGGCCAATGCATTAAAAAAACAAAATGTAGCTGTAGGTTAGGCTCCATACAAAGTTGGTTTATAAAATATATGTGTATATGTATGCATGTATGGATATACACACTGTACATATATGTATACTGATATAAACACTGGACATATATGTATATTTATATAAATAACATATATGTATGCACTGTATGTATTTACACATGTATATGTATACATACACATACACACATACAGTATGTATGTATATACATTATATATATACATATATATATAGACATACATATATATATATATATATGTCATTGGTTTCCTTTTTAACTTTATATTTTCACCAAATTAGAAAATTCTAAAACACATAATAGTTCAACAGAAATGCTAGCAAGGAGTCTATGCCTTCTTCCAGGAATGCTAATTATTCAGTTCTAATATTGACCAAGGATTATAGAACAATTTTTCATTCAAATTAATGAAATTTTGTCAGATGCTATTTAAAAGATACATCATATGTTTTAAAACCTGGAAATCATTGAATGGCAGTAGCGAAAGAATCTCCAAATCACTATTTGGTAAAATTCTACTCTATAAAGTATGTCTTCTTATTTTTACAATATTTGGATGTGGCTTTTCAAATATATTCTATACAACCAAAATTATTAGTGCTGGATGGTCAAGCTTCAGAATATATATCATTGAGACATACAGCTTTGGCAAATCACTTAAAATCATAGAAAAGGCAATTTCTAATATTATTGACCTTCTTGTGAGAAATGTTTCCTTTGATAGCTGACATGAGTCAATAGGTAAAATAGGTCTTCACTTGTTGTCCAATTATTAGGGCAAATATATATATCTTGACTGAATGTATAACGTCCAGTTTTTATCAACATTGAATGAAGATTTGGTGCAGGTTGCTACCTACCAAAGTCTTCACCGTGAACCATAGCAATAAGCTATCTGCGTATTGGTATTGAGGAGTAACCTCTGTTATTTACAGAGCAATACCCTTCCTTTCTAGATATATAGTTTCTGTTCCATTGGGACCTTTTCCAGTATTTATCATGACTTACAGATAATCTTAAGCACACAAAACAACTTCTATCCTGTGCATGTGTTATAGACTATGAATGGAAGAGGAAATCATCAAATTTCTCCTTCACGTGTTCATCATCCATTGGACAAGAGTTGATTCACACTGCAAATCACCGGTTTCGCCCAAAATGTTATGTCAAATATCTGCTCAGAGATATGTGACGGTAACTGCTCTTTTGTATTGTCTGAATGAATGTTATGTAATATCCATCCAGTGGCTATTGATAGATTCCTATTTTCTCATCAAACATATTGCCCTCAATGAAGATTGCACTTATGTAGCGTCAGTCTGCCCATCCCCCATGGAAAGTATGATTTAGAAGTTCTTGACTTTTTTCAAGGGAAGTTCTTATGTTTTATTTTGAATTTGGATAAAGTTCAACGGTGTCACCTCTAAGAAGGCTTCATAACACTTGGAAGTTGCAGTAAATGGAATACTAATCCAATGAAATTGAATTTTTTTGAAATATCTGTTTTGGCAACTCTTAACCATATTTTTTGGCTGTTATGCAAAATTATCACATTTACAGATTTGATTGTCCCAGTGCATGTAGATTCACAATCTGTATTCATGCCATAGTCCTCTCTACTTAAAAACATGTGTGATGCCATTCTGGATCCTAATTATCTATTTTAGCAGTTTCACTAGTAATTTTTTGTTTTACTGAGCTAAGTACTCATTCTGTGAATTAGAGATTATATAATTTTCTACTGCTACATAAAAAAATCACCACAAATTTAGAGGTTTAATACAATACCTATTTATTATCTCAAAATTCTATAAATCAGGAAGTTGTTTTTTTAAATTTCTTTATATTCAACTTAGCTTCAGGTGTAGAACCCAGTGATTCATCTCTTATGTGTGACACCCGGTGCTCATCCCGAAAAGTTCCCTCCTTAATGCGCATCACCCATTTCACCCAGCCCCCCACATACCCTCCCTTCAGCCACTCCCACCTCCTGCAACCCTCAGTTTGTTTTCTGTATGTAAGAGTCTCTCATGGTTTGCCTCCTTCTCTGTTCTTATCTTAGTTTTCTTTCCCTTCTCCTATGTTCATCTGTTGAGTTTCTCAAGTTCAACATATGAGTAAATCATGTGACATCTGTCTTTCGCTGACTGACTTATTTCACTTAGCATAATGCCCTCCAGTATCATCCACCTTGTTGGAAATGGCAAGATGTCATTCTTTTTTCTTTCCAAGTACTATTCCATTGTGTATATACATCACACCTTCTTTATCCATTCAGCACAGAGCTGGACTTGGGGCTCGAACCCACGAACCACGAGATCATGACCTGAGCCAAAGTCAGACGCTTAACTGACTGAGCCACGCAGGGGCCCCCATTTTTAATTTTTTGAGGAACCTCCATACCGTTTTCCAGAGTGGCTGCACCAGTTTGCATTCCTACCAACAACGCAAAACGGGTCCCCTTTCTCCACATCGTGCCAACATCTGTTGTTTCCTGAGTTGTTAATTTTAGCCATTTTTATAGGTCAGGAAGAACTGTCAACTTAACATCCCACAAGGTTGAAATTAAGGTGTCAGTTTAGCTAGACTCTTAGGTGGAGGTTTTGGGAAAGAATCTGCTTTCAAACTCATTCATGTTGCTAGCAGAATTCAGTGAATTCAGTAGCTTTTGATTATAGGTCTGAGGTTCCTCTTTCCTTGGCAGCCGAGGACCTCAGTGTTCCTTAAGGCTGCCTACATTCCTTCTTATTTGGCTTCTTCATCCTCAGCACTAGCCTGAGCATGTCAAATTCTTCTTACATTTTACAACTCTCTGACTTCCCCTTTTGCCAGCAGTAGGAAAAACTTTCTGCTTTTAAATTCTCACACGATTAGATCAGGTTCACTTGGATAATCTAAAGTTCAATAATACTTCATAAAATAACATAATTATGGGACTGATACCTTGAACTCAGGGGCTCTGGAGATTAGGGCAGGACATTTTTCAGGGCCATTTTAAAATTATGCCTCCAATAGGGAGTAGCACAAACTATTGCCAATTCAATTTAAACATTTAAATATGAACATTAAAAAAACACAAATGAGGGGCGCCTGGGTGGCGCAGTCGGTTAAGCGTCCGACTTCAGCCAGGTCACGATCTCACAGTCCGTGAGTTCGAGCCCCGCGTCGGGCTCTGGGCTGATGGCTCAGAGCCTGGAGCCTGTTTCCGATTCTGTGTCTCCCTCTCTCTCTGCCCCTCGCCCGTTCATGCTCTGTCTCTCTCTGTCCCAAAAATAAATAAACGTTGAAAAAAAAAATTAAAAAAAAAACAAACACAAATGAACAACAACAAAAACAACAACAATAAAAACCAAATGAACATGGCCTGAAACTTAACAACACACAAGTGAGTTGTGTTTTGTCTATGTAAGCAGAGATAAGTGACTAACAGTCTTTGAAACAAATGTGTAATATTGAAAATCCTAATGTTTAGATTCTGATGATGAAGGGGAGAAAAATTCTCCTCTGCCATCTTTGGGTCTCTGTCTCAGACTATGAATTAAATAGACATAAGACAGATTCACAGGACGAAAGCAGGCAGATTTTATTGAATTTCTTACATGTGTATGGGGGCCTTCTAAAAGAAAACAAAACAAACAAAAATAAAACAAACAAACAAAAAAACCCCTGAAGACCCAAAGAAGGGACCAGAGCAGGAAGCTTTTGTGCCTTTTAGACAAAGAAACAATAAATTTATGAAGAATTGACAAGGCAAAGGTGTTTAGGTTAGGGGTAGTAAATGGTGAAGAAATAACTAGAAAAATAAGGGTTAGTTTAACAAGGTTTGTTTGTACAGGTTTCTTGGCTCTAAATTCCATGTCTCTGGTGATGAGATAGGGAGGGAACTTCTCATGTGGGAGATGTATGTTCTGCTCTCAGGAGGATAAAAGAGGGTAAGAGTGTCCTTTTTTCTTTTTTCAAAATTTTTGGGTGTTTATTTATGTTTGAGAGAAAGAGAGACAGGCAGACAGACAGAGGACGAGTGGGGCAGGGGCAGAGAGAGAGGGAGACACAGCATCCAGAATAGGCTCCAAGCTGTCAGCACAGAGCCCGACACGGGGCTGGAACTCACGAACAGCGAGATCATGATCTGAGCCAAAGTCGGCGCTCAACCGACTATGCCACCCAGGCACCCCCAGAGTGTCCTTGTGCTGGCTATTTCTTACAGTGACTTTAATTCAAAATAATCAATATGCCAAAGTGGCATATTTTGGAATGACATCTTCTGAATCTCTTCAGTGACATTTTTATGAAAGTTGTTATTCTTATGAAATGTTTGTGGTAACAATTGCCTTGTTTTGTTTTATTTTTCTAAATCAACCAAACCTCCTGTGTACTATATGATAAATGATAATGATTTGCTACTGGCCTCTCTGAGAAGCTGATCAAGATATTTAGGATCCTCTTTTCTTACCCCCGTACACATTCTCCCCGGGTGATCTCATTGACTATCATGGCTTTAACTTTTATCTATAAAACGATATTTTATAAAATGACGTACCATGTAAAATGATGGTCCAAATCTACCCCTTCATCCCCAATCTCAAGTTAGAAAATATTATTTCCATTTTCCCACTGGATTTTTCCAGAGATTCTTATGCCATGTATCAGATGAACTAATCATCTCTGCCCACTCCAATATCTAGTGCCCCTTTTGATGGTGAATATAGATTTTTATGTCAAGTAATCATTTTTCAAAGATGTTTTCAAAGACCCTATAGGATAACTTCTCAGTGAAATCTTATTCTAGAAATATTTCCTGTTCATTTGTAGTTCAACTATCAGTACTAATTTCAATTTTTTTTTTTTTGCAAAAATATTTTAAGCTGTTTTTACATCTTGTAAAGATTCGTTATAATCAAACTAGAGAGCGCACTACTGTTAACAGTCCGTGTTGTATTTTTTTTTTTTTTTTGAATCAGGAAAAAGTGACATACATTTGTAAAAGGGGCTGTTCCACATAAAGATCAAATATAGGTACGGTGCCAATCTTAATATGAGACAGTAGTTCAGTATTGAGGTAAAAGAAATTTAAATGGGAGATCTGATGTTTTCTTTCCATCTATGTGGTATCTCTTATTGAGTCGAGTCCTACCCATTTTAGGACACTATTGTCATGCACAGCTTCAATTGCAAGCTTCTGTCCCTCACTACCTGAGGGCTTTCTCTGCCTACTATAGCCAATATGGCCTCCAGATGGGGAACACAAGAGGTGCCAAGAAATTCAGGTTCCCAGGGGCAACTTTTCACCTAAGGCTGAGAATTTGTGAAGCGTTATCAGCTTTCTGAGGTACCTTTGATACATAGTCTACACTGTCTCTTAATGTTCCTTAGCTAAATTGAACACTGGTTGCACACAGGAGTGACCTGCTCAAGAAAGCAGCTCTTTGTGGAATCTTTTCCCTTCCCTGTCTTAGGGATTCCTTACTTATTCCTTACTCTCAGGGTCTTCCCCTAGGGAAACCCAACTTAAGACAATATATTCTTGTATCGACTTGTGCTCTTCCTGGAGGCCAGGCACCACACTTTGAAAACCCATGTTCTATAAGACAAAGTCTATACATCTCATTTTATAGGTAAGGTTCTCATCATCTGGCCCTTACCCGTTATTTATTATTCCTCACCCACCCTCCCCTCCCCTATAGTACAGACACATGGAAAATCTAACCATTCAGTAACAACCTCATTCTTTTTCATATTCTATTTCATTGTATCATTCTATGATCTGTCTCTCCTATATGAACTGGCAAATACCCTGGAGATCTGTGTTATTTTGGGGGGTCTAGAACCAAATATATATTTCAAATGTGTAATAGATGGATAAATGAATGAGTGATCAAAAGTGCATCTCAAACACTATCTAAATAGATTCAATTATGGACAAACAATTTTATTTTTTATTTCAATCACATGGCCTCATATGTAACATACTGGCTACAATGGAGCAGTGCAAGTTCAGGGAAAAAGAGTTTTGAATGACTCTAGTGATGGCCATGAGATAAATTCTTTAAAAGGGACAAATGTAGTAGTAAAGATGCGACTCTATGATAACAAAACACAATTCTCTTCTTTTTAACACCTAGGCAGGTAAAAGGGGGTGATACAGTGAGCCATGTGAAATATATTAATAATATGCATCACAAATGCTTTTTTAAGTAATAACCTTTTAAAAAAGAATTTCTATGGACACATAGTGTTGCTCACTTGTTCACCAAAGGAATATGTAGATTAGTTTGCTCACGCCTAGGTTGAATAACACACACAGGTGTCACCAGAACTAATAAAATGATTTTAATCATTGGAAACTCATATCTTTCATGGATTATCATATTAACGAAAGAATGTTTATCCTTCTCTTTCCAAATGACTTTTCATGGTTTATACCCCAAAATTACAGCATGTGCAGACTAAAACTGAGTATCGGGCAGGCCCTTTCTGACCTAATGCTGTTCCGAAGTAACACCTAACCACCTAACAACAAAACCTGGGAGACATTCAGAAGAAAGACAGACAGACAGACAGACAGAAAGAAAGAAAGAAAGAAAGAAAGAAAACAACTTAAATAGTGAGCCGCTGAATAGAATTATCCATTAACACATCTATTTTAAAGTTGCCTGCAAAACAGGATTTAGATAAAATGATTCTGCTGTTTTGTTTTGCAATGTAACTTGAAAAGGCAAAAATGAAAGTTTTAAGGTGCAACATGAAGATCAAAATAAACGTTGATGTTTTGACCTTTCATATGCTCCTTTTACACCATTTCCTCCCTCATGTTTTCCCTGTTTCAGTATCAGTCAGATGGAACAGAAAGTAAACCGTCAACATGCAGAACATGGAAACACTTCAGAAGTACAGTTTCTGCGAAGTTTGATACAGCCTCAATCTTTCACGAATTAGATTTTAAAGGTTAAAAAGAACTTGGCACTGAGAGAAGGGAGAATGTCCCTACATGGTGCTTTGAGAATCTGCTTCAGTTGTGCTCTAATAACCTGATTTCCTTATGCAGGTAACTATTCCTTGTTTTCAGCCTCTGAGAGTTCTAACTTTTGGACGAAACAACTTCATAATGGCAAATGAAACCAAACGTGTTCATAGAGATCCCCCCCCCTTTTTTTCCCCAAGTTTTCCATAAGATAAGGCCAAAGGATTGTCATCAGGAAGTGAGTTTGGAATCTTCAGATTCACCTGTCTTTCACAAAGACAACAAACTACATCTCTATCAGAAGTCATTGCTGCCAAAATAATTTCACTTCAGGCAGTGGGTATTTCAATAGATAATAAACTGGATGGATTAGATGCCCGAGTCTCTATGTTAGGAAGTCCAGATGGAAACACAGATCAAAACACTGAATGGCTAGAAGGCATGGTTAAAAAAAAAAAAAAAAGACAAACATACACAACAACAATAACAGCCAGGCAGATGAATTTGGGCCTGCTTTTCTTATACCATCCAAGACATAGGGTCTTTGAGCTTTGAAGAAACAATGTAGGCTATCTATGGAATTATTGTAATAGGTGCTATCTGCCTTTTTCTCCCCTCGATTGCACTGACATCGTCACAGAACCTAAGAGCATGTAGGTGCAAGATACTCTACTTTAAGTTAAAGTATGAACTAAACTACCCTGCGTCTATTAAAATCAAAATGAAAATAGATGTCTTAATTATGATCTGCAATCTCCACTTTAACCCAATGTTCAGATTTTTCTTACATATTAAGTTCCTTTTTCTTTCTTTGCTTCCTATATTTTTAGAGAAAGATACTGCTGAATAGTTAAACTCTCTCACCATCAGAAAGCAGAAGAGAGGAATATGGCAACTTATAAGATTCAAAAAATAAAATGAAAATGCTACAGACTCAGAAGAATACAGTCACATAAATATCCACTAAGCTGATAGGAAAGGATTGCATTAACACATTGCCTTCCTTCAGCATTATAAATACAGCATATATTACTCTTATGGATTGAAAACAAAAATACAATTCTACTTATTGAATATTCCCATAGTCAGCTAATATTTGCCACTGTAATCCCTTTACTAGCTGAAAGGAAGCCAAATAGTGGATTAATCTCACACAAAAACAATGGCTTTATTATCTTGTTGTCTCTTGTATTGTGAAGCAGATCCCAACAGATGTTTCCATTTCTGTTGTTATGCATATCACAGACTTCTGTCTAAACCAGAGCATCAAGCGCTCTATATTTGCATTGATGTTTTTCTTTTGACTATTTGATTGGAGTGATATTATTATTATGCTCACTTAGTATTTATTGAGCACCCACATGAGTGCACCACACAGCTGCGTAATACAAAAAGACAGCCCCAGTGCTATACCGAGATTTGATTTTTTAAAAATAACAAAATTCCCTTTATTCACATTAGGTAGGTTATTACCTAAGAAATGTTTTATTTGTTTTAGTCTTGCATGGTTACCTGTTTTACAAAATTAGATCAATTTTTAATGACTCCATTAAGTTGCAGTATCTCCATTCAGAAAATGGACCAAATAAAATCCATTCTTTAGGTAGCTAAAAAGCATGAAAATAAAACTTAGCAGAACGCTCAGTCATTTCTGTGAGAATGATTGCAGACAGAAATAAGAAAGAGGCATGTAGTTAAAATCCAGATGTTATGATTTTTAAGAAAATGTTTTTCTTCCCAGGGCAGCATATTTTTAAGGTTAAAAAAAGTCACAGCGAAAGACAAATATCTCTATGAATGCTCTCAGAGAAGCATGTTCCATATAAGCAACACAGGCACGCTGTCTACCTGAATTGAAACCAAGGCCTGGGAGCCACCCAGAAACTACAGATGTAGAGACTTCTCTTTGCCCGCAGGGACTGTAAATCAAGACTATCAGAAGCTGGAGCTCTCAGATAATTTCCATCTGAGCCATCGTGAGTGAAATCAGCATAATCACAACACTTTCACTTCCAGGTATATTCATAGTCTTTGCAAGAAGATGCTTATGCCTGTATGTTTGAAAATTCAGAATGAAGTATCTTTTTCTTTTCAATGTTTATTATTTATTTATTTATTTATTTTGAAAGATAGAGACAGACAGTCCCAAGTAGGCTCCACGCTGTCAGGGCAGCGCCTAACATGGGGCTCCATCCCAGGAACCATGAGATCATGACTGGAGCCGAAATCAAGAGGCAGAGGCTTAACCAACTGAGCCACCCAGGAGCCCCTAGAATGAAATATCGTTTGCATATGCAGGCAGTGCATAGAAGTTGGCCTTAGACACTCATGCTAATCGTGGAAAGGTAAATTTTGCCAAAAATTTTACTTTGGGATTTTAACATGTTTTAAATGACTTTTAAAAGCAAGATCACTCTGGAGCACCTGGGTGACTCAGTCAGTTAAGCCTCCAATTTAGGCTTAGGTCATGATCTCACCATTGATGAGTTCGAGACCCAAATTGGGCTCTGTGCTGACAGCTCAGAGCCTGGAGCCTGCTTCAGATTCTGTGTCTCCCTCTCTCTCTGCTCCTCCCCTGCTCGGGCTCTGAGTGCAGAGCTTTCTCAAAAATAAATAAACATTAAAAAAAATAAAAATAAAAAATGAGGTCACTCTGTTTAAGTCAGAGACCCAACATTTGTAATTCATTAAAGAATCTATTCAGCCACTTGGCAGTGTTTATTGAACACTTACTATGTGTTTGGCACTGAGCTCGATATTCAAAGGTGAAAAATTAAAAATAATTATTAAAAATATATTATTTCCACCTGGATGGATGTTTTGGTCTAGTAAGAATGGCAGAACTTAAATTTAAAAAAAAAATACACAATACTGCAAACACTGATAAGAGCAATGAAGGAAAAATATAAAACTTTATGAAAGCATAGATGGATTAGAAGAACAAATACCGCTAAAATGTCCATACTACCCAAAGTAATCTACAGATTTAATTCAAGCTCCATCAAAATACCAACGGTGTTTTTCATAGAACAAGAACAAACAACCCCAAAATTGGTATGATAACAACAACAACAACAACAACAACAACAAACCCTGTATAGCCGAAGCAATCTTGTAAAGGAAAAACAAAACCAGAGCTATGGCAATTCCAGACGTCAAGTTATATGACAAAGCTATAGTAATCGAAACAGTATGATATTGGCACAAAAATAGACAGATAGATCAATGGAACAGAATAGAAAGCCCAGAAATAAAACCACAAATATATGGTCAATTAATCTTCAACAAAGGAGCCCAGAATATGCAATGGGGAAAAATTCAGTCTCTTCAACAAACAGTGGTGAGACAACTGGACAGCTACATGAAAAGACTAAAACTAAACTGCTTTCTTATACCATACACTAAAATAAACTCAAAATGGATTATGGATCTAAATGTGAGAACTGAAACCATAACATCCCAGAAGAGAGCACAGGCAGTAATTTCTCTGACATGAGCCATAACAACATCTTTCTAGATATGTCTCCTGAGATGAGGGAAACAAAAGCAAAAATAAACTATTGGGACAACATCAAAATAAAAGGTTCTGCACAGCAAAGGAAGCAATCAACAAAACTAAAAGACAACCTATCAAATGGGAGAAGATATTTGCAAATGATGTACCTGATAAAGGGTTAGTATCCAGAATATATAAAGAATTTATACAACTCAACACGCAGAAAATAAGTAATCCAATTAAAAAATGGACAGAAGACATGAACAGACAAAAATTTCCAAAGAAGACATACAGAAGGCCAACAGATACATGAGAAGATGCTCAGCATTTCATCATCAGGGAAATTCAAATAAAAACCACAGTGAGATATCACCTCACATCTGTCAGAATGGCTAGAATATAAAATTTAAGAAACAACAAGTATTGTCAAGGATGTGGGGAAAAAAGAACCCATGTGTACTGTTGGTGGGAAGGTGTGCAGCCACTGTGGAAGACAGTATAGAGGTTCCTCAAAAAATTAAAAATAGAACTATAATATCTAGTAATCGCACGAATAGGTATTTACCCTAGGAATATGAAAACACTAGTTGAGGTGATATATGCACCCCCATGTTTATTGCACCATTATTTGCAATAACAAAATTATGGAAGAAATACAAGTGTCCAGCAACGGACCACTCAGCAAGGGACCTCTCCAAGGTAGGGTTTTCCCAGGCTCCCTCTACAACC